>NW_020539725.1:4953852-5111283 GCF_003426905.1 Ctenocephalides felis | reverse complement strand
AAACTAATCAGCACATCTCCTCATGAATAGATATCGAATGTTTTTGACTCATTTAAATCGGTTGAAAACTGTGCTCTCGAAATCGTCGACGATAATTTGTATCCGACATCACTAAGTATGCCAAATGTTCCGAAACTTTGGAATGCAAAGTCATTCAATACTTTTATTTTCGTTTTTTTGTGATTACTTTATTTACACTACAGGAAATTAAAATATTCTTTTTTTACAGACATTCATTTATTTGCTAACTTTATTTAGAGTCTTGATATATTTTATAGATTTATTACTGCTTTCCAAAATTTTAGTCTTTATAAAATTAATTACTTGAAACGATTACTTATAAAAAGGTTTATATTAGATTATGAAATGGAAAGTAACGGATTTCTGAAAACGTTTCAATATAATTTTAATGTCAAGCGTATGTTTCATATTACTTTTCATTTTAACAATAACTTTGTGCTAAAAATATTCATAATTTTTATATGCATACGTAAGTTCACTTAATGAATCGAATGATTGATCGTTTAAATCCATTCAAATAAAAATCCACATTTGCATTAAAAATAAATTTATTTTGTATATATTGACTTAAAAAATACAATATATTTAGTTTGGATTAACCATAATTGGATTTATCTAACCGTGTTTAAAATTTTACCATAAATGTTCGAAAATACTATTTTTTATATATTAAATCAATCGGAACGAAAATTTGCATAGTGTTAAAATTGGAGTGAAATAGTTTCATCATACCTTTATTGCTAAATGTTTTAAAATAGAAAAAACAATTTTTTTTTAACCTTGAATGATCTTTATATGAAATTTCTTAAATAAAATATGAAATTCTAAAGTTCGTTTGAAATCGTTTATTGGGATCTAATAACTAGAGCTTATTGTGGCTCTGTTGTAAGGCCTTGTACTTGCAACATCAAATTGCTACGTTCTATACTTAACATACATATTTGAAATATAATTATGCCATTATTAGAAATATTAATAATTACATGATCACAAAGTAAATTGACAATGGTAACATAGCACATAACCACCTTCTGTTGCATTATCTTATTATTAGAGATATTTTTATAGAATGCTTTGAAAGTCTATTTTACTTGACATCATATTTGACTTATAACCTCAAGTGAAAATCTAATTTCACTACTGGTCGATATCAAAGCTGGTCTAGATGAATATCGTTTCCCCCGAATTAGTAATTGTTAATCCATATTCTTAGCCATAGTGTCATAGTCGAGCTTAGATTATAAGTTATTCTAATATATCTTTGGTATTAACTTCCCGTAGGGCAAGTATAGTAATCGCAAAAAAATCGAAAAATGAAATTTTCTTATATCTTTACGTTTTAAAACCTTCTGAACATTTTGGCATACCTTAAAAAATGGATGTATGTGTGTGTTTGCGGGTATGTATGTATGTTCGGATACAAATTTTTGTCGACGATTTTAGGTACACGAATCAGCCGATTTGAATAATCAAAAACCATTCAATTTGTATGATAAAGAGACGTGCTGATTGTTTTGGCGAAGGCAGGTCTAGCCGTGCCGAAGATACGAGTAAAAAAGTGCCGAAAACGGTAACTCAATTTTTAAGAGAATGGATGGTCCGATTTGAATAATTCAGAAAACATTTTACTTGTATTGACAAGATGAAGAATTGATCAAATTTTCATAAAGGCAGGTCTAGGGGTTTCGGAAATCTAATAAAAAAGTAAAAAAAAATGCCATCTGACGGTTAAAAATGATCATTAGACATATGCATATCAAATTATCAGATATTTTATAGACATTTTAACAATAGGTATGAAATTTTGTTTATATTCCTATGGGTTCCGTACCAATGCTTATCCGTTAGACGGCGGCGCCCCGCTTACACGCTTCGATATTTCGTTTCTCTGCAGTTAAAGCAGTATGATTGCTTTGAAAAAGTTCAGAATTCCAAAATATGTCAAAATAAAGATAAAATTTTTTTTTCAATAATTTTTTTTTTCAAAAGAAAGAATTTTTTTGTCAAATTCATAGTTTCTCAAAAACCAAATTTTTTCAAAGTAATTTTTTTTCAAAAATGTTAATCTTTTTTAAAAAAATAATAATTTTTGGTACGGGGAGTTCCAGCAACTTGCCTTAAGGCACGATGCCATGCGCCCCACTAGTTGCATATTTAATCGAAATAAATACGTATAATATAAATCTTTAACTGACAATAAGTAAGTTGAATTTCCATGTAAACTATGAAACTTAAAATGAATGCATCTGCGCATCGTGTTTATCCTTCATCGTAATAAATACTAAATCGAGACCAAGCCATTTATTCTAATAGTCGCATAATCCAACTCTTATGCCGCGCGTATTAGAGTTTATATTTGTTCGGATTAGGGTCTTTAAAAAGAAGACATTCAATTCGATTTGTGAAGGATGAAATTGGATTTGCAAAAGCTTGAATTTCGTATGCAAAATCCTAATATATATCCGATACGTAGACTGCTGCACAAACATGCCGCTTACATATATACTTACCTATAGTTTGCCGAATACTATGACTACAACTATACAACGCTCGCACGAAGCAGCAACGCCGCGCGCCTCCCGAGAGAGGCATGCGGGCGCCCACGATCTCGTACATACTACATACGTACTACTGCTTCGCAAAACTATAACAGGGATAATGAAGGAGTCGAGGATAGTAGTATTGATAGATATTTATATACATATTGAGACATGATATGACTTTAAGTACCTTTTATAATTTCCCGCAGAGTAAGTTTTAATAATCGCATAAAAGTCGTAAATCAAAATGTATATATATCTTTATGTTTCAAATGTTTCTGAACATTTTGGCATACCTTAGAAAATATGGATTTGTGTTTTGCAATCCAATAAAAAAAATTACGATTGCACAGAAAATGTTCAAAATTTTCATAAAAATCCAAAAAAGTTAATTTTTTTTCAAAAATTTCAAATTTCCTCAAAAATCCCATTTTTTTAGAGTTTTGAAAAAAAACATGTTTTTTTAATTTAGTTTACGGTACGAAAAGTTCCAGCAATTTGCCTTGAGGCACGATACCATACACCGCTAGTTAACTTCCCGTAGGGCAAGTTATAGTAATCGCAAAAAAATCAAAAACTAGTAGGGCGCATGGCATCCTGCCTTAAGGCAAATTGCTGGAACTCCCAGAACCAAAAATTATTATTTTTTTAAAAACGATTAACATTTTTGAAAAAAAAAAATTCGAAAAAATTAGATTTTTTGGAAACTGTAAGTGGAATTCTTTCTAAAGGCAATTAATGCATCGTGCCTTAAGGCAAATTGCTGGAACTTCCCGTACCAAATTTTTTTTTTTTAAAACAATTAACATTTTTAAAAAAATTTTACTTCGAAAAAATACGATTTTTGAGAAACTATAAATTGGACAAAAAATTACTTTTTTTTGAAAAAAAATTTTTTTTAATTTTTTTTTTTGAAAAAAAAATGTTTTCTTTATTTTGACATATTATGGAAGATCTAAACTTTTTTTCAAAGCAATCGTGCTGCTTTAACTGCATAAAGACGAAATATCAAAGCGCGCACGGAACCCATAGGACTATAAACCAAATTCATATTTATTGTTAAAATCTCTATAAAATATCTGATAATTTGATGTGCATATGTCTAATGATCATTTTTGACCGCCAAATGGCATTTTTTTTACTTTTTTCATTAGATCTCCGAAACCGCTAGACCTGCCCTCATGAAAATTTGATCAATTCTTCATCTTGTCAATACAAGTGCAATATTTTCTGAATTATTAAAATCGGACGCTCCGTTCTCTTAAAAACTGAGTTACCGTTTTCGGCACTTTTTTCTCCGTATCTCCGGAACGGCTAGACCTGCCTCCGCCAAAAACGAATCAACACGTCTTCTTATCAATACGAATCGATTGTTTTTTGAATTATTCAAATCGGCTGATCCGTGTTCCCGAAATCATCGACGAAAATTTGTATCCGAACACACATACATACACGCACATACACACACACATACATCCATTTTTTCTAAGGTATGCCTTATATTCAGTAACCTTTGAAACGTCGAGCAATGCAAAAAATTTCATTTTCGATTTTTTTGCGATTACTATAACTTGCCCTACGGGAAATTAAAAATAACGAAGTATATAAGAATTTTGAAAATAATTACTAATAACTCTTAATCATATGAAAATACCGGATTGCCTTATAATATTATTCTATTATTCTAATAATATGAGAAATTTTCGGAAAATTTTGAAACTTATTCAAGTCGATTGAACAGTACTTTTGAAAATATCTAGCACGTATGTTTGAACTGTATAAGTAAACCTTAATCATTAAAAATCTTGATACGGAATAAAAAAAAATTATACTCTCAATTCTTTATTCCGTCAATATAAACAAATATTTTAACTTTCCGAAAGAGAAGTTTGTTTCCTCAAGAACATCCGATTTGCTAATTTTATGTTTACTGACGTTGCACATCATTCTGAATCTAAATAGATCCAATTTGGATAAATTACATGGTGTGTATGTGATCCTGATATAACATTCAATCTAGCATAATTCTTGAAATCACGCTTTTAAATAAATTGATCATTTACGAAAATTTTTGAATTGATATTCAAGCTTGCATATAATTATGCTTTTCTTATATGAATGTTTCGAATATATCTAGAACAAACATTAATATTTTCATATATACTTTTCCCTCGGTTTCCTGGTTGAAAAATCTGAGTGGCGCAGGGCGTCCTCGGCCGTGTCGTCGTTTAATACAGAACGCGCTCTCGTGGCAGCGAGTTTGGGAGAATAATTGAGTTATGCATTTTCTGGGATAAAATCCCGCTTATGTTGTCGGCTCTCCAGTTGAACTGAATATATGTAGATTATCATGGGGTTATTTTTATTTTCGGATTGAGAAATACGTGCATAAAACGTCTTGCTCGAGTTTCGCTCGCTTTTATTGGATGCTTGCGAAAATATTGAAATGTATAAAAAAATACTTTGTATGCAGATCGACAGTTGTGGTTTTCGTGCTTCTATTTGGGATATGAAATTGCAGGTTTTTGTAATTTCGATTTTGTTAGCTATTGATCTTCTTGCTGTTGCGATACTCTATGTAGGGTGTTCTATCCCGTGTTGATATTAGCTAGTTTATATACACTCAAATTAGTATTAAATTTTGTAACTGTTCCATTGTTGTTGTGACGGTTATTCTCTTTAACCATATCGTTTTGTAGAAGGCAAATTATTCAATTTTCTATAATTATTTTTAATTTGATATGAAAATACTAAGGCCAAACGATATATTATCTTGAAATATATTTTTCAAACGAACTTAAAGTATTACTAATGTAGAACATTTTTGTCATACATATTGAGAAACTTTTAATGATTAGATGATCTTTTTTAAATGAATGTTAAATCGCAATGTAAAAAATAAAAAAAAATAATTGATGAATTTTTATATAGGTTTATTACTGCACAACTATTAATTGTTTCATTCTAATAACTAATTATTACCCCAATAATTAGATGTAAATTAGCAGTTTAATCATACTTTAGTTTCGGGCTAATATCGGATATGATCATTTCGTTAAAATAATTTTGCCACATGCCAATTTCAAATTTTTAAATAATAACATTTATTAACTTCCTGTAGGTTAGTTATAGCAATGGCAAAAAATCGAGAATATTTTTTTGCATTTCTTTACGTTTCGAATATTTCTGAACATTTAGCATATCTTAGAAAATGATGTATGATTTGATTTGAATGATTCAAAAAACACTCGATCCCTATTAATAAAGAGACGTGCTGGATCAGCGGTTTCGGCAAAATATATGGGGCTAAAAGTGCCAAAAACGGCAATTTATTTGATGAGAGAACGGAGCGCCTAACCGGTTTGAATGATTCACTTGTATTGACATTTTAAAAATACAAAATATTTCTCTTGTATTGTCGGAATTAAAAAACGGTTTTGGAGATCCAGAAAAAAAGTTGAAAAAATGCCATTTGGCGGTCATTTGGATCATTAGACATATGCACATCAATTATCAAATATTTTTTAGAAATTTCAATAATATGTACAAATTTTGTTTTCAATTCATTTGGTTCCGTAGCGAGTTTTATAATGTCTAGAGCAAGGATGTCAAACTCAAGGGTGCAATCGGGCCGCATAAGCAAGGTTTAACTCTAAGCGGGCCGCATAAGCAAGGGTTTAACTTCAAGCGGGCCGCAAAAAAATTATATATATATATATATATATATGTGTGTGTGTGTGTGTGTGTGTGTGGTATTATTATATCTTTGAAATGAGTCTGTTGATTCGGGCAGTAGCACTAAATAAAAAAAAAAACTAAAGCAATTAGGAAATATGCTTCATTAATCCATACGTTTCGATCTGCATCGAGACCGTCATTTATTGAAACACTAATTCTTCCAAAACATAAATAATAATAATACTTTCACTAATAAAACAAATTTAATAAAGAAGCATATTTCTATTGCATATTTCTTTTTTTTTCCTCATTGAATTGTTATTTATTGCATATTATCATTTGTCAACATATGCGGCAGCCGGGCCGCAAAAATATCTGCTGCGGGCCGCATGCGGCCCGCGGGCCGTGAGTTTGACACCCATGGTCTAGAGTTCACTTATATAATTCAAACTAATGTTTTCGACATATTCGATGCTACTTAAATGAGTTTTAAAATATCAAAATATTTCAAGATTTCCAAAAAAAAATCAAATTTTTAGAAAAAGTTTAAAATTTCCAAAATAATTCTAAATTTTCAATATAATTAAAAAAAAAAAACAATTTTACCGGCAATAGATTAACGGTGAACTAATTTATATCAATGTCTCCTAAATTAAAATGATTCTATTTGTCAGTTTGATATAGTTATATAATTTATTAATTAAATATTGGTTATATTTTCTAAAAAGTATCTTAGAATCATTTCGGAATATAAAATTTTTATTCATGTTTTTTTTGTACTAGTTAATAGAAAATACCTCCAGAAGTGTAATATCGAATGAAATATAAAATTGGTCTATAAACAAGAAAATTACATGATAACAAACTTAACTTGCAATACTTACAATTTTCGATATTTATATGTACCTACATCATAATGAGGCTTTCAATTATGAGCATATTTCTATCTCCAAATTGAACCTGATATTGATTCCACAATAAAAATATATGTTTCTTAATTATCTCCATTATCGCATTTTTCAAGTTGCGATTCGACAAAAATTGCTTGTTAAAACGACATTGTAGAAGTCGCATTTTTCTTAATTGCAGATTTATGAGAAAATCGATGTAAAACATGTTTAAAATTGTATTTGAGATTTCATCTCGACTTCTCTTTGCCGTCGAAGACGTAAATAAAATGTTTCAAGTCGTTAATGAGTTTTTGATTTTTGTGCTATTTTTATATAAATTTATAAATATGATCGAGATTCGATCAAGAATTCAATTTATTATTCGTAGAAATGATATCAAAAATATTACAATATGACATAAACTGATTATGAATTTATTTGTGCACTATAATTGCCACAAAATATTTTTGAAGTTAGAACATTTATTGACTTTAATTTATTTAATAGTAATTTAGCTTCTACGACAAGTTTTAATAATCATGATCAGTTAAAATAAATTTATTTTACCCCTGCACTATCACTTATCCTTTCAACCTTCGAATTTTGTAGAAAGATAAATAATTCCTATTTTTACTTTATTGGTGTAAAAGGTGCTTAATTCCGATATTAAGTTAATAATTCGATTTAAAATTAATATTCGCATTTCTTTTTAATTTATCAAATATTTAGAAAACACATACTTGTGACGTATACTTGTATTACAAAAAGAGGGCTAATAAAAGTTGGGTAACATACATCGTACGTTTTTATGCAATTTATAAATGTATATCAAAATTCTTTTAATTTTTTATGTATCAATTAAAAATTTCAATATAATATGTACTTAATAATTTGGTGATGCAGAAAAAAGTTGCAAATATCGACAGTTGTAGATCAAATGTAAATTTTAAGATTCAATATTATTCATTCACATACAAAGGAAATTCTTCGTGAGGGTATAGAGGGAAAAAGGTAGAAAAATATAGAAGAAAAAAATATCTAGCTAAGCAGGTTGACAGTTACTAATGGTAGACAGTAAGACAAGTATGCAACTAGGCAATTAGGCAGGTAATTCGGTAAAAATAAGGAAAGGAGATATGGGCCGAAAGACTGGAGGACTGACGAACTGATATACGAGTAATCTGGTAAAAAAGTAGGCATACATGCAGGTAGACAGGTAAACAGGTAAACACGTAGACAGATAAATAAAGGGACTGGTAGACAGATAAACAGGTAAATGGACAGACTGGTAGATAGTTAAATAGGTAGCCAAAAATAGGCAGCAGGGAAGCAGATTTACTGCTTAATCTTATTTTATTTTAATTTTTTCTATTCAACATAGCAAACTGTACACTCAGAATATTCAGCTGCTTTAACAGGTAAATTTGATTTGATAGCGTGTGAAGGATCGCTATCCTGCGATAGCACCTTCCCAGATATTATGTGGTTTGATGTAGTAAATCATTGCAGTTTTTTTCTCTTAAGTCGCTTTGGCGTTAAAGTCTTAAGCTAGTCACGTGATAGTTGGTTTGATTGTCGACTTAGCAGAGTCTTGTATCTAGAGCAGTAATGATTAATTTTTTCTTCCACAGTTAGAATTTTAGGACCTTGTTGTATTAGCCAGTTTGGAGCATATTTAGGAGCGTTCACGATTTTTTGTTTAATTTTGTTCTGGATCTTATTTAAATCAAAAAAATATTATTGATTGTATGGATTATTTACTCTTATCGGTCTATGCAAGTTGCCCGAAGGCAAAAAGTCACTCGCAACTAGTTTTGTCTTATGTTACTTTACGGGCTCGCCCGTAGGTGAGCGGTTAAGAGCCACGGGACCTGAATCAGAGGTCCAGGGTTCGATACCCACTTCGAGCAGCCTGTTGTCAGGCAGCAGTGACAACGATTTTCACTTGGAAATATAGATAGCAATATGTTTCCAAGTTAAAATAGCCCTTGCCCGGCATTGCTGCTTCAATAAAAAGTCAGCCCTAATAGATTAATTCTAATAACAAAAATCATCAAATATGGATGGATTAACCATTGGGTTACCATCTAAAAATACGAAGTAAGGAGAAGTTTCAGCCCAACAGCTCATAGGACGTAAGGTTCTGATTGCTGTTAAAAATAAAAAAAAATGTTGCTTTACATACTTGGATACAATATAATTGCCAAACACAAGTTTTATTTTATGGCAAATGTTATAAATTTATAACATCCGTTCCTGAACAGCGATGCTGAGCTATGTCATGCTTTCAATTATCCCATGTTGCGAGTAATAAATATGTTATCGCATAACAACTCATCCCTGATTAATATTTCGTAATAAAATCGTTTCCAATTTGTCCCGTGTATATTTTATTTATCCTCTCGTTGTTCTGAATACGTAATTTCTTGAAGAATATATGTACAGCATGGCATATGCATTCGCTCAAGCCCGAAATTAACAATCTCGTTAACAATACAAACACGTACACCGCGCACGCCGAAACCACTTGGCCGCTTCTAATAGAGTTTTCATTGCGTCGTGTCATTTTCATGCCCATACAAGGATAGATTGAGAGTCGATAGCCAATTAGGTTAAATAGTTTGATAATGAGATAATATACACTTGTTTTTTAATCTTCACATTTAACATATTTAACTTTACTATACACGGGGTTTTTCTTTCGATTTTGGAAATATATTTAACAGATCAAAATAATTCAAATAGTGGGTATTATATATTTTTTTGAAAATATAATTTCTTATTCTCAGTATTTAAGTTTCCGTAAGGTAAGCAAAAATTTATGTATGTGTGTGTGTGCAAATACAAATTTTCAACGACGATTTCGGGAACACGGATCAACCGATTTGAATAATTCAATAACCATTCGATCTGTATTGACATGGAGACATGCCTATTAGTTTTTGGCAAAGCCAGGGTCAGCCATTTCGAAGATTGAAGTAAAATGTGCAAAAAATGGCAATACTGGTTTTGTCTAACATTTTATTAGTATACACGAAGTGAAGAACTGATTATATTAATCGGCAGGTCTAGCGGCTTAGGAGATCCAATAAAAAAGTAAAAATAAATACCATTTGGCGATCAAAAATGAACATTACACATACGCACATCAAATAATCAGATATTTTAAAGAGATTTTAATAAGTTTTTTTTTTACTTTTCTATGGGTACCAATCTTTATCTGACGCTGCGCTAACGCGCTTTGATAATCTGTCTATATAAAGTAAGCAGCACGATTGCTCTGAAAAAAAGTTCAAAAATCCTCAAATCTTAATTTTCACTAACTGTAAAGATATTATATTAATTTGTGTACAAACTTGTTTTAAATAATAAAATCAAACATAATAATCTTCCTTATATTACAATAATGTAAATAAAAATTTCGTCAAATTATAAACTTGTTAGAATCACAATCTATTTTTTTCTCTACAATACTAAAACGATTGATATGTTTGTTCTTTATAAAAATTACGCCTTTGACTTTAAAGAATTTCATTTCACTTCAATAAATTCTGATGACATTGTAGCAAAATATCATTACTTATATATAAAATGTACAAAAATTTAAAAATAATCTAGTAATAAAATATGATGAATCTTGTAGTTAAAATACGAGACTTTTTAAAGATTCAATTTGTATTCAATTTATTATGATGATATTGCAAAATATTTTCTTATATTTTCTTGCAAAATGAATTTTACTAATAAAAATCTTACATAACTTTATTTCAATTTTCTCAGTACATATTATTCATGAATTCCACATAGCTTATCTGATAGTTAACTTTAATATTAACAATATTAATACGTGGTCAAAAACTTGAATTAGTGATCAAAGTACCAATTATTTATAAGTAAAGTTCAACATATTAGCTAACATTTAAATAAAGCTTTAGTATTAAATAGTTAGATGGCAATAATCATATGGTTACGCAAATGTTTTAAAGCTAAAGTTCTATTTCAAATGGATAAATAAATAAAAATATATATAAGAGTGAATCTACATTCTATTTCACATTTCATTTGTAATGATGCTAATTTATTTATTTTTGTTTCAGGTAAGCACTTTATCTATCATACAAGAATATCTGAAGTAGTCTACATTCCGGATAAGGGTATGAATCTGTATTAGTTTTTTTTATATTATAATTACAAGCAGACAAATTACTTTAACTTATCTTTTATATAAGTGGTAGCGCTAAATTTTTTCATCAGTTCTCAGCCCCGTAACCACAAGGTTTCGGGTTTAAATTCCGCGCTATAGTTTTTACTTATATTATAGACCCCAATATGTTCAGAAGTGAAAGTAGTAATCAATTTTTTATCAAAAAGAGAAAGTTCATATATTATATTATAAACTGTATAATCTAATATGAAAACATTATATAATATAGTATAAACTGAAATATTTCAATCTCAAAATGAAATCTTCTTTGTCAAACCTTTTCCGTCGGGTTCACGTTTTCTGTTCCTTCCGAAAGTTTGGTACTTTTGAAACCTCTCAAATAGTGCAGCTATTTTTTCATACTTGAAAATTTAAAATAAATTGGTGGATCTTTTGGACTGACTGTCTACTTTTACTCCGACTATAGCAATTAAAAGAAACAGGTGATACATTTCTGAAAAAGCAGAAAAAACAATGATGAATTGGCTGGAAATTTAATTGAATATAGATAGGTGGTTGGTTGTTTTATGTATATTTGGTGTGACGCAATTGGTTTGGTTTTCAGAATTTTCATAGATATTTGGACCCTTGTGACTTGCCATAAATATAATTATAAAATGAATTAGAAAACATTTATTAACTTCCCGTAGGGTAAGTTATAGTAATCGCAAAAAAATCGAAAATGAAAATTTTTATATATCTTTACGTTTCAGAGGTTTCTGAACATTTTGGCATACCTTAGAAAAAATTGATGTATGTGTGTGTGTGTGTGTGTGTGTGTGTGTGTGCGTGTGTGTATGTATGTGCGGATACAAATTTTCGTCGACGATTTCGGGAACACGGATCAACCGATTTGAATAATTCAAAAAACATTCGATTCGTATTGATAAAGAGACGTGCTGATTAGTTTTTGGCGAAGGCAGGTCTAGCCGTTCCGGAGATACGGGGCAAAAAGTGCCGAAAACGGTAACTCAGTTTATAAGAGAACGGAGCGTCCGATTTTAATAATTCAAAAAACATTTTACTTGTATTGACAAGATAAAGAATTGATCAAATTTTCATAAAGGCAGGTCTAGCGGTTTCGGAGATCTAAGGAAAAAAGTAAAAAAAAATGCCATTTGGCGGTCAAAAATGATCATTAGACATATGCACATCAAATTTTCAGAGATTTTATAGAGATTTTAACAATAAGTATAAATTTTGTTTATTTTCCTATGGGTTCCGTATCAATGTTTACCCGTTACAAAGCGACGCCGCGCTTACGCGCTTTATATTTTGTCTCTATGCAGTTAAAGCAGTACGATTGCTTTGAAAAACAAGTTCAGACTTTCCAAAATATGTCAAAACGAAGAAAACATTTTTTTTTCAAAATTTTTTTTTAAAAAAAAAATTAAAAAAAAAAAAATTTTTTTTTCAAAAAAAGTAATTTTTTGTCCAATTTATAGTTTCTCAAAAATCTTATTTTTTCGAAGTAAATTTTTTTCAAAAATGTTAATCGTTTTTAAAAAAAATAATTTTTGGTACGGGAAGTTCCAGCAATTTGCCTTGAGGCACGATGCCCTAATTGCCTTAAGACAGAATTCCACTTACAGCTAGTTACAATTGTTGTTACTTCAAAACATTTATCTCATTGAAGTACAATTCTTTGAGTTAGAAGCCTTTTACTAATCTAGTCTAGATACAGTACTCAATGTTTGGTAATTAGAAATATAAATTTTTCTAAGTTCATCTCCAAGCAAAAAAATGGGCTCGCTCGTGGGTGGCTAGAACGACTGGACCTGGATCAGGGGTCACGGGTTCGATACCCACTTCGAGCAACCTGTTGTCAGGCAGGAGTGACAACGATTTTCACTAGGAAATATAGATAGCAATATGTTTCCAAGTGAAAATAGCCTTTGCTCGGCATTGCTGCACCAATAAAAAGTCAGCCCTATTAGATTAATTCTAATAACAAAAATCATCAAATATGGATGGATTAACCATTGAGTTACCATCTAAAAAAATACGAAGTAAGAAGAAGTTTCAGCCCAACAGCTCATAGGACGTAAGGTTCCGATTGCTGTTAAAAATATATATAAAAAAGAAAAACAATTAATTCCGTTTCTTTCTTAAGCCTTATTCAAATTACACATTATGCAAAATATAATACGAAATCAAAATCAAGCGCAAGCCAAAAACTAGAACGTGACTTGTTACAATGCTACTCCTTCCTCACGGTTATATATCGAATGAAAATCATGTTAGAGGCAATGCGAATGTGTAGTTCGGTGGTCAAAACCAAACATGAAAAACGGAAAATAAAAAAGTAACAAATAAACAACAGGCCGTGAGGAAAAAAATAAAACTCATTTGACACACGGCACCGCGTGGCACGCAATCAACGTTCGTGAAATCGGGCCCGGCTAATGGAGCACTTTATGGACGGGCTCTCGGTAATGGAATGCTTTTTCCTGTGATCGATCCCGAAAGCAAAAGCCAGAGAATTGGATGACCATGGGGAACGGGCATATGCCCAACAAATGCCCTTATTCGGAACAAGTTCATCACATTTTAGAATTGATTCGAATTTTAGTTAACAACAATTAGTGACAACAAATTTTGTGTAATTTTTTAAAACATATTACGGATGCATATACATATACGGATATACGGAAATATCAAATTATTTTTTTCAGAATGTTAGCTATTTTCGGCTACATGTTCTATGGCAGCATAAGTATAACATTAGGGCAGTTTGAAACATTATATATTGATTCGATTCGTATTGACTGAAAGACGTGCTGATTAGTTTTTGGCAAAGGCAGGTCCAGCCGTTTACTACTAAATTCAATACCTACGTTTATAGCGTTACGCATCAGCGTATCTTGCAAGCTGAGTCAGTAAGCGTGTCACTACTATTTTTGACGCTTGAGTTCATATATAAGAACGTCAAAATTGATTGAGTGCAAATTCCATTAGCTTAAAAGTCTAAGCTCTCTGTTGAAAATAAGTTGCTGCTTTTTAAATCAATCATCAAACCAATCTGGACCTACGGAATTGAGCTCTGGGGATGTGCATACAAATCAAATATAGCTATAATGCATGGAACTCAGTCAAAAATTTTACGTACAATTCTTAATTCTCCGTGGTACGTGACAAATGAAACCATTCACAGCGACCTCAACATAAAAACGGTGCAATTAACGTTCAAAGAATTTAAGGAAAAATACAAACGCAAACTGGACTCACATTCGAACCCATCAATAGTTGACATCACTCAACCTTTTGGCTTAAGGAGATTGAAACGACACTGGCCTTTAGACTTAGTCATAGATTAGCTCTAATATAATATTATCGTATTAGTTGTTAAACTAAGAAAATCTCATTGGAGTTCTTCTTAAGCATCGCTCTTAAATATTGTCAATTTAGCTCATAAGAATCTTTATGTATTTCTGATTGCTAAATAAAAAAGAGTTAAAAAAAATTATGTTTGTATAGTTAAATACTTGAAAAGATATTTAAAATTGTTAACTCAGTGCATGTATTTCTCGAACAAAAATTTATATACACGATCTATCTATAAAGGTCAGTTTATTCTAACAATAAGTCCACCTAAATATATTTTGTTTACATATATTATATTTAAATGATATAAATGACGTCGTATTTCAAAAAGCTTTGCCATTTTGTCTATAAGGAAGAAATAATGAAAGTTTCAGTTTTTATAAGCTCTATTCATCGATCAATTTTCTGTTGAATGATTATTTTTATTCTTCGAAATGTTTTTAAATTACGAAAAGTTTTAGCAATTTGCCATTAGACACTATAGTTTTGTTTGTATCGAGTTTTTTCTGTAAAAAAATTCGAAATATAAAGCATTGGAATTTTTAATTACCTGAGTAATTTGTTAAATTAGAGTATTCAAACATATGAAATTAAAAAAAATATTCAAAAACCTATTTTATTTCAATATTTTATTAACTGTTTTCCGTCAGGTCAATTTCTCGAAGGAGAAGTTTGTTTTGTCAGAAAATAAAATCTGTTAATTCTGTATTTTTTCTACATTTCAAGTTTTTTTTTTTTTTTTTTTTTTTCTTTTTCTTTATTTGGCCTCTAATAACAATACAGCCACATACAATATTATATTAACATAATTTATATATTTATACCACTTAATCTAATAAAATTAACCAAAATACTATAGCACTTTACACTTCTTAATATTGTAACTAAATTAACTGGTTTGTCTATGCAATTGCACTCATGCATCTTATTCAACATATCTTGTCTGTTTTTTTCAAATAGGCCACACTCCAATATTAAATGTTCACCACTTCCAACTGCTTTACCACACCTACATACATTCGAAGCTGCAACACCTATCCGATGCAGGTGTGATGGAAAGCTTCCATGGTTTAATCTTAACCTCGTTAATGTTGCTAAGGTTCTTCTATCCTCGAATTTGAAACTTTCTTGCCACATTCTGCTTCCCACTGCTGGATTGCATATTCTATAATATGCCCCTCTAGTCTCATTTGGATCGATCCATACTTTTTGCCACTCTTTAAAATTTCTATTTTTACACCGTTTCACATAATCTTTGTATGTTGCTACGTGCATAATAGATCCATTTTTTGTTGCTTGTTTTGCTAATTTATCAGCTATTTCATTTCCTTTGATTCCTGAGTGAGCCTTAATCCATATTATTTTAATGGTATACCCTATTCTCATCAGCCTATTAATATCGTACCACACTTCATAGAACAATATATCTGATGTCTGAGTTTTGTTGTATAAATTTTGTAGAGTTTCTATACTACTTTTACTGTCGGTGAATATAACTGTCTTCATTATTTTGTGCCTTTGAATTAACTCTATTGCCTTTTTAATAGCAAAAATTTCCGCAGTAAAAATTGAAGCAAAATCAGGCAGTTTATATCCCAACTTAATGTTCAAATTTTCCAAATATATTGCACAACCCACTTTCTGATCAAGCTTAGATCCATCCGTGTAAATTACATTGTAATCTCTTATTTTTGTCATGTTTATATTAAAAATATCATCAGAAATGCTATATATATCCAGATAAAGTGTATTATAATATGGGTGTTTTGTATAATTGATACCTTCCTCTCTTATTTTATTTACATACAAATAGCTATTAACTAGGCATGGTTTTTTTTCGCTTTTTCCAATACTTATATATTGTAGTGTCTATTGAAATTTTACCTACTTTTTCTATAATTTGATTATCCTGTATTATTATTTTTTTAAGTATAAATTTGTCACAAATGAACTGTCGTCTTAGGTATAAAGGCAACTCCCCACTTTCCACCAAAAGGGCATTAGTGGGAGTGGATCGCATAGCCCCCATACAAATTCTCAAACAGTTATATTGAGCTTTGTCCAATACCCTACAGTAAATTGAATTATTAAATACAATACATCCATAATCAAAAATGGGTCTTATTAGCGTTTTATAAAGATTCAAGGACGTAATAGGGTGTGATCCCCACCATGTACCATTCGTCATTCTCAAAATATTTATTCTTTTTTCTACTCTTTTAAGTACATAGTTCATGTGTTGTTTGAAAGATAACTTTTGATCAAATATAACCCCTAAGAATTTGTTATATTTTTGTACTTTAATGATGTGATATTTACTATTTATCTTATCCACATGATTAATATTTCTGTGTCTTGTATAAATACCAATTGAACTTTTATTATCTGATAATTCCAGACCTTTCTCTTCCAGCCACACATGAAAGCGATCAATATTCTTACTCATTACCTCACAAGCTTCTTGCAGGCTTGCTTTTTCTACGTAAATAACCACATCGTCCGCATACTGCAAAATTTTGTTTCTGGCTCCAAGATCCCTTCTATATCCTTACGTATATCGCATATAATAAAGGGCTTAAAATACCTCCTTGTGGTAATCCTTTATATATTTTTCTTGGTCCAATTATTTTACCATTTATCCTAAAATATACTTCCCTTTCAAAGATATTATTAGTAACTGCCCTAATAAAATTACATGGTAATCCGATCTTTGACATAGTTTCTGATAATGTTTTAGGTAAAACATTATCGTATGCACCCTTGATGTCACTAAAAAGTGCCACAACATACTTATTTTTCGCAAAGGATATATGTAAGTCACTAATAAAATTACTTAAACTATCCTGTGTTCCCATACCCTTCCTAAAGCCAAATTGACTTTTTGGTAGTATTCCATATTTTTCACTCCACCACTCCAGTCTTCTTTTAATCATTCTGTCCTTAACCTTTGAAACACAGGATGCAAGAGAAATCGGTCTATACGTGGAGATCTCATTCGCATCTTTATTAGGTTTTTTGATTAAAATTGTAATATACTTATTCCAGGCCCCAATTACTTCGGATTTGTCCATACTTTATTCAACAATTTTAGTAAAATCTCTTTTGCCACCATTGGCAAGTTTATGAGCATAGAATAAAATATTCCATCCATACCTGGTGCGGTATCGGTACCTTTAATTAAAGCAATTTCTAATTCCCACAATGTAAAAGGTTTCACTAATAGGAATGTTTCGCGTCCAAAAACCTTTTTATCCACATTGAAATAATCATTTCTAACACTAGATGGAGCATAAGTATCAATAATATTATCAATCATCATTGGGTTAACGTTTTCTTGTAAATTTTCAGGTTCTATATATTTTTTCAAACATTTAATTGTTCTAAATACTTCCCTGGTAGACGTATTTGGTTTGATATTATTGTATATTCATGCCAACTATCTCTCTTCTTTCTTCTGAATATCGTTCTGATTTCAGCATTAATGTTTTTACATATTAAATAATTATGGTAGTTAGATTTCTGCCTATAATTTTTTTCTGCGTCTCTTCTTTTCCTAATAAGTTCGTCGCACTCATTATCCCACCAAATAGGTTTAAAGTGTTTGATATTGGAACATATTCTCTTTTTTGGTATACTTTTCTCCGCTGCAATATTGATTATGTTCATAAATTCTGTATAAGCAACAACCGGGTCATTTACTTCAAAATCATTTGAGTAATACTCAATTACTTTTTGATATTTTGTCCAGTCGGCAGCTTTGCAATTCCAATATTCCCTAGTTCTATTTATAATAGGTGATTCTCTTAGTTGCATCATTATTGGATAATGATCAGATCCAAGAGAATGTTTCCTGACATTCCATACAATTTTATGTGCCACCTCGTGAGTACACAATGTAATGTCTACCACTGTCGAACTATTCTTAAAATTCAAAGTCGGATTCCCGTCATTTAATATAATTAAATTGTTGTCATTAATAACTTCCAATAAGTTATTGCCAATCTTATCATTCCAATTACACCCCCATGCCATATGATGTGCATTAAAGTCACCACAAATTATGTAAGGTTTTGATATCTGACTTAATAAATCATTCCATTGACTAACAGAAATATTATAGTTAGGTACAATATATACCGAAATTATAGATAGTTGATGTTTTCCTGCACAAAATTCTATACCAGATATTTGGAATTTATTTATATCAATTGTTCCCGTATTAAAAGCTAATACTTTGTTTATAATTATTTCATTCTTAACTAGAATTGCAGTACCACCATACCCATCTTTTCTGTCACTGCGCACAGTCTTATATCCCCTGAGCGAAAATTTCCTATCGCTCTTCAACCATGTTTCTGAAAATGTAGCAATATGTACTTTGTTTTCAAATAAGAAATGCTCAATACTACTTTTGTTATGTATCAAAGACCTACAGTTAAATTGTAGAATATTTGTTACCATAAAATAAAATGTAATTGCGATTGTATAATTTTCTTTTGCACATTTTCCATGCGCTCATTAACCTTAATTTCTCCTAACGTTGTCCACATCTCCTTCACTACCTATTCTATTCATTACCTCTCTTAACATTTTGTTGATGTCTTTATTATTAGGTTTGTAGTGTTTTTTAACTAGTTTGATAAATAAATTCAAAAATTCATCGGTATGTTCTTCATTGACGTTCTTTATGGTATCTACTTCTTTCTCTTTGTCTTTGTTATCAACTTCATTCCTAGTGGATACTCGATATTTTTCTCTAAAACCTTCCCTATCTGTATGCACCCTGTTCCTTTCACTTGATTCCCCTTTTGATTTATCTTCTTTTCTATTCATTATATTATTATATTTGGTTCTTTCTTGTTTTTTGGCAATGTTTCTCTTGAAGGGTCTTGTAGATGTACTGTACAATATTGATGTGCTGGCCGATACCGGTTCATCATTGTTATCTTCCAGGTCAGATAAAATTTCAAATTTATTTCTAAGAATGTTGTTGTTAATTTGTAAACTTTTCCTGCTTTCTGTGCTTATCACTGGAAAATTCTTTTCTTTGTCTAAATTGGTTAGACTACCTCTGGTTATTCTGGCATACTTGTTGTTTTCTACAACTGACCTTGCTTCGTGAAAAGCTAAGTTTTGTGTTGCCATTATTTCATATATTTTCTTATATTTCATAAATATTGGGCATTCCCTATTATATGCTGCATGTTTACCAAAACACAAGCAGCATCTTAAATCGTCCGTATTTATGCATTCTTGTAAGGCGTGATTTTCTGCGCATTTTGGACATCTTACCTCTCCTCGACACTGATCACGAACGTGGCCGAATCTCCAACATTTGTGGCATTGTATTACTTTTTTCACGAATGGTGTTACTGGGCATTTAACAGAGTGGATCGCTACTTTTTCTGGTAATTTTGTCCCTTTAAAAGTGAGTTTAACACATTGTGATTTGTATGTCTTATGATTTTCTTTTTTCGATCTTATACATTTAACTCCCACTATCGGATACTCGGATTCGATGACATCCACAATTTCTTCCTCAGATAATTCGCTATCTACGTCAAAAATGATTCCGGTCCGCACCGTTAAATATTTGGGGATATACGCTCTTAGATTATTCGATTTGAAAAAATCACCATCTAATAGTCTATTAGCTGTCACACCATTACTTAAAATCAATTTTACTTTGTTTTTGCCAATTACTCCAATTTCTTCCAAATTTGTTTTCATATTTGGCCATGCATCATGAATTTTTTTTCCAAGTGCCATAGGATGCAGGCGTCCTATGTTTTTATTATAAGATTCTACGTATATTATATATGGTCCTTTATCGTAACTGTCATATCGTACTTTATCCTGTTCGTAATTGTCGGGCATCATTTCGTTTTCTTTGTCATTATGTTTTGTTTTTTTACTCGAGTCCTCACCACAATCATCAAATTGCATTACGTTATCTAACTCATGAAAGTCATGCAACATTTTATCATTCTGATCATTTATTTCGGTATTACTCGACCCCGCACTAATCTTTTCATTGGTCATTTCTTCGTTGTTTGCATAAGTTGTTGTTTCACTTAAATCCTTATCGCACTCATCAAATTGCATAACGCTACTTAATTCTTGACTGTTCCGATTTGCTTCAGTATTCTGATTGATATTTACAATATTCGATAACATAGTATTTCTTTCATTACTTGTTCCATCACTATTATTATAATTTGAAATATCACTATTATTTGTTATCTTAGACGCCGTGTCATTGTTATTATTTCCCACAGTATGTATAATATTTTCGGATCTTCTAAGTTTGGTTGCACTTTTGCCAATTACTTTATTCATAATTTTTAATTTATTATCTTCCTTAATTGATTTATTTTTGTTACTGTTCTTTTTATCTTTACTATCTGATATTGCAGAAATTCTGGCATGTTTTTTATACTTATGTAATAATCTGTTCTTAATTACATCTACCTCACTCATGATGCTACTAGGATTTTTGTTTGAATTATAATGTACTTCTAATTCTTCTTCACTAATTTCACTCATTAACATTTCATTATCAAAACTATCATTTATCGTATTCATTGCCGTTGCAATTGTTTCACCGATTACCGAACACTTTGTTGAACAATCGGGCGGCCGTCCGCCTTCTTGTCCGTATTGTCCGGATTCCATTACGTCACTTTTTATATATTCACTGAACACTTGTCGATGTTACCTGCTCCGAGGTCAAACACAAACTGTGACATTTCAAGTTATTCTAAATTGTCTGACACCACATGTGAACCTTCTGAATCATGTGACCCACAATTTGACCTTTTGTCGACGTTTTCTTTCAATCGGTTGCGCCGATTTAAAAACTTTTAAAAGCCATTCAATGAAACGTGATAAGAACAAATTGATTTATTTGTAATTTGCAAAAAAATATAAGATAGTTGTTTATGTCCATTTGTCCAAACGACCAACTGATTTTCAAAGTTGAACACCATTCCAAACATTAGTTTTTGGTAAAGATCGACCAGATCATTTGTTCGTAAGTAACCGTCGATTTTTTAAGACAATCTTCACATCATGATGAGAGTTTGTGGTTTTTACAATAATTGGTTTACTTATAAAAAGTTAGAACTAATGGACCGCGCAAAAATTTCAAAACTATGACAATTTTACTAAAGCTCAATTATTATTGATTAAATCGATTATTTATATATGTCATTTATAACAAGTTAATCTTATGCTTTTTCACAGAAACTTGAAATTAATTAGAAGCAAAATTTATTGATTAAAATAATATTAATTGATAAAAAATTATTAAGTCTCTAAGAAAATGTCACAACTTATATAAATAATAATATTGAATTATCCAATGTGGCGATGACATTTTGACACACTCATTATATTAAATGTTTTGTTTATTATTCTAGTTATGTAATAACTTGAATAATTTTCTACTTTGCTAGAAGAAACTTATTAAACTTTGTATGGAAATCGTCGTTGACGAGTTCACTTGCCTTAATGTTGCAATAAAGTTTATTTTAAACAACTATATAACGTTAACACCTAAAACGTAGCTTTTTTAATTGGTAAAACTTTTACAACTGCAGTTTTTTGTAATTTGCAAAAATAATTAAACTTGTAAAAAGGAAAATGTTTACTATTCCAGAAGTCTTTATAAAACTAAATGAGCGCAGAAGGTAAATATATAGATAAATGAACTTTTAAAACTATATATTTTTCGTATTGACTTTTTTATTTAAAGCAGAAAGTTTATATATGATCAAAGAGTATACAATCCAATTTTAATTTACCCAATTTAGTACATTGTTTGTATGATTTTTGAATGAATCGAATATTTATATAAAATTTAAAAATAAACCCACAACAAAATTTGTTAGGAATGCAACATGTGAAAATTATGATGAATACCACTAATTTAATTACTACAATGATCAATAACAATTGTTTTAAATATTCTCAAATGGATTAATATAAATGCATTAACTATTATAATTCGTATTTTAGAGACGAAATATAAGAGCTTTTATATTAGGCGACGAAAGAAATTGTCATCATCATGAAGTTTTGTGAGTATCTGGATTTTTATTAATTATAAAAATTTTGAAAAATAAAGTATTTTTTGAACATTTTATATTTTCTTTAATTTTTGAAATTTCTTATTACGTGTATATTAGTACGGAATCCTAAGTAACTGTTCAAGTTGAACAAAATAGAAATAATAAAATCGCTTCTTTGATGATTATAAGTGAGCTTACACAATTTTAAATGCGTGTGTTTAGAAATTGTTTCTTCATATCTCCAAAACCGCTAGAGCTACCTTCCCAAAATGTAATAAATTTTACATTCCGAATTGCCACTTTTTCTACTTTTTGTCCTGTAGTTCGAAACGGCTGGATCTGCCATTGCCGAAAACTAATAAGCACGTTTCCTCGTCAATAGGAATCGAAAATTTTTTGAATCAGTCATTTTTTCTACTTTTTGTCTTGTAGTTCGAAACGGCTGGATCTGTCATTGCCGAAAACTAATAAGCACGTTTGCTCGTCAATAGGAATTGAATAATTTTTGAATCATTCAAAAAAGGTTGATCCGTCCGAAATCGTGGATTAGAAGTTGTATCCAAACATGGACCCACGTACGCCACACATACATCCATTTTTTCAAAAGTATGCCAAAATGTTCACAAACGTTTGATACATAAAGAAATGCAAAAATTTATCAAAACATTTCCGATTTTTTTGCGATAACTATTTACCCTACGCGAAGTTACATAGTGAAAACTAGAACTAGTGGGGCGCATGGAATTGTGCCTTAAGGCAAATTGCTGGAACTTTCCGTACCAAAAATTATTATTTTTTAAAAACGATTAACATTTTTGAAAAAAATTACTTCGAAAATTTAGATTTTTAAGGAACTACAAATTTGACAAAAAATTACTTTATTTTGACATATTTTGGAAATTTTGAACTTTTTTTCAAACCAATTGTACTACTTTATTTGCATAGAGACAAATTGTCAAAGCGCGTAAGCTCTGCGTCGCCGTCTAACGTATAAACATTGGTACGGAACACATAGGAATGTAAAAAAAATATACTTATTGTTAAAATCTCTATAAAATATCTGATAAGTTGATGTGCATATGTCTAATGATCATTTTTGATTGCAAAATGGAATTTTTTTACTTTTTTCATTAGATCTCCGAAAACGTTAGATCCGCCGTTATGAAAATTTGTTCAATTCTTCATCTTGTCAATACAAGTAAAATGTTTTTTTGAATTATTAATATCGGACGCTCCGTTCTCTTAAAAACTGAGTTACCGATTTTGGAACTTTTTGCCTCGTATCTTTGGAACGGCTAGACCTGCCGTAGCCAAAAACTTATCAGCACGTCTCATCAATACGAATAGAATGTTGTTTGAATTATTTAAATCGGTTGATCGGAGTTCCTGAAATCGTCGACGAAAATTTGTATCCGCACACACGCACACGCATACACACGCACACACACATTCGCACACACATACATCCATTTTTTTCTAAGGTATGCCAAAATATTTAGAAACCTTGAAACGTAAAGATATATATAAATTTTAATTATATTTTATTTCCCTAAGGGAAGTTAAAAATACAATAACGTACTTTAGAATTTTATACTACTTTCTGCGCAGCTCATACTATAGGTCATATCTCATTGAAATGCTACATTTAAATAATATTACCAATGTAATAAACTGCATTATATGACAATTAACTCAACAAAACGCATTCAAATGTATAATTCAACTGCGTACTTCTGTTTTTCCACAAGCCTCGTGCTCTCGTCGCAAACACGCACCGGCACCATCTAGCGTTCTCTTCCCGGTTCCGCAGCGCCGACTGCCGGCTGCCGACGCCCTTCCGAGTACTATTTACTATGAAAGCACTACAGCGTTAGCCTTCACAAGACTTGCTGTGCGCGATAATTGGAATCTGGCCGTTTCATTTTACTCGCGACGTGTATAATCCAGATACACATAGTCTGTAATACGATGGCCGACGTATATTTTATTCACTTCGTTATAATGAAAGCAATTAATTATGTTCTGAAAATATTTATTTTAGTAGTTTGAACTTAATTTGGGTTTTTTTATAGTTTTGCAGATTTATGTGCAAATCCTGATTGTTGACCTATAAAATTATAATTAATAAAATGAATAAGGATTTTTACTGGTCTTTTCTCTTTGATCGCGGTGTTTAATTTTTGTCGTTAAAATTTACCCTTTGCCCTCGTTTGTCTCCCAGTTTGACTCACCAACACCCTTTTACTGTTTCGCTCATGTGCCTGGCCTCAGCCACCGCAGTATATGTACACTATTTATTAAACAGAACTTTTATACGAAAACATCACTAGATGAGTGTATTTCATTTGAGGTATATCTAAAGTTCAATACTATAACTACTACATTAAACACTCACCAAACTTTGTTTATACATCCAAAACTTTCAATTTTTTACACATGAACTTTCGATTTATTACACATAATTGAAAACGAACAAATACGTTGATTCGGACTCTTTTCTAAAATCAAATTTTCAAAAAGACTTTAATGGCGCTATACCCAGTAAACCGCCTAATTTAAATTTTAACAAACGTCAAAAAACTACTCATTTTCTCTAACTTTGATGAATTTTTAAAAATAAACTACTTGTCGTAAGGCCGTAATATTTCAGTAAGTTCTATAAGACCATGATATATATTGCCAAAAAAGTTCCATAAAAATCGTCTTAAATTTTTTTCAACAGTAAATTATAAGAAAACGGCTCGTAGTAGATTTTCATCTAAATCTAATTAGTATCATTCCCAACTAATATCTTTCGAACAGTTTTTGATTTTTCAAAATCGACTCGGTAATATGAGCTTAAATGTGGACGAAAAGTTTAACACTTTTTTAAAAAAGTTTTAACAGATCGTCGCACATAATTGACAAACAATAATCTTTATTGAGATACATCAAATGGCTTTTAAATCTCTGAAATCGGTTCAGTCGTTTTTGAGCAAACGTCGATGAGAGGTCTAATCTTGATAAATACCAAAAAAGATAATAAGTTTTGCAAACTTTGAATAACTTTTAAAATGAAACGGCTTGTCGTATGAGCGTAATATTTTAGTATGATCTATAAGACTATGGTATCTACCGTAAAAAATATAGAAACAGTCAAAACCAATAGAAACAGTTCCCAACCAATATCTTTCGAACGGTTTTTAAATTTTCAAAATCGATTCAGAATTGCGGGCTAAAACGTGGACAATTTTTTTTTCACTTTTCTGCTATTTACAAAGAAACGGCTTGGTTGATAAATTGTTGGCAAAATTGATAAACGCTAATCCTCATCGATATACATCGAATGGTTTTAAAATTTTTGAAATCGGTGCAGTCGTTTTTGAAAAATACGAAATTCCACTTTTGGGGACAATTATTCGATAAAATATAAATGTAACATAGCCAATTTATATGAAGAAAAGACCGTACCATAGCGATTTCATAACATTTCTATTTTGTCTGAGAATAGCTCTCTTAGTTTTGTACAAATTCTATCATGGCCCTCCGCCTATATCGCCCTGTCTAAAACCACACGCTCGTTTATTTGTGATGCCTTAGTAGACATATTGGGCATGCAGGTATAAAACACAAATACCTTTAGCCGTCTTAATGTGTAACATGTAGACCTATATCGTGGGGAAACGAAGGTAACTAGATCCATCCAGCCTTTGGTCGAAAGCTTTTTGCTCAATTGCCAGCAGTAGCACATTGTTCAAGATAATAATCGGGTTCAGTCACGCTATTTACTCTAAACTGGCTTTGATGGATTTATCTTCATTTATACACTCATGTACGTGAATTTATTTACTCC
The DNA here is from genome assembly GCF_003426905.1 of Ctenocephalides felis. NCBI lineage: Eukaryota > Metazoa > Arthropoda > Insecta > Siphonaptera > Pulicidae > Ctenocephalides > Ctenocephalides felis. The sequence goes on along the minus strand of NW_020539725.1, from coordinate 5,084,722 downwards.
TAGATGCTTGATAATTATTCGATTTAAATGGTCATTGGAAAGTAATTTATAATCAATACAGTTTTATTTATATTATTAATGTAAAAAATTAGTTTCATATACCTTTAATAACACTAGTCACGCTCAATTGCAAAAAGACATGCACATAAACATTTAATCTATAATTAATGTCTAATAGAGAATATGTTAATATATGTATATGGTATGGAGCTATTCAAATTATATTGACAATAAACAATAAAAAATAATAATAATAACAATAAAAACAATAGAGAATATGTTAATATATATGGTATGGAGCTATTCAAATTATATTGACAATAAACAATTGATCATGAATTTTATAAAACACCTGAAAAAATTTAACATTTATTATTTAATATAATATAATATATATATATACCCATGTAGAAATTAATATCGGTACAATATATTACCAATATCGGTTTTCTGTGGCCGTGATTGCCTATATTGCAAAAATATCGGCGAACGTCGGTTCTGTGATGATGTCAACTAATCGATCAGGCCAACGTCAGCCGATATTGAGGCAATAATCTCTATAAATGGCCTTGTCCAATATTGGTCTCAAACTAAAATAGAAATATTGATGCAATATTTTTTATCATCGGCTAATAAATATTGTCCCCAAATAGAAGAATAAATATTGATGCAATATTTTTTTATCATCGACTGATAAATATTGTCCTCAAACTAAAATAGAAATATTGATGCAATATTTTTTATTATCGGCTGATAAATATTGTCCTCAAAATAAAATAGAAATATTGATGCAATATTTTTTTATTATGGGCTGACCTCAAACTAAAATATAAATATTGATGCAATATTTTTTTATCATCGGCTACAAAATATTGTTCCCAAAGTGAAATATAAATATTGATGCAATATTTTTTATCATCGGCTGATAAATATAGTTCACAAATTGAAATAAAAATATTGATGCAACATTTTTTATCATCGACTGATAAATATTGTCCACAAATTGAAATGAAATTATTGATGCAACATTTTTTATCATCGGGTACAAAATATTGTCATCAAATTGAAAAATAAATATTTATGCAATATTTTTTATCATAAGCTAATAAATATTGTCCTCAAAATAAAAAATGAATATTAATGCAACATTTTTTATAATTGACTATTAAATATTGTTTGCATGTTAATTAATAATAAATATTGTTTCCTCAAATTCCTCAATCATAATTATTGTTATTATATTTAAAATGAAAAACAAAAATCTTATCTGGGATCGAACCCGAGACTACGACGTTAAGAGTCGGCAACGCTAGCGCTTAGCTATCGACTCAACAGAACGAAAACAACATACGCCAGATATATATGGCTGTAAATATTTAACCATGTAATTATTCACCCTTACAAATTAAAAGGTAAAAGATACGTAAAAAGTTTATTCGGACGAAAGATGCGGAATAAAATTACGAATAAAATAATATATAATTCAATATGTGTGTTCGTATAATTATTTTCAGATTTTTCAATTTTTCTTGAATTTTAGCACTGCAACTCGCCCATAGGCCAAACCGTTTGAAATACTAAGTTGTGATATGTGGAAGAAAAACTAAGAATTTTGAGACGATTCTAATGATGTATAATACTTTATACGGTTTCTTTATGAAAACCTCAAATGTTGAGAATAGTATAAAAATTCAGTTTTCCTTTCATTATAAAAAAGTTATAAATGTTACAGGGTAATTTATTTTAAATACTGTCCGATATATATAAAACTAATTGAAAACTTTAATTTTATTTACTCATACAATTATAAAATAAAAAAATAATAATAAATGGACTGGGATTTGAACCCCAAAATCAAAATTAAAACGCTGTGATGTTAACCATTACACCACGAAGATATACAATGGTATTGTAGCAACTCACTATCTTGTATTGCAGGTATAGGATTCTAGAACTTTCTATGCCTTCTATGCATGACGCATGCCACAAGAAGCGCCGCGCGTCACACACGGCGTCCTTAGCCTTTAATGCAAAATTGTTAATTATAGTATGTTTTAAGATACTAGTTTTGCTGGAAATAATCGAATAATATTTTCAGTTATGTGTAATGTGTAATAGTGTTATAGTGTACATTGTTTTCTAATGTGTGTAATGTGCATTGGTGCGAAATATATACCACAAACAAGTTTCGTTAACAATTGTTTAGTAAGCATTGTCTCTGAAAAATATACAATATTTCATTTCTTTGTTGTTACTTTGGATTAAAATACAAAGGTTTGAAAGTTCAACTTAATTTTACGTCATCTGATTTGATTTGGGATGGATAGATTAAGTAATAAGTTATGTATATCTAACATAACCTTAGTTTTAATAGACGAATTCTTTTTACTATTGGTGAGTATAATACTTAATTATGCGTTTATGCATTGTAACTAATAGCTATTTATTTTTAGAATAATTACTGCTAACTACATTATTATTAGTATCTCTAATAAATAATCGGAAACTAGCTATTCGAAATGTCAAAATTTGCAAGTTTTCAATAAAAATGGTAAGAAATGCAAGATAATTTTATTTTTCTCACTAAGGATTTTTATATTGATCAGGAGTTTAAACACATTGAGAAATCAGTTGTACATATTACGTGAAATATAATAAAATATAACATAATAAAATATAACATAACCTAATCTTTTTGAGTGAAGACATACTGCACTTTCATATTTATAAAAGGTAAGACAATACTTGTTATAATATAATTATATGTCTCTGCATTTAAAACATATTCTTATTTATTTTCAGGTAATATTGTTGTAAGCGCAGAAAATAGAGAAACTGGTTTGCTTAGTAGTAAAATGTTATCGAAAAGTTTTTCATCAAAAGTTTGTAACTAAATAAGTTATAGAAAGAAAAGATATAAATTTTGACAGAATAGTCATAATGTTTGATTATAATAAATGCAATGTGGAATGTCAATAAATCTGTACATTTGCATAGCAAGATTTTAGACTATGATATGAAGTCATTATTTTTTAAGGTAAAAGTAGAGTCGAGTGCATTTTACAATCTCATTTTAACGCTTTCATAAATTATTCATATTGATAATATATAATGATATATTATAAATTTATTAACAAGGAATACGAGGTTTCAGATGACAATACAAACTTGGACAAAAATATTTTGGGGTTATGATTGAAAAAGTTTCCCAGTCACTGTTCTAGACGATGAAATAAATATTTCATAATGGATAATAAATATATTAACAACAAATAAAATATGTTCAGATGCTGTGAAATGTTTTATCGAGTGATGATGTTATAAATAGTTAAGTTAATTTGCATTTATTACTTTTATTACTTTACCTACCTTACATTTGATATATATCACGTAAATTATAATCGAATAATTATTCGATTATAATTTACTTGATATATATCAAATGTAAGGTAGGTTTTCCAATGACTGTTCTAGACGATGAAATAAATATTTCATAATAGATAATAAATATATTAACAACAAATAAAATATGTTCAGATGCTGTGAAATGTTTTATCGAGTGATGATGTTATAAATAGTTAAGTTAATTTGCATTTATTACTTTTATTACTTTACCTACCTTACATTTGATATATATCACGTAAATTATAATAGAATAATTATTCGATTATAATTTACTTGATACATATCAAATGTAAGGTAGGTTTTCCAATGACTGTTCTAGATGATGAAATAAATATTTCATAATGGATAATAAATATATTAACAACAAATAAAATATGTTCAGATGCTGTGAAATGTTTTATCGAGTGATGATGTTATAAATAGGAAAGTTTATTTGCTTTTGTTATTGTTATAAAAAAAGTTTACTTGATATGTATTAATAAATATCTATTAAAAAAATAATCAATATTTATGACACTTTTGTGTTTTATAAATAATCATATTTTTAATGCAGTTATATATTTGTATCATTGTTTATATTTAATAAATGAATTTCCACAAAAACATTCTTAATAAATTTACGTATATGTTCATTTCAGAAATAAATAAATAAATAAATAAATAAATAAATTTCAGGTGTTTTATTGTTAAATAAATGACATTGATTTATGCGTTATATTATTTCAACTTCAAATCTTCAAATATTTGTGTAATATTTCAACATCAGTTATAAGTTTCAGAATAATTTAATAATTCAATAATTAATAATTCAAAATGTTCACCAGCTCTCTGTCTAATTGTATATTACCTTACCAACATTCAACAATTTGTAGGCAACATTGGTTCCAAATTTCCAAATATAGACCAATATAGACCAATGTTGGTTTACCTATATGGCCTCAATATAAAAAATGTTCAATTTTTATGACCAGCCGATATTGGTTTCAAATTTGACCAATGTAGATTTTATATTGCTTGTAGATTCAGACCATATTAATTTCTACATGGGTAATTATATAATTTCAACTAATAGTTTTATTGCAATAATTATACTAATTGCTATGAGGTCAATTTTATCATCTGGATATGCCATACCAGTCAAACGATTAGTTGGGCAATTTTAATTCAAAATTCCCATTTTGTTTTGTGAAATCAAGTTATGATATGTTTAGATATAAGTATAGAATTCATCTTAGGAATGCGATGTTACTTTTTGTATATCAGATTTATCGTGGAACTATTATTTATACCAGTACCAGTCAAAATGACTGTTTAGGTTTCTATAGATAATTGTTTGATGAAATTACCTAAATGACAATAGATATAGATCGCATGCGTTTATCGCCTACTCTCTTATCGACGACAACGTATATAATTTATTCTTTATTACATTGTAAAAAATGCACATTGCGTTATTATTACTGGATTTTTACGAACAAAGCAGATGTTTCGAGCTTTGTTCTACACGCCAAATAAAATTTTACTGTGATAAATGTGATTTTTAAGAGTAATTATTTTTTATACTTGTACAGTAATACAGAGAAGTAAAATTCATGTAGATACAGAAATCTTCAAATATATATTCTTGAGTAAGAAGAAATTTTAAAGCGAAAAAAGTGTCTTGGTTTCAACTTACTTTATAGCGATCGTCAGCTTTCAAAAATATCGCAATAAATATTTTTAGCATATTTGAAAAATGAAAACAGCGGAAATCTTCGGACGTAGGTTTTGAATTATATGATAGTGACGCTAAAATTTTGGATATACCAATCGATTCACAAGGCAGTGCTATTATCGACTGCAGTGAGTGGGAAATTTGCGATAAAGACAATATAGATGGATCAAATAAACTAGTTAACGAGTAAATATTACGAACAAACTACGAGACAATGCGTGCGACTTTGCCAGTTTTGAAGACGAAGTTGGATATGACGTACCAAATCAGGAAACTGCAATTGATATACGGGAAAATATTGAGACAAGAATGATTTTACCGAAATTATGCGATGCATTCGCTTCGACAAGAAAAATTAATGGACTCCACGTTTGCAAAGAGACAAATTTACTTTGGTTTCAGCAGTTTGGGTCAAATTTATAGCAAATAGCTAAAATTGCTTCAAACTAGGAGATCATAATACTGTGAATTAATAACTTCTTCCAACGTCCAAATGCAAATTTATCGAGATTGTGCCAAATATTATGGCATAAAATTCTAGCTGGCAACTGATGTAGAGACAAAATATGTGGTAGATGACTGCCTATAGTTAGGAAAAGAAGAAGATTGAAATGCATAAACCCCTCTAAGCGACTTTTTCGTGATCAAAATTCTTAAATCATATACCATAAAAGATAGAACTTGAACTAGAAATTCTAGAAAGCTAACTTCGTTAGCTGGACTTTACGCGCAAACACGGGAGAGTTGCCGAAAAGTTGAATTCAGTATTAAAATAAATAATTATAAAAATTATTAAAAAATAAGTTTTTTTGTTATTTTATAATATTTATTCAACTACTGTAATTAGCTTTGTTTGATTTAAAGCCATATTAAGCAAGAATTTATGGACCAGTTATTTTGACTGGTACTGTTGGAAATATGTATATTCAAATGGCTGATATATCTACTGTTAGAAAAATCGAATTTTTTACATTGACATTATATTATTTCGTAACTTTCCGAAGGAGTGGTTTATCTTTGCAAAAAAATCCGAATTGCTAATCTTATAATATCTTTACGTTTCAAGTCATAGACTTATAATTTCTTTACGTTTCAAATCAATAGATTTCTTAGGCTGCAATAATACCAAAGTCTTTGATAAGCGGTTGAATTATAAAAATTCATCAAAATTTAGAATTTTGCTGCGCACTCAAGCGATTCCAATGAGAATCTATGCCGATTCGAAACAGCACGTTCAGTTTCCGTCCATACTTATTTTAGTGGATTACATTTACAGAACTCGAAATGGAGGAAATATAATGTGCTAGACAATTTGATATAATTTATACAATTACAAATATTGTGAGAAGCTGCCCAAAGATAAAATGGAGGGCCCTTAGAACTACCACAACTTTATTCGAATAGAAGAGTAGAATCACTTATTGAAGTGATTCTCTAACTAACAATATAATATTTATCAGATTAAATTATATGTGTGTTTGGAAGTGTGTGTCTATGTGTGCGAGTGAATGACTTAAGCCAAATAGCTCATAGAATTGTCATGCATTCTATTTGCTATTGAAAATAGAATAAAAAAAATAATAAAAAAAAAGTTTGCAAGATATCAATTGCAAATTGTATTAATTGTTCCGAAACCACTTACAACTAGTGGGCATAAATCATTTGCCTTTCTTACAATTTTACTTTCTATGACATCGTACATTGGATTTATTATTGCATATGGCAACACCTAACCATTGCAATAGAATTTGGAAATATTGCAAATTCAGTTAACGAAAGGCATTCGTAGTGTTCGGGTCGAGTCGCCTGTTGTCGGTCGGTTTGTTTAAACATTGCAACTTGTGCCCTTTTTGTGTGGCGTCTGTTGCGCGTTGTGTGTGTTTCTATCAAAATGTTTGCTATTTTTTATATTACATTGAGTGTTATATTATATATTACATTGCATTATATATTACATTGAGTGTAATACTGATATTTATTTATTATTAGTGACTATTTATTATTAGTAAGTGTAATAATTGTGATTAGTACTATGCATTAGTATGTGTATAATTACTACAACTGTCCAGAGCTGTCAAAAAGTGAAACAATTGGCAATGAACTGGAAACGTTTAAATGATGACTATTGAACTTGGTGATTAATGCAGAAGGCGTTAGCTAATAAAATGGTAAGCAAATGACATTATAGTCATTAATTGTTACAATACATTGTAAGCAACTAAGTTTTGTTGCAAATCTTAGTTTTGACACCAAAGCCCGCCATGGCGGCGTTATTGTTATGATGCAATATGTTTTGTGTGTTCGAGGATCTTATAGCCGCCACTTTATATTTCGTTTGTTTGACTTTTTAAATTTAAATAGTGTATGTATCGGTTTTGATAATCTTAAATTATTTAAAAAGATAACTGTTGAATTGTTTTCTAGTGAAGATCTGTAGTGCCCTTCCCTCGTAATTGTTTCTTGAAAAACTTATTTTGTTTATGCTATGAAAAACTTTGCACAGTGGCGTAGTACATATGTGCACAAATATCCTATATTCTATAGGTTTAGAAAAAGTAGTTCAATTATAAAACATCATACGCTTTTTTTTGCAAATTCAGAAAGTCTACAAATTTTGCTTATCGACAATTATTATTAAGAAGACTAAAGAAGAAGCTCCCCAAAGATAATATGGAGGACTCTTAAAACTATCACAACTTTATATGAACAGAATAGTAGAATCACTTATCGAAATGATTCTCTAACTATCAACATAATATTTATCAATTAATTTATATGTGTGTTTGAAAGCGTGTGTGTATGTGTGCGAGTGAATGACATAAGCCAAATAGCTCATAGAATTGTCATGCATTCTGACTGCTATTTATTTTATTTTTTTTATTTTATTTTCATTCTGCAATCTATAAAAATAATTATATTTAGCAGAGAATGCTGACAAGTGTTTACAATTGGTTGTTTACAAATTAGTACATACGCCCAGTGGTGTATCTACTATAGTTAATATATAAAAAAGAAAAAACTAAAGACATTCTGACTGCTATTGAAAACAAAATTAAAAAAAAAAATTGTAAGCAACATTCATTTCATTAAAATGTCGCCTTTTAATAACGTAATCGTTGTACAAACAGTAGTATATTTCGGAAAGCTATATTTTAACGTGTCGCAATATTCTGAATTGGTGTAAGTGGCATTTTGCCTTAAAGCAAGTTGCATAAAATTCCCCATATAAGTAAATAATTAAGGGCAAGTTATGGTAATCGCAAAAAAATCGAAAATGAAAATTTTTATATATCTTTACGTTTCAACTGAAAATTTTGGCATACCTTAGAAAAAATGGATGTATGTGTATGTATGTGTGTGCGCGCGTGTATGTATGTATGTTTGGATACAAATTTTCGTCGACGATTTCAGGAACACGGATCAACCGATTTGAATAATTCAAAAATATTCGATTCGTATTGATAAGGAGACGTGCTGATTAGTTTTTGGCGAAGGCAGGTCTAGCAGTTCCGATGATTAGGGGCAAAAAGTGCCGAAAACGGTAACTCAATTTTTAAGAAAACGGAGTGTCCTATTTGAATAATTCAAACAATATTTTACTTGTATTGTCAAGATGAAGAATTGGTCAAATTTTCATAAAGGCAGGTCTAGCGGTTTCGGAGATCTAATGAAAAAAGTAAAAAAAAAATGCTATCTGGCGGTCAAAAATGATCATTAGACATATGCACATCAAATTATCAGATCTTTTGTAAAGATTTCAACAATAAGTATAATTTTTTTTACATTTCTATGGCGTTAGACGGCGGCGCGGCACTTGCGCGCTTTGACATTTCATCTCTATGTAGTTCAAGCAATACGATTGCTTTGAAAAAAAGTTCAGAATTTCCAAAATATGTCAAAATGAAGAAAACGTTTTTCTTTTCAAAAAAAAATTTGTTTTCAAAAAAAAAATTTTTTTTTTAAAGTAATTTTTGTCAAATTTATAGTTTCTCAAAAATCTAATTTTTTCGAAGTAAAATTTTTTCAAAAATGTTAATTGTTTTTAAAAAAATAATAATTTTTGGTACGGGAAGTTCCAGCAATTTGCCTTAAGGCACGATGCCTTAATTGCCTTAAGACAGAATTCCACTTACAGCTATAGTTATGTATTCCATCTGTCTAACCGTTTGTTTAGCTATCCAAGTGTCTACCTGTTTAAGTGAGTATTGTATAAGTGCCAAGTTTCAACTTGTCCACTTTTTTACCTGATGGGTAGGCGTCTACCAGTTCACCTATTTGCTTGTCTACCTGCTTACCAGTCAACCTGCCTATTTGTCCACTTTTTTACCTTTTTACATTTTTACCTAATTATCAATTAATCTGTCTAGCTTCTCATTTCTTACGTATCAATATCAATATTTTCACATGTATATGAATCAATAATGATCTGTAAAGATCATTTCAGAGCACCAATGTATAACTAGTAGACACGCCACTTGGTGTATTTACTAATTTTTAATAAATATCATTTATATATATATACGTATGTGTTAGCAGTCTCTGCTTTATTTTAACATTTTTTGCAACTACGAAACTGCAAGACCTGCTTACGAAAAAATATATACAATTTTTCTTTCGGCAATACAAATAAAATGCTATTTAAATTATTCGAATCGGATGCTCGGTTTTTTCAAAAATTTCCATTTTGCTAAACTCATCTTTGCCAAAAACTAATCTACGGTTTCATATCAATAGAAGTCGAATGTTTTTTGAGTCATTCGAATCGGTTGATGTATGCTCCCGAAAATGGCGACTAAACATACATTTATTTTTTCTGAGTTATGCCAAAATGTTTAGAATGTCTTGAAACGTAAAGACATGCAAAAATTATTACTTTTGATTTTCTTGCGATTACTGTAACCTCATCCCACGGAAAATTAAAAATTAAATTGAATAGTAAATTTTTTTTTCAACAATTTCTTTTTTTTTAAATTATCTTCTTAAAATTCTACTTTTTAACTTTTCGTAGGGTAAGTTATTGTAATCGTCCAAAAATCGAAATTGAAAATTTGCATTTCTCGACGTTTTGAAGACATTGTATCGCCAAAACATTTTGGCACACCTCAGAAAAAATGGATGTGTGTGTGTGTGTCTTGTGTGTCCGCATTTTTTTGTTTACGTTTTCGGGCATACAGATCAACTGATTTGAATGGTTCAAAAAACATTCGATTACTATTGATAGGTAGATGTGCTGATTAGTTTTTGGCAAAGGCAGGTCCAGCAGTTACGGAGATAAAGAGCAAAGAGTGCAGAAAATAGAAATCGAATTTTTGAGAGAACGGAGCATCCGATTTAAATGATCTAAAAACATTCAATTAGTAATGATTGGGAGAAGTGGTTATTAGTTTTTGGGAATGGCAGTCCCAGCCATTTCGAAGATACAGAGCTAAATGTGCAAAAAATGGCAGTTTCAATATTTCTTGAACATTTCGTCACGGTACGGGAAGTTCCAGCAATTTGCCTTAAGGCACGATGCCATACACCCCACTAGTTTTGATTGATTATCACCCTGATTGATCGTGAATACTTGGCCATATTATATTTAGTGTCAATGTGGCAATCTATAAAATATTAAAACAGCTCTCCATTAACTCTGCTACAAATCTAAGAATACTCGTTTATGCAAAACCACATGGTCCTTACTCTGCAAGTCTAGAAAGACGTTACCGTTAGTAAGCGACGACAAAGATTAACGTAAGTTGAAGTACGTTAAACGTATTTGTTACTTGAGTAAAGTAACATACTTGAGTATAGTAAATAGAGTATATAATAGTAAAGTAAACTGCACCAGCGTTTCAAGTATTAATGCAAACTCATTCATATTGTCTATTCTTGAGACTGAGAATGCTTGAGAAACCTCGATATTTGTCGTGTATGTCATCGACGCTCATATCGTAGACAGAGTCGATCCGAGGCGCAAGGACGCTTTATGCGGCCGGTTAAACGCAGATTATGCGGGAACGGAACGCATCTGATTGCTAAATGCGTTGCAATTAATCAACCAGAATGCGACTGATATATTGAGTCGGCTTTGAGATGTACACTATGCCGCTGCTGCTTAAGCTGTCCTAGTATATCTATCGTTCATATGCAATCGGCTGCAGATTACGACGTGGATGACATGGGCATAAGGAACTGTACATTGATCCCTGTGGTAATGATGAATTAATCTACTTCTGCTTTATTTTATTTTTGATATAGATATAGAGCTATATTTAAAGCAAACCAAATATACAACAAGAGCAATCAGGTGCAAATCCTAGACATAGTGAGTTTTTAGTAATAGATTTATTTAACAATCAGAATAATTACAATATTTGTATGAGCTAAAATTAGAACTAAGCGAATGTTGAAATAAAATAGCAATCACCAATCTATCTTACAATCTGTTGCTTTAAATATATATATATATATATATATATATATATATACATGGTCTGTTCAAAAAGTACCCGGAATTACTAATAATTAAATTTCGCGGGTCTGGAGTGTCTGATTGTCAAAATTGAGTATGTAATGAGTTAAAATTTTAATTTTTTTTTATTGTGTTGGTATACATGCCCCTAAAGTATGATGAAATTTTCAGCTATATTCACTGTTTACTTTGTCTGTGGTAGTCGCTAAGGTTCGACGTGTTTTTCTGAGCTCGGCGATTTTTACAATGGAAGAATTGAAAAAGTCAAAGAATTTGTATTAAATTTTGCGTAAAAAATGAAATAAAGTGTTGCAAAGTGCAAAAATTCACCAGATATGGCTCCGTGTGACTTTTTCCTATTCCCAAAGTTGAAGAGACCCATGAAAGGACGGCGGTTTTCCTCGATTGAAGAAAATCGCCGAGAGTGCTCAAGGACATATCAAAAAGTGAATATCAAGGGTGCTTCGAAAATTGGAAAAAACGCTGGCATAAGTGTATTATATCTGGGGGGGACTACTTTGAAGGGGACCACATTAATGTAGACGAATAAATAAATATTTTTTTGAAAAAACGAAAATTACGAAAACTTTTTGAACAGACCTCGTATATATATATGTGTATATATATATGCATATATATATGTATATATATATGTGCATATAGTTGTGCACCCTTGAACTAACAACAATTATGTTGTGGATCCGTTGCCAACAATTATGTTGCGTCACGCCAACGATGTCAACATTTATAATTAGGTTCTTCTGCTGCTTACGCTTTTATTACTGTGGAAATATTTGATTAAACATTTGAAGACGTTTATTAACTTTATTTACTTCATTATTCGGTTACACTTGATTACAACTTAATACACAATTAATATTTTGAAATAAGACTGATGTGAACTGATTGGAGACTACTCTAGAATGAACGCTGATCTCGTCATCCTCAGGTTTTTATAACCTCTGATGATGACGTAACCACCCTTCTAGAAAATGTTCGTTATGAATGATTCAACTTTTTATTTTGGACGCAATTTTGTGGTTTGTCATCGAAGAAACCGTTACAGACTTGCATGTGCGTGTTATATTGCATACTTTGTTGCAAGTCCATGAGTCATGCTAACTGCGTTATTCATATTGACTGTTATATAGAATTTATAATATTATTTATAATTATTGCAATGGGGTGGATAGCCCTAGCAATATATATATATATATATATATATATATATATATATATATACATATATATCTTTAATGATTGTAATTATATAATTTTCATTTTTTTTTAATCTTGAGTTTTGTTGGGGGCGAAGAATGCCCTTTCAAGATTTATTTAGGTGCATCTCTAATCTGTTGCGATCTTTTGATGATAATTATTTTTAGACTTTGTAAATAGTGAACATTCTTAGATCGCCCGAACCAGGGAGAGTTAAGTATTGTTCTCAGTATTTTTAGTTTCCATTCTGAGGCACATCGCCATAGCTGTAGCCAGTAGGTCCATATTGATTTCATGTGATGACAGCTTTATATAATAGTAGTTCATTTTACACGGATAATTTGTTTCTTTTTCTATTTTATGTGTACTTTGAACGTGAGTTTTGCATCTAGATGAAGTTCCAGATTAATTTACATGATATCAATCGGGCGTTTTTCAATAGGATCGTTAACGATATTTAAATAGTTATTTATTTTTATTGGGTATATAATCAAGTACATAGTAAATTTCCGCAGTATTTTTTTTAAATATTAACATTTTTGAAAAAAAATGCTCTGAAAAAAAAATAGATTTTTGAGAGACTAAAAATTTACTTTTTAAAAAAAGACCTTTTGAAGCAAAATTTATTTCGAAATATTTTGGAAATTCTGAACTTTTTTTCGTACTGCTTTAACTGCATAGAGACGAAATATCGAAGCGCGTAAGTGCCGCGTCGCCGTCTAACGGATAAACATTGGTACGGAACCCATAGGAAAGTAAACAAAATTTATACTTATCGTTAAAATCTCTATAAAGTATCTGATAATTTGATGTGCATATGTCTAATAATCATTTTTGACCGCCAATTTTTTTTTTACTTTTTTTTACTAGATCTCCGAAACCGCTAGACCTGCCTTATCAATACGAATCGAATGTTTTTTGAATTATTCAAATCGCTTCATCCGTGTTCTCGAAATCGTCGACGAAAATTTGTATCCGCACACACACACACGCATACACACATACACACATATACATCCATTTTTTCTAAGGTGTGCCAAAATATTCAGAAACGTCTGAAACGTAAAGATATATACAAATTTTCATTTTGGATTTTTTTGCGATTACTATGACTTACCCTACGGGAAGTTAATAAACTAGGTATACATAGAAAGCGTAAATATTCGATTTAATTAATGGGATTTGGTATTTAGAATCCGAACGTTGATGCATTTTTATATTAAAACTCATTTTCGTAAGCTTATAATACTTTACGCTGTTTGTTTAGTTAGATCATAAACGTTTTCACTATGCAAAGTGTAAGTAATAACCATGTTCTGAACAAAAAAATCTAAAATTTTAATTTTAGTTGAATTCGTAAAGTAATATATAAAAATATAATATTAAAAAGATAATCAAAAAATGCATACATATAACTTTTTAATTTCCCAATTTAAATATATTATCATAATCTCGAATTATTATAATAATTTGACAAATAATATTTATGTTATTTCAAACGCAGAGTGATCGATAAACGCAACATTATCGTTTAAGCATACAAATATTATATTCGCGTTCTGCACATGGACTGAATATTATGCAAATCGAATTAATTTGAATTTTCGCTATTGCGTCAAAACTATTTTAAATGCACCATATAAAATATGTACATAAAAATGTTCATTATAACACCATTAATATTTTAATTGCGGTGTAAATTCAAACAGCTAATCGCATATTATACACATCATGCAAATTATAACCTGATATATGGATTGATTTTTTTAATTTTGAATGAATGTGTCATGCATGATTGAGAATTTGGAATAATTCAAATATTTGAATGCAAAGGCATAGATTCCATCTGTTTCAATCTAGTCATTCCAATAGTTTAATTAATTATATCGTAGTTGTATAAAAATCATATTTCGTAAAATAATTTAAGGCCTAAATATTTCGCTATACCTCATTCAATGTTTCAATTAAATATGTAATATAAAATAATCATATTTTAGGTTCCAACCTCAAATAATTAAAATACCCAGAACAAGTCAAAACCTTCGTCCAAAATCTTCGTGTAATTTACATTGTAATAGATTCCAAAGAGGGTTAATGAAATACTCATTACAAGCCCAAGAGTTGTTAGAGAGATGTTCTTAGTATATAAATTCATGATTAAATTTGCATCATCGGCTGCCGGCTCGGAAAAGACTTTGGAAGCGTTACATCGCATCGGAGCATATAATTCGATATTAATATCCAATTCATTATTATTCTGAAAGTTTTTCGTTTGTATGAAAATGAGACTCACGATCTCTATTATTCAGATGAAAAACGCTGCCTTGGATGCAAGATAGTGGGTGTATTGGTGAAAAACTACGATTAAGTAAATTTTGTACTGTTACGTTAACAAAACCGATTAACAACTGTTAAAAAATTTAGGGAAATTATAACTATAAGATAAGCTAGTATTAATGGCTCGCTGGTAAAAAGGTGGACCACCTATATCTCATAAATAAGCAAAATTAGACTTTTTTCCTAACAATATATAAAAGTAAAACAGAAAATATGTATAACCAACAATCACCTGGATTCTTACCATGTTACTATCGGCAGAAAAACGGCAATGTTTGAAAATCCATAACAAAAGTAGTTTTTTCCCATGAAATTTATATTTTGCATTCGTTGAATAACGTAGCTATTATTTTTAAAATGCCTTAGAAATTAAAATAAGTACCAATTTGCTCTTGGTCGTCCCAATTTACCCCGTGGCAATAATGAATTACCTGGTGGTTTTACTGAGCATAGTCAGATATATGTTTATTTGATATGTGTTATTTGCTGCGACATAATTGGTTTGGTACACACAATACAATGTTTCAAAGTCAAAGTGGACTTTTGTTCCCCGCAATACCTGATTAATTTTTCGAATAAAGTATAATACTATTGAATGTATAAACTTATTTTATTTTATGTAGTTAGTAGGATTTACCGATTGCGGTAATATTGAAGTTTAAAGTGATGTGAGGTTACTTTCTAATTTCTAACTAACTACTTACTAAATTAATTAGTTAGGTAAATAAAAAAGGCTTAATAAATGTCTCGTTTATTTTTTCTCTCTCTGAAAACTAAAGCTGGATCGCACTATAAATCCAAATGTTTCCATGTAAAAATAGCCCTAACAAACTAATCTGTCTTCTATCAAAAATATATCAAAATAGTGACATCCATTGGATTTCATTCTAATGAAAATTTATCAAAACTAGATTAGGACAAACATTGGGTAAGCTTAATATGAGTAAAGAATAAAAATAATCAGCATATACTATAATCATTAAAAAACAGTTGTATAAATTTACTAATATATCTAACAACAGCATTCAATACTTCTTCATAATTTTAGTCATTCGTGAAATAACTTTTATACTGCTTATATACTGCTTGAGTAATAAGAGCATGTAATAAAGACATATAATAAGACAAACGTCTTTAATGAAGTAATTGTTACAAATTCGTTCATTAGTGTATATAAGAGAAATTGGTGTAATGAAGTAAATGTCATTATGTTATTTTTTATTGGTTTAGCTAAATATTACTTTTTTTTCATATTCATTTACTGATTCTAAATCATTCATTTTATTTTCTCTTTTGTCAACTATCAAATTATATCTGGGCTACCCGACTAAAGTACCTTTCTCTACACCAGAGATGTTTGAGAAGTAGATCTTGTAATGACACATCTATTATGGGCTCTATTTTAATAGCTCTACTGCGCTCTTTCATATTCATTTCATGTGACAATAGAGCAGAGACTTCGAGCTATATCTAGAGACGTAAGAATTCAAAGAAATTTACCCATACAAATTTAATTTGAATTTATAAAGTAGATGGCGTTCTAAATAATTAAAAAAAATTAAGCCACATGGATATATATGTATAAATAAATTTATTTATTTATTATTTATTAAAATATATAAATATATTCATTATGAAAGATTTTCAGAATCGTATTCAATTTATATCTATTATTGAATGTTTTTTGTGTAATATGTGATACTTATCAAAGAAATATTAACTATTTCGAAAGTAGGTACAGCTTCTTACTGAACAGTATAATAAACCGTTCTAATAAGCTTTTAGTTCTCACACTCTATGTTTGACATTCATTACAAATTATATAATTTCAAATTACTTTTTTATGAAATTGAGCTGGCTTGAAAACTATGTTGAAAAAACTTATAATTTGGTACATCGCGATTATAAGATAATGGGACTAATTTTCAATTAGTAAATCACATGGTCCGTGAATATACCCTATTATATAGTCCTACTATATAATTTTGAATTTATGGGATGAAATATTTAGCAGTTAAAGTCAATCTACAAAGGTAGTATCTTATCGGTTTTAAACTATTCATAACGTAAGTACAATGAAATTTTCAAAATTAGGCATAGACATACTAGGCACTATCATCTATACGTATAATTGTATGTAATTAAGTGAGTGTGTAATTAAGTATGTAATTGCACTGATATTTCAAAAACTATCTCGAGTAAAATCTTTTAGTGTATAGTTATAATTCATATGTGACAATTGCTTTCCTATAGCTGCCTACCTCCCTTTCTCTATAATTATGCACTTATCTTCTACTTTTCTACCTGTTTACCTGTTTACCTGTTTACCTATCCATCCTGTGTACTTGTCTAACAGTCAAATCATTTTAAACATCATTCACATAAAGATAATTTTAAATCAGCAATTCGTTGAACAAAAATATCTCTTAAAGTTTTTTTGGAAAGTAGAAAGGAAAACTTGTTGATTTACCTATATAAATGTCCACTTTCTTTATTTCCACTTTTTTACCTATTTACCTGTCTACCTGCCTGTCTATATATTTTCCAATAACGCTATATGTATATGAACAGTCAAATCATTTTATACATCATGCACATGGGCAATTTTTTAATCAGCTATCCGTTGATGAAAAATACCTCTCAAACTTTAAGTGGGAATTTGATAGAAATTTACATATGATCAAAACCCAAACAAGAAGTATAAATATAGTTTAAAATATTAACCTAAGTAATTGGATTAAAATATTTAGTTTGCAATAAGTAGTTACATCGAAAGTGTTAGTCAAGTAAGTATCGACTTATGCAAACGATTGAGTAGTTCTTAAATAAATTCTTAATGTTTTTAATATTCATTACATTTTTTTAATTAAAATGCGCCAAAACTTCAACGTAGAATTTATATCTTGAATTCGGGTTAAATAATATGATCTAGAATTTTTCATTATAAATAACATAAGCATAGCTGACTAAAATATCTTCAAAATATTCCAACAATTTTCATCAAGTAGATATCTACTACATAATCTTACTTTGTCATGTAGTGATTGTGATTTTCGCAATGATTGCTCAGGTGTTATTTGACAATCATTCGTGTCACTGCATCAAGTTTATTGAAGGGAAAATCAATTGAACCTTCTTAATGTCATGAACAATCTGCCGAAAATTATTCAAGCGATCACTTGAATCTTACTTATGATGATATAGAGAAAGGACATCTCAGAAATGTGCGACTCGAATTAATTGTATCTTCCCCAATATGATGTTGATTTATCATGGATCAACAAGTTGTAATATTAAGAGGATATCTGTTATTATTTTCTTAGAGGTAACGGTTCACTTTGCCCAAAAAACCACGTTATAAAAGTTTTTATTCGTGAATGGTTTAAAATGAAAATTGATCTGGTCAGTTTGGCAAATGTGTGATAGTTTCACCAAATCTATGGTGCCTATTTCAAACTATAAAAAGTAATTTGATAAAAACCAACTGATGATTTTTTTTTTAAGTTCTACATTAATATAAATAATCATTTCTCTATAATAGGCATGAAAAATGTCAAATGCGTTTTATAAATATTTTATCTAATTTCAAAATTTTACAAAGCATTTAGTTTTACGTAAAAAAATATGCTGATTAATTTTTAGTAATCAGCTGTTGATATTGTTTTATTGTGCGTAATGTTGGAAAAAGCATAATTATTTAAAATTATTGAATTGAATATATTTTAAATTGTAACTGTCTGAAAAAAATAACATATACTTTGATTGACAATAAATAAATATATGCATTCAAATTGCAAATTAATCTAATTGTTTTTAACTATTTGTATAGTAGAGTATGTAATCCATTTTAAAAAATTTAATGATCGGTTTACGTTATTTAGGATTTGTTGAAACTATGGAAGTAAAATTAAAATTGAAACATAATTCTTATCACAAATTAAAAAAATACACTATATATAGTGTCTATGGTAAAACATTCATAACTTTGTCAAGTCTTGTCATTGGTGGAGTAGTTCCTTCTTAATTGATGATCCAAAAAAAAATTCAATTTCTAGCTGTGTTTATATCTCAATTTTATTAAAGAAATGCCTAAATATTAAAAAGGTTTGTTTAATTTTTCTTAAAGGAGAACCCGCGCGTTGCTCGTTTCGGATTTTATTGAAATTTGGCACAATGGTAGATTTTATGCCCAAACTGACCGTGGTAAAATATTAGAGGCCTATGAAAAACAGTTTAATTATAAAAATTAATTAGAGTTGGCATTTTAGTTATCGAAAGCGTATTTTTTTGTATTTCAATGACTCTTTCCTTATTTTACAATTATAGTTTATTAATTGAAAAGTTCTAAAATTCATTTATAGGGTAGTGCGGGGCACAAAGATCCAATTTGACTTTATTAAACCAACAACTATCAAACTAAGTTCAATAAAATTCCCAGTTAACTCTTAATTTTAGAGATATGCTTTTTTACTGCTTTTTGAAAATTTGCTATCTGTCCTTTTTTGCCGCATGAACGAGGTAAGAAGGACACTCAGGGAAAAACTAATTAAAGTATTTTTTTTAAATTTTAAAATGATTATACAAAATTATAGTTACATTATTTACCAAATATGAAATACATATTTTGTAGGAGCATTTTTCACAAAAAATTATTTGTATATAACTTTGGTCTGGTATTTCGAAAGAAATATTTTTCAGCTGATATCGAATAAGTATTAATTTAATTTATCTCTTTTGAAATTGCTTTTCTATTTTTTCATTTACTATTTATTATTGTTTTCACTTTTGCTATTTTTTTATAGTTTTATAGGTTATACAAAAAAAAACTATTTGCTTGTGTTTGTAATAATGATGGTGGATCTTTTGACCCGCAGATATTCAAACCCCGTCCTACACTATTTAAGAAAATATTTTTATAGGTAAAATGAAATAATTAAATTCATAAATTTTAAAGTAAAATTGTCTTTGAAACTTTTACAATAATTCCGGTTAGTTCGAAGCTCAGTAGTTAATTTTTAAAACACAGTTATTGGAGTATAAACTTTTTAACACACAATTGATTAGAATTTAATTGATTGAAATGACTTTAGTTAATTCAGAATTAGAATAAATTCATAGCGAGTTCTGTAGAAGAGAAACTTAATTTAGGATACGCTGAAACGTTTTTAATCGTTTATATATAATATTTGTTGTGATGATTTTACCACGTTAGTTTCAGTATTTTTTATAGCTTTTAGCAATTTCATCACATTAAGTACCATTGAAGTTGAAATAAAATCCTTTCGTCTAATTTCCTTTCAAAAACTTGGTGCGACTAAATTCTATTGTCACATCGTATCACCAGGCGTCGCCTTAAAAACAATGGTTATAAAACTTATTTGAACAAACACACACAGACGAAAACAAACAGTAAATGAACAAAAGTACATAAATTAAAACACTTGAACCTTTTCTCTTTTGTCAAGTCTCGAATGATGGAATATTAATGAAATAAGTTCATTTATTCCATGGCAAACTAGTTTCAAGAAGTTTTTGGATTCACATCTGCACGGGACGAATCGCGAATTATAGTGAGATAGCTTGTAATTTGCTAAATAATGATTTACCAATTATTTTAGCTAAACTATCACTCGGCTAAAAATATATCGACATGTATTTTATTCGGATATGTATATAGTTGGTTAACCATTGAAAATAAACTTTAATGTTTTTTTTTAAATTATAATCTACGAAAAGCGACTTTTGTCAATTTTTATAAATCTAGATAATGATTAATGAATTAAAATAAATGAAATAATGATCCTAGTTATTCTTGATTTTTATTTAAGCTTGAGTGCTTTTGCATGCTACTTGCCTGAAAATTTCGTTTACTTTATTTGATCTACAGAAAATCATGTTACTTTGAAATCAATGTTGCTCGATCAAAAGCTTCTATATGTTACTAGTAATAATCTTATGTGTTTTTTCTCTTTATTAAAAATGTATAAGCCTAGATAAATGATTCAGAATCAACTGTACTTTTTCACAAACAATTTTTGTAATAATAGATTTATCTCTATCGGGAGTTACGTTATTGCTTTCAGAATTATTTAATCTATTATAGTAAAATTGTAATAACATTATTTATTATTTCTTACAGAGCTGAATTAATATTTTTGAGGCGATATGTGTAAATAGAGTAGGTTGGGGCGCAAAGGTCCAATTTTTAAGACTTTTAGTAATTATGTTTTATAAATCATATAAACTACATCACAACAATCGAACATATTGAACTGTGATCAGTTAATTCGTTAATGGTTAATTTGTCTATAAAAATGTATTTTTCACCATTTTTTTAAACTTTGTCATCTGCTCCTTTTACTTCATAGACGGGGTAAATTGAAACTGCCAGAGGGTAAACAGATCTATTACCTTTGTCTTATAACCTTGTATGTATAACCTTCATCTGGTGTTTTATAGCAGAGTTATAATAACTATTTATTTCATTCATATCTTGTGAAATTGCATTATTCAGTTGATCAACTTTTTCATTTACTTTTATTTTTTATTGTTTGCACCTTTGCCCCAGGGTAAATGTTTATTTGGTTTTTTTTGCTCCACATGCATGTAAGCTTTTATAGAGGTTATATAAAAATCTTTTGAATCTAACTTAAAAATGATAATAGATATTATAAAGTAAAGTATACTTGAAAATCTTATTATGCTCTTGTAAACTAAATAACAATTCTAAAAAAAATAACAACTGCTTTTGTTCTAGATTTTGTTAGGAAATCAAGACTGGTTATACATCTTTTGCACTGTACTTCCAAATATTGTTGATGAAAAATTCTTAACTTTGTTTTTGAAATATCGGTGGTGGACTTTTTTACTCGTGTTACGCTCTGCCATCAGTTACTTTAGTAAGTACCATAATAACATTGACTTCAATATCTACAGTTTAAAATCAGATGATTATTTATGTAATTTATGAAATTAATATTAAATCATAAATACCGCGGCTTTTTCATACCAAGCAAATGCATTTTTTCATTTTAACTCTGCAAAATAGTATCAGGAGAAATAAAATTAAAAAATTACTATTAAAATCGCTAGATTTTCTATCAATTCCATTCATGAGTAATACCGACTCCTAGTTTTCTCTCAAACAAATTTTCTCTCTCGCTTTTTCTGTTTGCCAAATGAGAATTTATAATTGTGTCATAATTGGAAAGTCAAAGTTGCATTATGCGCCGCGAGTAAATCACTTTATAATCCCTGTTTTACGATTGCTCGCAAAATGAAATACTTTTTAAATTACAGGATGATTTCATTTGATCCTTTGTTTTACAAAGAGTTACTTTCATCTTTGTATAAACTTATATTCCGTTTGTTTTTATATTTAGTTAGTAACTCTTGATGCTTGAAATGCGGATTAAGTTTATTTCAAAAGTCAAAACCTTCTGATCGATTCATGATGGTTGAATGCAATTTTAATATTTGGATTTAAAGTTTTAACTGGCTGAAAGTGGCATTTTGCCTTGAAGTTAGTTTTGTGAACTTATCGAAATGAGTAATATTTGACCTAATCAACCGAAATTGAGATTTAGATATTTAGATGTTACGTATATCATATACGTAGTTCCTGATAATATTTAATGATTTAAATCAATGGTAACATTTTTTACACAACTAGAGAAATTTAAAAGAATTATTTTTCCGCTGATATAAAAAAATGGCTTTTAAATTTGTGATATTCAAATTTTGACTCATTTTTCTTCAAACTGTAGGGCCGCTAATTTAATCGAAAAATATGTTGCAATAGTTAATTACGAAGAAACGGCTCGGCCGATCTTTATCTAAAACTAATTAGCGCGATTTCCAAATATCTTTCTAATAGTTTTTGAATTTTTAAAATCTACTCAGTATTTCTGGCTAAAAAGTGGACGAAAATTTTTCACTTTTCTCTTAATTACTTAGAAACGGCTCTGTCAATCGTCGCTCATTTCCTCAAATTTATTTCTAGAATTATCATCTAAAAATAAATTTGTTATTGTAATTAATACAAATAATTCTTGAATATAATCTAAAAACGAAGAATCATAAATCATAACATATATGTCATAAACTATATAGACAACATATAATATTTTCCTATCCAAAATTAAAATGATGGTTGAAAACGATCGTAAAATACACACGAGATTGGAATAATTTTCTTTGCTATTGTACAGGATAACAATTAAGTCAAAAATAAACTCATAGTATAAGAATTTAAAATATCGTTTATTGGTAATATGGTAACGCTATGAATACATAAATTTATTCATGTCAACCACTATACTAATAATTTAAAACTGTTTAAATTCGTTGAGAAAGCTGCATCAATAGTGGTGCTATATCTCGTAGTTGATTGAAATGAAGAATTATTTCATCATCTATAAAATCATACAATGTTCGAGATTCTTCCGAATAAAATTCGACACTGGAATCTCCAACAAGAAATAAAGATATCTCATTGAAGTATTTAATTATTTAAAATGCCTTGTACGTTTATCAGAAAAAATAAGTAATTGCTGAGGAACAAATTTTATAATATTTTATATAGTTACTTATATAGAGTAACACAGTAATATCCAGGGCCGGATTTAGAAATTTGGCGCCCTGGGGTAATGACAAATATGCCGCCCCATCCTTGAAATTTTACTTAAATTGTTTTTATATATTATTCCCTGACCAAAAATTAAAATTAAAAAAAAAATAATTTTTTTTTTGAAAACTTTTTGAAAAAATCAATTTTTGAAAATTTTGAGTTTTTTTTATATTTTGAAACATTTTTGAAGAGTTGAACTTTTGTTGACAAAATATAGATGCGCGTAAGCGTCGGGTCGCAGTCTAACAGAACCCATAGAAATGTAAACAAAATTCATACTTTATTATTAAAAAATCTATAAAATACCTGATAATTTGATGTGCATATAGCTAATGATCACTTTTGACCGCCAAATGTTTCTTCTTTATTTTTTTTATTGGATTACCAAAACCCATGGACCTGCCTCCCACAAATTTAAGCAATTCTTCATTTTGTCAATATACGTCATTTTTTTTTAATGATATTGGATGCTCCGTTTCTCAAAAACTGAATTACCGTTTTTGGCATTTTGGCCTTTATCTTCGGTTAAAAAAACTGATTAGTTTTTGGCACAGGCAGGTCCAGCCGTTTCAAAAAATGGTAGTTGAGTTTCGATATTTCCACTCTGAAACAGCTACGCAGTACAATTGCTTTGAAAAAAGTTCATAATTTTCAGAAAATTTTAATATACATATAAAGAAAGTCTTTTAAAGTGCATTTTATTCATTTTTCTAAAAATTTTAAAGCTCTTTATAAAATGTAATTTTCAGTACGAGAGTTCCAGTAATTTGCCTTAAGGAACAACGCCACTAGTCACTAGTTTAATTTTTTTTTTTTGGGCTATATGCTTGGAAGTGCTTGGTCGTCTTAAGAGGGCTCGAGATCTGAAAAACATATTTTTCTTAAACTTTGAGCTCATCTACGAAACTTTATTTTAGCCAAATTGCCAAATTTGATAATAACTTATTAACTATTATTTGATAATTTACGTTCGGAGAGGGAAGCAAAGCAAAATAATAATTTTTTTATAATCGGTTATTCGGACCCAGATTTTGCATTGCAATCGTATTATGTTTTGTTAATTATATTTCTTGAAATAAAAAATGTTATTAAAAAAAATTAGTTAATTACATTGTATAGCATTTTTTTCTCACTATCCAAATTTTGCCGCACCCGAAAATCTGCCCCGCATCTTTTATTATAAGATTTTCTTTTCAATTTAAAAATATATTTTCAATTTGATGCTGCAGTATAGAAAAACAGCTATTTTTAATTAAAACAAAGAGATTAATATTTTTAAGTGAAAGCTCGATATTACAATTTGCTTGATATCAGGCTCTTTGAGATGGGTATCGGACCTGAAATCTTTGGTTGTAGGGCCAAAGCTTTTATTAAACCTACAGAACCCTGAAAAAATCCATTGAAATAAAAACCAATAAATTTAGGGTCCAATTCTCATAATCAGATAAAATAGAAATGTTATGTTACGGGCAGGGCCGGATTTAGAAATTTGGCGCCCTGGGGCACTGAAAAAAATGCCGCCCCATCCCTGAATTTTTACTTACATATAGTTTTTATATAAAAATTCATTTTAAATTCATTTAAAATTCATTACGCATTATACACTATAAATAGTGGTGATTGGCATCGCGCCTTAAAGCAAATTGCTGGAACTTCCCGTACCGAAAATTAAAATTAAAATTTTTTGAAAACCTTGAAAAAATTGGACTTTTTTGAAATATTTGAGTTTTTTTTATATGTATTTTGAAATATTTTCAAAGTTTCAAACTTTTTTTAAAGCAATCGCGCTGCTTTGGCTGCATAGAGTTAAAATACAGAAGCGCGTAAGCGTCGCGTCGCAGTATAACGGATAAACAATGTTAAAGAACCCACAGAAATGTAAACAAAATTTATACTTATTATTAAAATATTTGATAATTTAATGTACATGTGTCAAATGATCGCTTTTGACCGCCAAGTGTGTTTTCAAATCTCGAATGTTTTTCATTGGTTCACCGAAACCGCTAAAATTGCCTCCCACAAATTTAAGCAGTTTTTCCTTTCGTCTATAGATGTAAAATTTTTTTAATGATATTGGACGTTCTCTTTCTGAAAAACTGAATTATCATTTTTGGCATTTCGGCCCGTGTTTTCGAAACATTTGGACCTGCTTTGGCCAATCAGCACGTCTCGTTATCAATAGGAATCCTTATCATTCAAATAAAATTCAATTTCAATAAATTTAATAATTAAAAGTTCATAATTTGCAAAAACATTTAAAATAAAAAAAAGGTTTTTTAAATTCAATTTTTTTCATTTTTCAAAAAATTTTAAAGCTCTTTATAAAATGTAATTTCCAGCACGGAAAGTTTCGGTAACTTGCCTTAAGGCACAATGCCATGTGTCACTAGTTTAATTTTTTTTTGGCGCTATAAGCTTGGAAGTGCACAAATTCGTCATCAAGAGTGCTCGAGATCTGAAAAACATATTTTTCTTCAACTTTCATCTCGTTTACGAATCTTTATATTATCTTTATATTATTTAAAATTGCCAAATTTTGCATTGCA
This sequence comes from Ctenocephalides felis, assembly GCF_003426905.1. Classification (NCBI taxonomy): domain Eukaryota; kingdom Metazoa; phylum Arthropoda; class Insecta; order Siphonaptera; family Pulicidae; genus Ctenocephalides; species Ctenocephalides felis. The sequence goes on along the minus strand of NW_020539725.1, from coordinate 5,058,419 downwards.
TTTGTATAATGTTTTGCTAATTATATTTCTTGAAATAAAAAAATGTTATTAAGAAAATGAGTTAATTACATTGTATAGAACTTTTTTTTCACTATCCAAATTTTGCCGCCTCCGAAAATTTGCCGCCCTGGGCAGTAGCCCCGACTGCCCCTACTGTAAATCCAGCACTGGTAATATCTCTTAATATCAATTCGTTTTATTTCATTATGTATCTAAAGGTACACTATTGTAATACGATATCATGAAGATCAGAGACATGTCCTTATATGGTTTAACCACTAAACAACAATAGTGAAATATAAAAATCCTTGTTGTTGAAAGTCTTGTGGGTTGAAAACCTTTCAAATCATTATTTCTATTAAATGTTTAACTTTCCGTAGGGTAAGTTAATAATCCCAAAAAAAATCGAAAATTCTTACTGAGACACTGATTAGTTTTTGGCACAGGCAGGTCCAGGTTTTGGAGATACGGGACAAAAAGTGCAAAAATGGTATTTCAAAAACCAAATTTAAAAAAAAAAATCTCAAATCTATTTTTTTTAAAGTTTTGCAAAGTTTTTTTTTATAATTTAGTTTTCGGTCATGCACTACTAGTTCCTGGTTCCTGGTTCTTAAATTCGTTCATACTGGTAACTAAAAATAATCAATATATGGGTCATTCTTTTACAAACCGGACACTTTTTAACCTTGACATTTTAGAATTGTCTGAAAATTTGTTTACAGATACTATTCATAAAATCATTTGACACGTATTTCAGGATTTTGCTGAAAAAAAATTTTTGACGTAAATATTTACGATTGAAATATGGATTTTTTGCTCAATTTCTATGAACATCATCTGCGGTAAATTAATTATCTCCGGATGTGCTGATCCGATCAGTATTATTTTTTTTTATTACACTCATATTGAAGTGAACTTTGTAATGATTGAGAATTTTTTTTTTGTTTTTGCAATTTTCTCAACAATAACAACCCCTAAATATTTACAAAGGTTTTACTCGGCCTTTACCCGAATTGAATCGATCCAAAAAAAAACATATATTTTCTTTTTTTCTCTGCAACAAAATTCTTTTTACAATTTGTTGGAGGTTTTGTTACATCGAAAGATATTAAATATTTTCAAGCGCGAGCCGCGCTTTTCACGTCGTGGACCTCAAAGACTTGTACTCATTTGTCACTTTCGAATGACAATCTTATTGTTTTTCGGTTGAAAAATATTTTATAATTTCGCTTCTGGCGAAAAATGAACATATAGTCGAAAAAAAACATTAGGGGAGAGCGGAGCTTAAAAGTTCGTGGGTAAAAAGATCCACTGCCAATATCTCAAAAACAAGTAGAGTTAGAAATTTTTTAACAACAATATTTGAATGTAGAGGAATATTTAAGTTGGCTTCAACCCTTTCTGATATAATCTCTATTAAAGCTTACATGTGGGTGGGGTAAACAGAGTCAACCACACCTTCATACTGGCCTAGATGTAAATAATAAGGAAATAGTAAATAAAAAATTAAATTGAGTTAGAAAGAAGCTATTTTACATTAGATATATTGATATATATAATTATATATAAATTAATAGTTAATTAACTCTGCTGATAAATATTTCTGACAAAGCATCAGATCAAAGGTATATCTGGTATTTTCTTTATAAAAATATACGAATGAAATTTTTATGTTACATTGGCTATAAAATTTAGCTATTATTACGTAAAATTCTATTAAAATTAAAAATAAGTCGATCCCTCTTTATCCAGGCTACGGAGTGAAGACGGAAAATGACGAATTTAAAAAAAGTGGCTGAAAAACATTTTTTTATTATTAGAAAAATCTAACTGAACAATCCGTCTACATTCAAATATTGTTGTTAAAAAATTTCTAACTATACTTGTTTTTGAGATATTGGCAGTGGATCTTTTTACCCACGAACTTTTAAGCTCCGCTCTCCCCTAATGTTTTTTTTCGACTATATGTTCATTTTTCGCCAGAAGCGAAATTATAAAATATTTTTCAACCGAAAAACAATTGGATTGTCATTCAAAAGTGACAAATGAGTACAAGTCTTTGAGGTCCACGACGTGAAAAGCGCGGCTCGCGCTTGAAAATATTTAATATCTTTCGATGTAACAAAACCTCCAACAAATTGTAAAAAGAATTTTGTTACAGAGAAAAAAAGAAAATATATGTTTTTTTTTGGATCGATTCAATTCGGGTAAAGGCCGAGTAAAACCTTTGTAAATATTTAGGGGTTGTTATTGTTGAGAAAATTGCAAAAACAAAAAAAAATTTCTCAATCATTACAAAGTTCACTTCAATATGAGTGTAATAAAAAAAAATAATACTGATCGGATCAGCACATCCGGAGATAATTAATTTACCGCAGATGATGTTCATAGAAATTGAGCAAAAAATCCATATTTCAATCGTAAATATTTACGTCAAAAATTTTTTTTCAGCAAAATCCTGAAATACGTGTCAAATGATTTTATGGATAGTATCTGTAAACAAATTTTCAGACAATTATAAAATGTCAAGGTTAAAAAGTGTCCGGTTTGTAAAAGAATGACCCATATAAAATCTGTTGATTATGTTTTTATAGTATTCATGTACCATCTTGCCAAAGATATTACATCGAGTTTGGTGAATCGTAAGAGTTCGAGCAGATACTAACAAAACCATTCCTTTCGTTTTTTTCTCATATGAAATATGGATTTATTTGTATCAATCGTTCTAATAATAATAATAATATATATATATATATATATATATATATATATATATATATATATATATTCTAACTTTGAACTAAAACATAACTTACATCACCATCAGTTGTTACAATAACCTTCCTGGATCAATAACTGATTCTTTTATGGAATTGCTGACGTACATATGATCCTTGGATCAGCTGAATGACAAATTATATACATATTTGTAGTAATAAATACTGCTAAATGATCTGTCTCTCATATAAAAATCTATTCGATTTTAATTACCTTAAAAATATATTGCAACTATGAATAATAAAATACAAACATAAGTAAGTGATGATTGCGAGTATATAATAAAATATATCACGTGACTAGACGATTTCAACCAATCATATCAACTCAGTATTTGTGGCGTACCGCTTTTCCGTTGCATTTTAGCTGATAAACCGCCTAATCGCGCCTAAATAATTTATATTTCAAAATAAATTGGAAATCTTGATTAAACTTTTCATATAAATTTCCCATACACTTGAGTGCATTTTTTAAATTAGGGCCACTCAAGGTCAATCCATTTAGAAAATGTTAAATTTATTTTTCAATGCAAAGTCTTAGTTCCAGATAACTTGGGGCAATTTTGTCATTATTTTTGACTGTGGTTCTATAAATGTTATTTATAATTACGGATCAAAGCTTAAATGAACAAAATTACGCCCTGCCATAGGCTAAATGCAATTTCAATGTATTACCATATAATTTGTTGAAACATAAAATTATAAAAGTCATTTACAGTCATTCCGTATAATTTTTACTTATCATGTGGCTGAATTTATTACAATAATTTTTTTCCTTCCGTGCGACCGATATGCAAAATTCAAATGCATTCGCGTCATCAGTCATAAAAGCGCCGCTTGCATTGTACCGCACTAACTCGTACGAGCCATTTGAATCACTAAATATGTAACCCAGTTTAACATTTGTTGTGGCATACGTTGTTAACATTATGTGAGAAATGAGTACGAGGTCGGTGAATTCATAAACATCCTGGGAAATTTCAACTATGATGGATATTATATTTTACTAGCAAAGTAGTAATATACCATTATGTACAGGGCAGTGGATGAACATCCGGCTTTGTAACCATAAAAATTTCAGTTCAAAATATGAGTTGGCTTCAACCTGATATCGTGCAGTAGTGATATCAATTCGAGCTCATGTCGAGTATATACGTCAATCACAGACTAAGTTAAAAGGTGACTGTTAAGAGGATTTTTTTAATGACCTTACTACGAGCCAGTACCGGCGTTCTGTAATGACTGCTGGCCGACAGTGGGCAGCCCACGATCAGCCAGCAGTGACATACTTTGAGCATTAAAGAACCTTTTTAGTTTTTACCTAAAATATGTGAAATATGTGACTATTTTAAAATTCTCAAAATGCGTTGATGCTGTGACGTCATTTACTGGCATGCACGCAGAGACGACGGGCCGATAGTCATTGCTGGCAAATTCTGCATAGAGATCCATAGGAATTAAGTAGAAAATGTGATTTCGAATAAAAAATCTTAATTCCTATGGATTAAGTTCATTATTCATTTTTGAGAAATTCATTCAACTTGCCTTAAGGTGAAATGTCAATTACAACTACATATTTTATACAGATATAAGCCTCAAAATATTCTAAACAACTTGCATTTTAGAATAATTTTTTTTTTTTAAATTCAAATCTATAAATTGCAAATAATTACTGTTTTATACTTATATTGACAAAAATATTCATGAATGCATAAAATCTACGTGCTACTTCTGCACATCTAGTATATTTATCAATCACAGTCAATTGTTTAAGTAATATTAAAATAGCAATTTCCTAATTTTAGCGTAGCTATATTTTGATGAGTTGATTGAACCGCCGAACATTGTTTGAGAAACACAATTTTCTTCCGCACATACATTTTCTACGTTAAAACAAACAAATTGTTCATAGTACAATATTAAAAGTTCTTGTCAACAAAAAGTGAGAAATTTAAATTAATAACATTTTTTGCAGAACTAAAGAAGTTTTATAGTCTTATTTTTCCGTTGATTGCAAAAAATGACTTTTAAAAATTTGTGATATTCAAATTTTAACTCATCACAAAAGCGATCTTTTTTTGACACATCACAAAAGCGATTTTTTTCAAATATTGATGAATTTTTAAGATTAAACAACTTGCCGTAGAGTCGTAGGGTCACGTCTATCAACATAAAAAAATCCATCGGTAAAAATTTCAATAGTTAATTGTGAAACGGGTCGGCCAATCTTTGTCCAAAAATAATCAGATAATACCTTTCAAATAGTTTTCCAATTTTTGAAATCGAGTCACAACTTTTGACTAAAATGTGGATGAAAATTTCCGACTTTTCTCTTACTTACTAAGAAACAGCTTGTCCGATCGTCACGCAAATCTGAGAAACGATAGTCCTCATCGAGATACATCGAATGGCTTTTAAATTTTTGAAATCGGTCCAGCCAGTTTTGAGAAAACGTCGATTTAAGGTAAAAAATCTATTCACACACACATACGCACACATACACGCACATACTTTTTCCAACTCGGTCACTCGGTCTCATTCGATTCAGAATGGCTTGAAACGTGGAGAAAACACAAAATAAGCAAATCAATTTTCTTTTATGAAAACAAACTTCTCCTTCGGGAAGTTAATAATGTTCAAATATTAGACGAGCCACATAAAAGTTGATATATTTTGATATAAAATATTTTTAAAGAACAATCTTTTTCAATAGTGTCTTAAATTAAATCAAGTATGAAAGCAGTTGTACCATTCTCATTCTCTATATTTTATAGTTTTCAGCAGAAACCTTCTAAAAACAATTTTCTCGAGTCTTGTTGAATCTTACCACGTTTCGCAATAAAATTTTGCGTCATAAATTTATCTGAAAATGCCGCGGCGGTGAATTGAACATATGTGCCGGAGGCACGATGTGCTGCTAATGTTAACGGCACATTCTGCGATAACGAGTCAAGTTCTATATTTTAAAATTATTACGAAAATTTGAATCGGCAAGAACAGATGACAATATATTAGTAATAAAAAATCGAGTCGGTTTAATAACAGACTGATGATAGTAATGAGCACAAATTACTACGATAATGCAACTTAAATTGTATTTAGTATTTTATTGTTATTGATACGGCAAAATGTCGATGATTTGCCCGCAAAGTAATGCCAATGGAAATCTACAACTGATTTACAAAATACTTGAAAATAAATGTTCGTCGAATAAAAGTTTATAAAAGCAAAGCTCAAAAATAAAATATTAACTAAAAAAATAAGTGATTATTAAATTAGTGCTACCAAGTTTTCAACTTGACATAACACTTTGAACTTACACTCTTATCATATATAAATATCCTAATAAATTGCAAATAATTAGTTCACTAAAATATAGTTATTTGTAAAACTTAAAAATGCATTACATTTTTGCTGATTTACTTTTGCTGTTTTGAATTATAGTGTTACTGGATGTACTATTTATGCGCATGATGAATGAATATTTTAAAAAAAAATCAAACTTTTCAGTTCATTTTAAGCAATTATAATCATAATTGCTAGTATATATTGCATTAGATCATATATTTCTATGAAAAAAAACTAGTGGGGTGTATGGCATCGTGCCTTAAGGCGAATTGCTGGAACTTCCCGTACCGTAACGAAATGTTCGAGAAACACTGAATGTTTTCAAATAGATTATTATAAATATTGTAATATTGTTTAATATTTATAAGAATTATATAAACTGAATAGAACTATAGTCAGAATTGACAATAAAATCTGAGTTATTTTCGATATACAAAAAAATTAAAAAAAAAAATGAAAAAAAGTTGAAACAAAATTTTTTTTTTCCAAAATCAATTATTTTGTTAAGACAAGCAGATTTTTTTTTGAATTACTTAAATCGGACGCTTAGTTCTCTCAAAAACTGTCATTGTTTGCACATTTAGCTCCGCGTCTTCGAAATGGCTGGGCCAGCCAATGCCAAAAACTAATAAACACTATCCCAATCATTACTAATTAAATGTTTTTTAGATTATTCAAATCGGATGCTCCGTTCTCTCAAAAACTCGATTTCTATTTTCTGCACTCTTTGCTTTTTATCTCCGTAACTGCTGAACCTGCCTTTGCTAAAAACTAATCAGCACATCTCCCTATCAATAGGAATCAAATGTTTTTTGAACCATTTAAATCGGTTGATCCGTGCGACCGAAAACGTGGGCGAAAAATTGTATCCATACATACATACACACACACATCCATTTTTTCTGAGGTATGCCAAAATGTTCAGAAACCAAAACCAAAACGTCGAAAAATGTAAAAATTTTCAATTTCGATTTTTGGCCCATTACAATAATTTAACCTACGGGATGTTAAAAATTACTGTTCGTAAGTTACTGCTTTAATTAATCGTATTTTATAGACAAAATATAAGAGCTTATAAATTGAACGATAATATTTATATATGTTTATATAAAAACTTAACTTAATCATGCGGAGTTAAAACTGAAGACATTTATGTCGTATTTCTAAGAATTAAATAGACTGAATTGCAAAGTTAAAATTATTTATTCAGAGTATATAAATAAGAATTCTGCTAAAATTAAAATTAAAATCAAATTTCCAATATTAATTTTTTTCTGAAATAAAAAATATTTCTTTTTGCCTTTCCCAAAAATATTTATTTTTTATACTATCAACACAAGAAAAAAAATTTTTGAATCATTTTAATCAGGTGATCCATTCTCTCAATAACTGTTATTTGCACTTTTTGCTCCGTATGTCTGAAACCGCTGGATCTGCATTTGAAAAGCACTAATAAGTACATATCCCGGTCAATATGAATCGAACTTTCTTTAAATCATTCTTATAGGATGTTTCGTCTTTTTTGCTCTGTATCTTCCAAATTGGTGGGCCTGTATCTGCCCAAAACTAATCAACATGTCTTCCTATTAACTGGAATCGAATTTCTTTTTAGTCGATCCAGTTCTCATAAAAATTCCCATTTTCTACACTTTCTGCTTCGTATCTCCAAAACAGCTGAACCTGAGTTTTCTAAAAATTAAGTTACACGTCTCACTGTCGATAAGAACCGAATGCTTTTTGAATCATTCAAATTGGTTGATCAGTGTGCTCGAAATTGTAACAAAAAAATCTATACACAAATATATACACACACCCATTTTTTCTAAGGTTTATCGAAATGTTCAGAAGCCTCTGAAAAGTAAAGATATGCAAAAAAATATATTTTTGATTTTTGTACGATTACTCATACGTAGTTAATAAGTCGATATGGTATATGCGCAGTCCAATATTGCCCTGAATTTGTTCCTATATCAAGCAGACGTCTATTGTCTATTGAAGAGACTAATCAATTGTTTGTTGATTCAATACATTTGCACCAACAAAATTAATTCCAACTTCAACATTTTGAAATTGAGTCAATTGCGGCTGATTGCGGCGCACCCGCCCAGTTGCATGTATAAATCAAGCGGTTCTTACAGTTTAACCTGTATTGCTGCAGTTGCCTGAATTAGCACAATTTCAGAAACATAGGCAAATTTAATTATCTCGTGACTAAACTCTATAATTTATTATATATGACGCTCTCCGATATGATTCATGTACCTGTGCCAGGCATTTGTATGTTATTAGGGTGTACCCGTACCACTAATGGCACTCTAAGACTGGCTACGGAGAATTCCTGTTGATTTAGTGACAATTTCGCCTGTAATAATAGATGGATTCTATATATTTTGAATGTGTTAAGTTTAAATTGCATAACATTAACGTGACAAGACATAAGACGAGTTCCATTAACTTACCTCTTTGGATCCTTGTATACCATTAACTTACCTTTTCGGATATTTTAAATTTGTAACAAAATTTATGTAAGCTGTTAGTTATTAAATAACTTCTCAATTTTGACCTTATGTCTCTTAAGTTAATGTACCGGTTATATTTAACTCTTAATTATATGCTGTTTTCTGGCGTGATTTTATTCTAAATTGTGCTTTTCCGAATAATGTTTTCTGATATTAAATAGAGCGGGGCTTATAGGTTTGCGAAGTGCAAATGTCCACCACCAATATCTCAAATACCAGTAAAGTTAATAATTTTTTAACGACAATATAATCTTTCTCTAATAAGACCATGATTCTTAAGACGTTGCTATAGGAAGATACATGACCATGTTTGAAAATCCATAACAAAAGTATTTTCTTTCGTTGTTAGTTTTTTTTGGTCATGAGCAGAGTTGTTTAGTTTACAAAACCTTATTAATACAATTTTTAAGTCTACGGTTTTTAAATGTTTTATGACAAGTATAGTTATTTTTAAATTAGATTCAAAAGTTTTTTTTATAACCCTTACAAAAGCTAACATATGGGCGGGGTCAAAAGAACCATTTGAGTCAAAAATAGTAAATTAAAAAGTAAATTAAGTTAGAAAAAGCAGTTCTGTAAAAGATAATTAGATAGTTATACCAATTCTTTTGATAAATATTTATGACAAAATGCCAGATCACGTTTTTAAACAGTAAAAATACAATAAAAAATGATACCCATAAAATCTATATTTTGCATTGGTTGAATATTGTAGCTAATATTGTGTAAAATATTTTTAAAATTGAAAATAAGACTTTGCACCTATTCGTCTGCCCCTAGCTGTCTCATTCTACCCCTGCTATATGTGGTAAAAAGGACCAGGTGACAAATTTTTGAAAAAACACATTTCTACAATGATGAATTAGTCGGAGTTTTACTGAACATAGTCGACAGTTGTTTTGATATGTGTTATTTGTTATGATACAATTGGTTTCACAATATAATTGCCTAACGTCATATTGGATCTTTGTGCCCCGACTTATCTTATATATTGCTTTTGAACTTTGCGTTTCAAACATGATGCAGTTTTTTCGTTTTTAAATTTTATTGGCTTCCGCTTTATAGCAATTTTAGACACCTACATTATTCATATTATTTTTTAACATATTCTATATAATTCTTACATATATATTTTCATACATTCATCATATATATACTATCTGTTCTTATATCCTAATCTTCCATTCAATTTTCTTTCTTCAATTCCATTCAATTTTCATTTTTCTTCTTGTTTCTCAATATGTTCTTCTCATCTAAACTAAACTTCTTCTTTTCTCCTTACTTCTTAAATTTTTCTTGTATTCTACAAATTAACCATTCTTAATCTAATTTAATATTTTATATTTTTAATTCTGGTATTGCTGGAGCGCTGGAGATTCCTCAAGCGTGTGAGTCGAGAACGGTACTGAGTGAGCTATTTCTGTCACATGATGCAGTTCAAATTAAAACTTTTTAAATTAGAATATTTGCTTAAAATATTGAAATAAAAAATAAGAGTGCAATCATTAACTAATACTAGATTATTTATAATAAAAAATTAATTATGTGGGTGTAAAAAGAAAACTGAAAATATAATAATTGAAATAATAAATAATAATTAAATAGTGTAATAACAAAATGATATAATAGTACAATTCAAATAAATTTCAAAAATCTGTAAAGTATTGATTTTTTAAATTTTATTAAATGTAAAATATATGGTTTCTTGCCTAAATATCAAATATTTTAAACAACAAAGCCTTCGATATATTAAATAATAGTAAGTGTTATTTTTTATGAAGATTTTACTTTGTAAATAGATCGAGATTAAAAATAAAAGATTTTTTGTTTGAGCAAGCAAACACAGAAAGAACGAGAAACAAAAGCATGAACCAGGAAGAAAATCCGTTTTGATTTTATTAATGATAACCAACTTTCGCAGTAATTTATAAAGTTTTGCTTTCGTATTTATATTTATATAAACGTCGTCGTATATTTATAAGCCCTAATATTTTGTCTATAAAATACGAAATTAAAATGAAAGTTTCCGTAGTTAAAATAATCTATTTAAAAACATTTGAAAGTTCAAGAAATTATTATTTACCACATGTTTTGCTAACAAATTATTTATGAAAATCTTCACATATAAATTATATAAAAGTGTCATGTTCTAAGAAAAACAAAATGCCGCAAATTATTTATTTTATTTCCTGATACATTCGTTAGAATCCCTATATAGAAAACATATAAAACATTTCGATTTCATAAAAATCTTTTCACTTGAATGTGTACATCGTCTTTTGGGAAAAGTTAGGTGTAACGAGCGGATCGGCGTGCGTTGTTAAAAGAAAAAAGTTTTTTCTTGTGAGCCGCGCGAAAAACTGATTACGCAACGGCAATTTTCTTCTCGTTCCCTGTCGTTCTTCTCGTTTATACCCCAAAATCGTTCGTGTACCCCACACCAAAGGAACAAAGCCAAAATCAGCACGAAACCTTATAAAATTTTTCTAATTTGGAAACAATTACAGTCAGAACACGTTGGTAACTTTTACTTACAAACCTTTGAATTTTGTTCACTTATTTGTTATACACAATCAAACCAGGAACTTGATATGAAAACATGAAATGTAAAATATAATATATCAATAAAATATTCAAATTTATTATTTCATTAATATTAAATTATAAAAATTACAATATTCCGATTTTTTTTTCACATTAATAAATACGTTTTATAGATATAACACTTGTATTATTTTTGTTATATTTAGTTTTATAATATTTCATGTAATTTATTTAAATTCCATACGACAATGGCACAAAGAGAAATATGGTTTGAAACCATTGATTTGAAATAAAAAATTATTAGATTATAATATATTATCAAAATATTTTGTATTTTTAATATGAAATTATATATTGAAATATATCATCGCGTAGATATAATGAAAATATTTTTGTTTAAAAAGTTGTATACTACGTGTCACAACTTAATTTATAATTTGTGTTCTTTTACACATAATGACACCCACTTCGAGCAGCCTGTTGTCAGGTAGCAGTGACAACAATTTTCACATAGAAATATAAATAGCAATATGTTTGAGAAAATAATTGAAAGTGAAAATAGATCTTGCCCGGCATTGGTGCACCAATAAAAGTCAGACCTATCAGATAAATTCGAATATAATAATATTAATAATAAAATCATCAAATATGGATGAATTGGTTTACCATCTAAAAATACGAAGTAAGGAGAAGTTTCCGCGCAACGGCTCAAGGACGTGAGGTTCTGTTTGCTGTTAAGATATGATAATAAAAAATTAAAAAAAAAAATATATTGTCAGACAAAATCGACTCTTTTAAGCATTAATGATGTAATTTCAATACCCACTGAGCTGAATAATTTTAAAAAGTGTAAAATTCTAACAAAAATTTATTAAATAATATAGAGGAGCTAGGGGTTATCTGTAACGGGGGTAACTACTAACAGGTCTTTTTCAGTAGGATTTTAAACGATATTAACGTATTTTTTATTTTGATTGGACATGTAAACCATCCTGCATAATGCATAATGTAATCATAACTACTGCTTCATACCAACGCCAACGCAGTATACAAAAGTGTGCAGGTGCGCCTGTTTGGCAAATAATATAACATTGATTTGTCATAAAATTTCTCTTTGCAATATAATAAGTTTATTATATGATTTATTTTGTAGATGATAAGATGAAAATAAATTTAACAAAGAATAATTCTCCATTTCATTCAACTACGATATATGGAACGACTATGCAGAATTTTAGACAATTTGTAGTTATCTCGAATCAGTCCTATTATCTTGAAGCATAACAGTAATTAGTTTATTGTTGTAAAATTTTAGTATGGTGAGTTAATATCAATAAATATATTTATTGCTAGTGTAACCATATTACCAACAAACAATATTTTCAATTATTATATGAAGAATTTATTTTAGTCTTAAATGTCATCTTGTACTATAGTAAAAGTTTTTCTAAACTCACGAAGTCAATATTTCAAATAATTATTTAAAAATTGCATTTTGTTGATTTTTTCATGTAAAATTTAGAATTCTCCAATTATTTTGGAATAAGTTAATGATATCTTATTGTCTTTTTATTATTTGGTAGCCCGTTAAAAAGGATCTTTCTAAAAATTAAGATAATCTACTATATCCTGTTATAACATTAAGAGGAAGTCCCCGAGTGCTGGACACCTAAGGTTATTTATAAATAAATAAAAAAATATTTTACGAAATGTTTCTTAAATTCAAGAAATCAAATTAACTTAACAAAAACGTAACCTTTGCTAAAAACTAATTAATGCTATCAATCAACCATTTTAAAATGGAAAGATTTATACTCGCTTAAATAATACGTGTTAAATAGAGTGTCCGGCACTAGGTGCCGTCCGGCGTTACGGGACTTTCCCCTATAAAATAAAAGCTTGATAAATGATAGTCTTGAAGTAAAGAAAATATCTTTGTTTGTTGAACAGAATCTTGTCTAACAGTTGAACAGAGACTATTTAAATTGTGAAGTAGGCTCTACATGCAAATATCAATAACTAATTCTTGTAGAAAGTTTTTTCTGAAAAACGGAGAATTTTTTGTATATATGTATCGCCAAGCTAGTATTAATTAAATATAACAGTATAAATTTAATTTGAATGTCGTTAAGATCGTACTGTTTTTGCTAGATATTTGTTAATATTTCAAAATAAATAACAATCTGTCTTAACAATACAATAACAGTAAGAAAAGCAAAAAGTAATTTGGAGATATATATATATATATATATATATATATTGAAATGAATAAAACAGCCAATGCGTCGAATGTAAACAATTTAATTTATTTTTTATGTATTTTATGTATTTTATACATTTTTACATCTACCTTTTTCGGTCTTTTCGTAAATTATTTTTGTTTTCCTACAGTAGTGTCATGTGATTGTGGTGTTGTAAAATGTTTTAGTAAAGTGGGTTTTTCCTGATCTGGTGTGTATAATTTGTTGTTTTTTCAATTAATTTTTCCATTGTATAAATTCATTTTTTTGAAACCTTTTCTTTATATTGTAAATTTCTTTTAGCTGAATGATGAGACACATCTAGTCTCGAAACATATAAAAAATAAATTAAATTGTTTACATTCGACGCATTGGCTGTTTTATTCATTTCAATATGTTTCAACGTCGAACAAAAAATCATCAAGATATATATATATATAATAAAATTGTTTCTTGGGCATCCATCCAGTAATTAAAAAACAGTTTTAATGAAAAATGTTTTTATTTATAGAGAACATACGTTTCGGGTCTGGATTTGACCCATCTTCAGTGCATACAAATAAACTTTGAAAAACAACACAAAAACACAAAATTGTCGTAAGTAGACACTCGTAATACAACTTCCAAACTAACAACATGTTCGTTTGGAATAAGCTTTTTTATAATAAAATATATCATTCATTTTAATTTTACAATTTTTTTAAAATTTTTCATAACTCGACGTTTCATCAATTTTTTATTTCACTTTTATTTATTTTTCGTGCAATTTTGTGTTTTTGTGTTGTTTTTCAAAGTTTATTTGTATGCACTGAAGATGGGTCAAATCCAGACCCGAAACGTATGTTCTCTATAAATAAAAACATTTTTCATTAAAACTGTTTTTTAATTACTGGATGGATGCCCAAGAAACAATTTTATTATATTATTTCACCATCTGAAGAAAAACCTCTCGCTTTATATATATATATATATATATATATATATATATATATATATATAAATTATCGAATGAAAATTCTGGAAAGTTACCCAGCTTTAGGCTTTGATAAAACACAATATAGTAAAAATATTTTGTATCTCTTAATTAAATTACGTGCAATTTTTCATATTTTAAATCCCTCATGATAAGCTAATTTTGGTACACGTTATTACTATAATTCCGCATTATCCCGGATATTATTATATCAGCCTGTGTCACAAGAAAAGAATGAGAATAAATGACGTATAGAAATAAACCAGATATGATTTTCCGCATTTTTTTCAGGGGATTCTATACAGAATATCTTTTTATAAATAGGTTCGGCAGAGGAAAATTGTTTGGGGGGAAAATATAATCAAATGTGTGATTGTGTTTTCTGTAACAGGTCGTTTTTTCACCGTGTATAACAGTTTTTCTCTGATTCTATTTTTTGTCACGGAATTGCTACTATTATACGTAACTTTGCACAGCTGGGATGTGTTCGAGGATGCATGGGATGGATCTTCCTTGTTAGATTAACATTTACAGATTTTTTTCAATAGGCAGGCTGATTTTGTATTGTGGATTGGGTGAATTTCATGCAAAAATTAGATATTTAAAAATAACATTACCTTTTTACTTAATTTGCTACTTTTCAATATTTAACCTATTGTAAATTAAATTTGCAATTGATTGGTTGATGATCACATTTTGTCATTATTTCAAGTCAATACTGTTTATTGTTAGAAATTCAATAGAGTAGAGCGCGGCACAAAAGGTCCAATTTTGACTTTGAGTATCAAACAAACAACTATCTGACTATGTTTAGTAAAACTCTCAGCTAATTCAGTGTTGTAGAATATACGTTTTTTTGTTACTTAGTCTTTTTTACCGGATAGGCGAAGTTAATTTGAACGATCCGGGGGCAAAAAGGTAAATGTTTTATTTTTGATTGCAATGTGATTTTACGAATTCATAGCTACATTATTCAATCAATGCAAAATATAAATTTCATGGGTACATTTTTTTACAGTATATACTGTATATAACCTTGATCTGGTATTAGAAATATTCATCAGAAAAATGGGAATAACTATTTTTTCAAGTTACATTTTGTAAAATTGGTTTTTTAACTTGATTTACTTTTTCCTTCACATTTTTTTATTGTTTACAGCTTTGCGGTCGTTTTTACCCCACTCACCTGTAAGATTTTTTAGAGGTTAACAAAATTTTTGAATCTATATCGAATTAAAAATATACATCTTTTAAAATAATTGAATAACATATACTTGAAAATTTTATTAAAATCTTGTAAACTAAACAACAGTGCTCATAACCAAAAAAATATCAACAAAAGAAAATACTTTTGTTATGGATTTTCAAACATTGTTGTTTATTTTTTGATAGAAACATTGTAGAAAATAAGATGGTGGCTGGTTATATATTTTTTTTCTTTAAAGTATTATTTCAAAATTTTTTTTTTTTTAACTTGTTTTTGAGATATCGGTGATGTACCCTCTTACTGGGGACTTTTAAGCCCTTTCTATCCTATTCTAATTTTTAACATTCTATATCATAATATTAAAAATTTACTTGTTAGTGGATGAAAATGTAAAAATAATCTTTAGTTTTGCGTGCAAATAATAAAAGTGCCAATTTTTGGAAAATTGAACGAGCGCAATATCATTATTATTAAAATATGTTCAATTATAATTATTTTAAATGACATTATTTCTTAAAAACAATTATAAATCACATGTATTAAAAGTGCAGAAAGATATAAATGAACACAAAGTGGGAGAATTTTTAGGTGGTGAAAGATACACGATGAAATATTTTTGGACATTTATCCCATAATAACCAAAATTTAATGTTGAAGGATGTTTTTATTTGAATAGCATACGTTTCGAGTCCTAATTTGACCCATCTTCAGTGCTTATAAATAATTCAAACAAAACACAAATATGAGAAGCACTATTTAAGATATCCAGAAAAGAAAAAAAATCTAATATTAAAATAATATTAATAAAATAAATGAAAAAATAAGTTTAAGAGCTATGGTTTTCAGATCAATATCATATTAAACTCTTTGAATACAAATCAAAATTCAAATTGAATAAGTTCATGAAAACATGCATGTTTAAAAGTTTAGCAATTAATTAGAGTAAAAAAATTATCTTGTTACTGACGTACTACAATTTTAGATAATGTTCGTAATTTTTTCTCGTATAAATTTTACTTCAAATCGAATATAGAAAATTATATAATATTCATAGACTGTTTAGTTGATACTTTATAATAATTAAACATATGCACAACTATATTTATAGCGTTAAATGTAAAGCCTTCAGATTTCATTTTGAAAAGCTTTCGTGTGTAAGTTAAAAATTTACCAATTAAATTCCTAATAAGATAATTAACCTGGTATTATTTAAATCAATGATGTTTTGGATATAATCTAAATATTTGTGTGAATACTTGATATTTATGATGTGTAAAATGTATGTTTTAATATCAAATTATATTGAAATATTTTTTTGTTGCAGGTAAGCATTTATTTGCTCTATTTTTACGACATGGATTTTTATGGTGATATGGTATGTAAATTTAACTACTTGTATACATTTTTTTTCAAAATTATTTTTGGAACTATAGATGGTATTGAACAATAATGAAAATAACAAATTTAAAAGCTTTAGAAATAAGTTTGGCTTGTCGAAGTACAAAATATAAGAATTTTATTCAAAATTATCTGAATATCGTTTCTATATTATATCTTATTTATTAATATTAAAGCTATTTATATAAAACAAAATAATGTTGACGGAAAATTATATTAATGAATAAAATACTATTGTTATTCGAACCAAACGGCAATAGATTCCTAATGACACGTTGTCATATATAGAAGCTATATATAGAAAACGTAATAAAATTACTTTGTTCTTTTAATGAAAATAAGGTTATAAATTATATATGCTTGAACAAACTTTCCTAGTATCTGACTCACAGAAAACACAAATCCAATTTACGCAAATTAAACATATTTTATCTAAATCGGATCGATGATAAGTAATAGGAGTGTAGTACGAAAATATACGCGCTGAAAATAATTTATGGTATTTATATATATAGATCCAATATATTGAATGAGAAAAGAGTTATATACATACACAAAGAAACTTTTATATATAATTATATTCTTATACATATGTGACAGAACATATTTTCAAAAATTTCTCTTCAGAAACTTCTTTTATAAACAGTCATTAAAAACTAATATAAATTATAGTTAATAACACTTCGAGCTAATTAATTACATTGCTTACTGTTACGAGTACATAGAATTTTTTATGTGAGTCGATTTACATACAATATGTCTTAAAAAATACTTATTGAAATAGAAAAGAAGCATTATTTTATTAAACAGATTTAATTAATCTAGAGAATTATACTCTTATTACCATTTTATTAGGTGAAGCCAATAAGTTTTTTTTTTGCTTTAGAAAAAATTCAATATTTTAATTGCTTATACATAACTGTGTTTGTCTATATATATATGTCAAGTTTTTGTGTTCACTTTTTTTTTACAAATAATTGCACTAGAATATACGAAATATTAACTTTAATTTAAATAAATCGCGAAAAAAATCGAAAATGATTTTTTATATATCTTCAATCATCTGTTTCAAACGTTTCTGAATATTTAGGCGTAGCTTGGCAAAAATGAATGTATTTGTGTATGTTTTTATGTCGGAAATCATTTTCTGTCGACGATTTGGAGAACACGAAAAAATGTTTAATACGGAATCGAAATCTAATAAAAAGAAGTAAAAAAATATCATTTGGCAGTCAAACACAATCATTAGAGATATGTGCATCAAATCATCAGATATTTTACAGAGATTTTAATAAGTTTTTGTTCCCATTTCAAAGGGTTTTCAAGATTTATAAAGTCAACTATTAGATTTAAAAAGTGAAAAAAAAAGTTTTTAAAAATTTTATATCACAGTCTTATGGCACGATATCATGCACCACTAGTTATTATTTAATTTTCATAACTTCTCAAAGATGAAATTTATATATTTCAGTGAAAGTATCCGATTTTAGAAATTTATGTTTTTTCGACGTTTCATTCTAAACAGGTCGACACCAAAATCAGAAAGGCATATGCATGATATATGCGATTTTTTAATTTCCTGTGACTCTTTCGTTTAGAATATGAACCGATTGCTGAATCGATTTTGAAAATTTAAATACTGTTCGAAAGATATTACATAGTTAGTAGTCTTGCAGATTAGCATTTGGCAAAGATCGGCTGAGTCTTTTCTTTGTAATTAATTTATAAAAGAAAATTTGATAAAAAAATCAATAATATATTGTATTGTGACAATATTATATTGATACATCTCAATTCTCATTGATTATGTAGATTATCCATGCTTTCCGCAAGTTATAGTAATCGCAAAAAAAACGAAAATAAATTTTTTTGCGTATCTTTACGTTTAGGAGGTTTCTGAATATTTTGGCATACCTTAGAAAAAATGAATGTATGTGTGTGTGAGTGTGTGTGTGTTAGTGAGTATGTGTATGTATGTTTGGATACAATGTTTGGTCTACGATTTCAGGCGCACGGACCAACCGATTTGAATGGTTCAAAAAACAATCGATTTCTATTGACGATAAGATGCGCTGATTAGAATTTGGCACAGACAGGTCTAGACGTTTCGAAGCCACGGATAAGAAAGTGCAAAAAACGGGAATTTAGTTTTTTTGAGAACGGAGCACCCGATTCGAATGATTCAAAAATATTTTGAGTAAGATCATTAGACATATGCACATCAAATTATCAGATATTTTATAAGGATTTTAAAAATGAGTACTAATTTTGTTACATTTTTTTGGTTCCGGACCAAGATTTTTAATTTTGTACTTGTACAATTCAAACAAATATCAAAATTTTCAGAAAATTTTTTTTTTTCAAAATTTATAAAAATATACAATGTTTCATACTTTAAATATAAATTTTGTATTTACAATTCATTCCAAAAATGTATATGTATATAATTTAAATGCGATATTCTAAAGCAATAAATCCTCAGATAGTTTTGGCAAGTTAATGTAAACATTCTCAAGTGTCTTAAGCTATAAATATGTCGCTATATATAATATGAGCGATAAAATACATAGAATTTATAATTATCTATTTGAAAATATTTAAAACATTTATTATTAATCATTGATCAATATTCATCAACTACTGATTTTTTTCTCGAGTAATTAATTATGGCACGGGAAGTTCCAGCAATTTACCTTAAGGCTCGATGCCATGCACCACTAGTTTATCGATATATTTTTTTCCGAAAAACCCTCAGTGAGCTTATAACCCCAACAGATCAGTTCTAATTCCTCGTAACATATTTGGGAAGCGCAGTTTATTCCCGTAATAGACTTGTTCTCGACTTTTTTGTGTGCGCAACAAAATGAATTTCTTGCGTCTGCTGTTTAACTTTTCCAGTTCTCCCAACTCTACTTAGGCAACTAATCAAGATTACCAACATCCAGCCAATGGAACAATCCTTTCACTAATCAAGCAACTTTCCTATTGTGTTTCGAGCTTGTTGTTTTTTCTGTTCTCCCTTATGGAATCCCTATATGACATACGTTCGCCCGGACATGAGAGGCCATTGTAATGCATTGTTCGTACTCGCTTAAATACTAACGTTTGATCGTAGGAAAAAAACGTTTTTGTGGACTCAAGGCTTTGGAATGAGGGCACAGGACTCTATTTATTTTATAAAACTCGGCTTCGGACATTGGACAAATCTAACAAAGAGTGTACTGCATCATATTATATATACATGTGTAGTGCTAGGGTTTTAATGGAAATGTACATGGGGGTACTTTTAAATTAAAGGATTAACGTATACTTTATCATATATACAGTTTCTTACTTTATCTCAAAATGGACTAATCGCTAATATATTTATAAACATATTCATGACATCTTAATAAATTGATAAAAATAAACATAAATCACAATAATGACAATGACAATATTTTAAAACTATATAAAGTGACATGTATGGGGAATGCGGACAAACAGAAATTAAGTGTTTTATTATTGATATTTATTTAATTATATTATAATCAGTCTCAATCGTTTTACTCATCTTAGATTCATTGGCTGCAAGTAATATAGTTTTTTAATATTAATTTAGGAACTTTAATAACATACGTATTGAGGAAAAATGCAACTATTTTCATATATTATATTTTTAACTTGCCCTACGGGAATGTTATAGTAATCGCAAAAAAATCGAAAATGAAAATTTGTATATATCTTTACATTTCAAAACCTTTTGAACATTTTGGCATACCTTAAAAAAATTGATGTATGTGTGTGTGTGTGCGTGTATGTGTGTATGTTCGGATACAAAATTTCGTCGACGATTTTGGGAACACGGATGCAGCGATTTGAATACTTCAAAAAACATTTCAACCATATTGATAAAGAGACGTGCTGATTAGTTTTTGGCAAAGGCAGGTCTAGCCCTTCAGAAAATATGGGGCAAAAAGGGCCAAAAACGGTAACTCAGTTAAGAGAAAGGAGCGTCCGATTAGAATAATTCAACAAACATTTTACTTGTATTAACAAGATGAAGAACTGATTAAATTTTTATGAAGGTAGGTCTAGAGGTTTCGGAGATCTAGTAAAAAAAGTAACAAAAAAGGCCATTTGGCGGTCAAAAATGATCATTAGACATATGCACAAATCAAATTATCAGATATTTCATAGAGATTTCAACAATAAGTATAAATTTGGTTTCCGTACCAGTGTTTATCCGTTAGACGGCGACGCGGCGCTTATGCGCTTTGATATTTCGTCTCTATACAGTTAAAGCAGTACGATTGCTTTGAAAAAAAGTTCAGAATTTCCAAAATATTTCAAAATAAATTTTTCTTCAAAACATCTTTTTTTTTCAAAAAAAGTTTTTGCCAAAAATTTATAGTTACTCAAAAATCTATTTTTTTCAGAATAATTTTTTTTCAAAAATGTTAATCTTTTAAAAAAAAACAATTTTTGGCACGATACCATGCGCCCCCAGTTCTCTATATTACTGCTTCAAATACCTATTGGACA
This sequence comes from Ctenocephalides felis, assembly GCF_003426905.1. Lineage (NCBI taxonomy): Eukaryota > Metazoa > Arthropoda > Insecta > Siphonaptera > Pulicidae > Ctenocephalides > Ctenocephalides felis. Next base: position 5,036,889 of record NW_020539725.1, on the reverse strand, counting down.
ATTTTATGTTTTTCGTTATGTTGTTTATTTTGTTATTTTATGCTAGTGGTTTTATGGTAAGTTTTGAGTTAAATTTGGAAAAAGTGTGCATGTGTGCCAAAATTGAATTTTTTCAAAGTTTTTTTTTTATAAGTGATTTGTTCTGCAACACAATCTCAGTAGCTATTTCTACATTTTTAGTAGATACGTGCTAAAATCTTTGATTTTGTTTACTTCCAAAAATTCTGGTCTTTAGTTATCCAAGACTGCTCGAAACATATGATTTAAAAATCATCGGCTTAGTTTTTTTGTAAAAATCGGCAGCAATTTTTCTCGCAACTAATATTTGGAATCTGTTTTTCTGAAGAAATTAATATAGCTTTCTATGATCGGTAGTTCATGGTATTAATGAACATTATAAATATTGTAGATTTGTGAGAAGTGATTGAATAGTGATAGTTGATCAAAAGTCGGATTCGTAATCTTTTTTTTTTTGAAAACAATCATTTTGAGAATGTTAGTCATATTTTCTAATATTAATAAATTTAAATTCTTATTGACTATCGGCTTTTTCAGATATACAAAACTTTTTCTTGCCTTAAAACAAAATACCACTAAATAAAGATTATAATTAGTTTTTCTTGAGCTTCTTCTTTACAAAAACTTAAAATGAAGTTTATGAATAAACTTGATATCCTATTTACTTAATTTATTAACTATGTATATGAAATATTTAATAAATTATAATATTTTATATAATTTAATATTATTATTTTATATAATAACGACTACGTTATGTTTTTTTTATTATTATCTCTTTAATATACAACTGTCCAGTAAAGAACATTCAATAAATTTTATGAATTTACAATAGTCGACAATAGTCGAAAGGGACATTGAATAGTACAATGGCATATTGAAAAAAACAACTCGGTAGTTGTTTTTCCATTCGATATAAAATTCACAATATTTTATTGATAATTATATAATTTAAGATTAAGTTATTTCCATTTTTATCAGGAGAGTTGATGGCTTGAATCCAGTGGCGCTTTTCCTTTCAAGCTTCTTGGATAGTTCTCTGTTATCAAGGAGTTTGCTAATGTATTTGGGTGACTGATTAGCTTGTTTCTATACTTGTGTGCTGTTTTTGTTATCACTTTATTTATGGTAGGTGTATTTGTGCCGACATAAATCAACCAGTTGGGAACATATTTTGGAGCTCCTAAGGCAATTTTCAAAAATTTGTTCTGAAACTTCTGTATTATTTCTATGTTAGTCTTATGAGCACTGCCCCATAATTGTATACTATAGCTCCAAATTGGTTTGAATAAAGATTTATAAAAAAGTAGCTTATTGTATGAGCCTAGTTTGGAGTTAACATTAACTACGTTATGTGATGCAGTTTTTTATACTGATGATTAGATGAAACAGCAAAAACAATACCTGAATAGATCTTTACTTATTAGCAGATTTACAATAGTTTGCATAAAGAAGTTATTTATAAATTATTCTATTAACAATTTGATTCAACCCTTTTTTTGACTAAGCCATTTGACTCATGACTCCTTTACACAAAAAAAAAAATAAATACGTGGGCTAAAAATAGTACCTGCCACGTCGGTTTATCTATATTTCGTGTTTTGTTCTGTATCAGATATTCTAAATATAATATATTCATAACAGCATTAAAAATGATTCCGTAAAAAAGTTTTAATACTTCCAGCATATTATTTCCTAGCTCTTCATCTAATTCTTTTATAAAAGTTACTTGTTTTTTCCACAGCAGAGTTGCTGTGTAATTTTAGATAATTGCTTTTTTGGTTCTTGTTGTATTTTTATTCTTCCTTTTAAATCTGCTCCCGCAGTTTTTAAGTTTTGAAACGGGAGCAAGTTACTTTGTACCCAGATATGAAGTTCTTAATTACACTTTGTACTTGCTTTTATTTTGTTAAGATTATTGCTTCCTGTTTATATTTTCCATTTCTTATATAGATTATATGTGGTGCTTTATTTTAAAACGCTTTTCTTATTGAAAATGCTCGTATGATTTATATGCTGCGGTAACGTGCAATTTACAAGCCCAGTTTTATGGCGCGTAGCATGTGTGATGGCCATATTGAGATTGTTTTATATCATATATTATATTAAAAGCCATATTTATATAAATGATATGTATGTATATATAACATTATATAGTTGCTCATAATGCAAAATGTTATTTCAAATTTAATACATTTTAATTGCACCAATACATCATCATATAATTATAGAAAATGTCTTTTAGAAATAAGTGCACATAATATACTTGGGGTAATAAACGTAGGGTAGAGTGGGGCACAGAAATCCAATTATATTGTTAAATCCAAACCAGCTAGAATTACAGCAAATACCACATATCAAACTAACAACTATCTGACAATCTTCAACAAAACTCCTAGCAAATTTATGATTGCAGAAATGTTCTTTTGACCATTTTAAAAATTTGTCACCTAGTTCTTTTTCCATCACAGACGGGTTAAATAGAACAACCAGAGGTCTATTGTCTCATTTCTAATTTTAAAGGATTTTTCGAAATAATAGCTACATTATTTCAAACAATGCAAAATACAAATTTCATTTTTTCACTTTTTACAGAGATAACGCTGTATATAAACTTGATCTGATATTTTGTCAGAAATATTCATAAACAGTAAAACCTCTTGTAAAACTGCTTTTTCCAACTAAATTTACATTTTTAACTTCCCGAAGGAGATGTTTATGCTTTCATAAAAAAATCCGATTCGCTAATTTTATGTTTTTTTGACGTTTCAAGCCATTCTGAATCGAACGAGAGCAAATTTGGAAAAAGTACGTGTGTGTGTGTGAACAGATTTTTTGCTGTAAATCGACGTTTTCTCAAAAACCGACCGATTTCAAAAATTTAAAAGCCATTCGATGTATCTCGATGAGGACTATTGTTTATTTCATTATAAAAAGTAGAAAAGTGAAAAAATTTTCGTCCACTTCGTTCTACTTGCTTTTAAGATACGGGTAACGGACCTTTTTGGAAATAAATAAATATTCAGTTGAATGACGAGTTGAGATAATATTTAAAAATAGAACGATCTAAAGATCATTATGAAATTCAAAAGACGATTATGAAATACAAAGTAAAGTCTATATACCGATATTGTGTTTCCTAGTTATAAATTCTGTTTGTTAATAATTTCTTTGTATTTGTATGCTCAATCTATCACCTAAACTAAATGTATTCATCTAACTTCTTAAGTTAGAGACATGTTTTTGTTTAAACAATTTTCTGATTCAAATCTTGAATCTTCATATTTTGTTCATTAAATATAATTTCATACTCTTATTCTTAAGGCTTTTTGTTAACGGTAGTGGAAAATCGATAATTATGATGAAATTTCAAACGATATAAAAGTTATTGAAGCTAACAATAAATTTTATGCTGCATTTACATAATTTTTCAACAACCTTTCATTTTATGTTTTGCTATATACATACAAAGGGAGAGTTCTTCATATATAATTAGAACTAATATTTACATTGTGGATTGCTTTCATACTTTTATAGAAAATGGACTTTTTCACAATACTTTTGCCGTAAGTTTTTTTTTTTTTAATTTTATTGGCTTCCGCTTTTTATAGCATTTTTAGCCACCTAATTATTCATATTATTTTTCATCATATTCTATACAATTCTTACATATATATTTCTTATACATTCACCATATATATACTATCTCTTCTCATATCCTAATCTTCCATTCAATTTTTTTCTTCAATTCCATTCAATTTTCATTCTTCTTCTTGTATATGTTGTTCTTCTCATTTTCTAACCAAACTAAACTTCTTTTTTCCTTCTTACTTCTAATACATTTTTTCCTGTATTCTACAAATTAACAATTCTTAATCTACTTCAATATTTTATATTTTTAATTCTGGTATTGCTGGAGATTCGAACCGAATTCCTCCAGCGTGTGAGTCGAGAACGCTACTGAGTGAGCTATTCCCGCCATTTTGCCGTAAGTTCACATTTGAAAATATTTTTTATTAATTTAATTTATTATCTAAAAGCGTAATCTTATCGGTATTAGAAGTTATATAAGTATAAGAAAAAATGGTGCGTTCTTTAACGTTTTTTTAATACAGAGTAACTCATAGAACCATATTTTTAATTCAGCTTAATATTACTATAACATTAAAATATATTGATTCAGTGACTGATTCCATGTTTATAATCTATGTTTATAATTCATTGTTAATAATTCAGTTGGTATACATATGTGATAATCAGTTTTATGTGATACAACATATTGAACAATAATATTGTATTAACATATTTTAATACAGTAATTGAAACATATATTGCTGACAAATATTCATTCCATATTTACTACCATGCTGATTTTAAGGATATGAAAATGCATCTATATCAGTTTTAAATGAATCTTTGATCGTTTGCATTACATTTTTTATTTATATGCTAGTACAAGCAATATGACGAGTATATGCAGATATCTGTCAAGAAACCCCATCAGTATTTCCGCTCGTTGTATATCTGAAATTTCTGAACATTTGTTCGTGCTATCCTCCTAAATTATTCGAGCAAGTATAGTGCGTCATACGTTCACCTGATGCCTCTGGGCCCATTTGCCGCCCTACGCATTTCGAACTCTGACAGCAGAAATGTATCAGTGTTGTTTTTTGCCTCCGCGACAGGGAAACGTCTATTTGTCAGAGAGGTGGTAGGAATTCTACTTTGGAAATTAATAAATTTTTGCATGGGATATTTGTGAATATTTGTCTCAAAATTAAATTTCATTTGATTAGAAAATACAAGTCTACTTACCTAAGATGCTTTTAGAAGCCTTATTAAATCCATGATTTGTGAGTATCATAAAAATATATACTTTACTTAAGAGTATGTTTCACATATTTCTTTTAATTGTATCAAAATTTAAGAATTTTTGAAGTAAAACTTTTTTAGACAAGACGAGAGGGTAACTTAGAGAAAATGCAGCGGAAATTCGTTACACCACAAATACAGATTCATCATTGGCCACCGAAGTGGACATTCGAAATGAGTTGATATCATTGGCCTAGATGGTTCAATTACGTGATATCTTTGACTCGTGGTCCTCTAGCGATAATGTGGATTATGAAAAGTCAAATGTTTGAGGTTGAGTCGTTAAAATCTAGATTCAATGGAAATCAATACCAATACATCGCGCCTCATAAATAATAAAATATTATAATAAAAACAAATAAAACATCTAAAAATGTAGTGCTGTTGAAGAAGGGCAAGTTTCTATTTTATTATTAATATTTGCTATTTCTTAAGAAATTACAATTGAAAATATTTTCATAAGCAAGAGAGAGTTCACTGTAATATTTATTGATATTACATATGTTGATTAAGCAACATTGTAAGATTGATGAGTTGATTCTATCTTATTTTACCACGCACTTAGTTCTCACTTTAGCTTATACAAATATTGTAATTTTCAAATCAGAAATTGCTAAATAAATCTATTAAAAATATTTATTGCTATAGGTTTCCATTCAGATGATTAGCAATTTCATCAAAATAAGTTGCTGATACAAGAGGGTTATTTTAACAACAAACATAGGCGTACGCGATGACTTAGTTCACGCTTGTTTTAATAAGTAACATTTATAAAATGTGACAATAATGATGAACAGAAATAAAACCAAATTTGATGAAAAAACAAAACGAATGGTATTGTTATTTAGTATGTGCTGGAGCACTTACAATACTCAAAGTTCAAGGTAATATCTTTGACGAGGTAGTATATGAATACAATAAAACTCATAATCAACAGCTTTTATAGTGTCTCTTACATTTACCAGTGTTAATGGATTGTTTATCATTTTCAAAAATAAGGACAAAAGATAGAGTGGAAATGGTGCTTCAAAAGAGCTTCAAAAGAGAACCAGCAGACTTTGTTGAGGGTGATTAATATATTTGACGTTTGAATTATTTTTAAGGCTATATGTAAGGCTGATTTCAAAATGGAATTTTTAAAAATGACTTTTTTGTTTGACAAGATTATACCTAAACAAATAAAACCCTCACACTTATAAATACTCACATGGGATTATTGTGCAAAATTTAGTAAACCAATGCTGCTACTTTAATGAATGATTCACGAAAACAGCTCAAGTTTCCTAAGATTTTGCAAAACTAAACGCCTTGAATAATGTCTTTATATCTATATCTTCTTCAACTTCAATATAGATTTTGAAGACAGTCCAACTATCAACCATTTTCTAAAACTACATCCTTCATGATCATCCTACTTATATAGTCGGATAACTTCTTGAGATATCAGTTTCTAGAAGGTTCAGATATTTATTAAACTAATGAATAAATTCATGAATAAACACCATGTGAAAATAACGTTTGTCGTTTTTTTAAGATAATTACTTTACACATTTAATATAAAAAATAAATGTACAACATCTGAACTGGAATATTAAATATTTGTTATCATAGACAACTAAATCCAATATAGATAAACTTCAATCAAAACACACAGAAACTAAATATTTGAAAATGCTTTTCCATATCAATGTATCAAATAGACAAGATGTAATTTCAATGAAATACCTAACAGATATTTTTTATTGTAGAGAATAGTTTGAAGAATAACTGACAAGATGTGTATGTACGGATGTAATTTTAATAAAATACCTAACAGATATTATTATTATAGAGAATAGTTTATTTATTTGAAGAATAACTGACGCGACAAAGTTGAATAATAAATATACTCTTAAAAGGGCATCTAAATACAACTCTTATTATAAAACGCTACATTAATCAAAACTGAGAATTAAAGACACTTAATCAATGTTTGGAATAATGACAATTTTTCCTTAAAAAAACGAAAATTTCATATATTGTGAAGCATGATGTAATGGACTGTTAAACATTGGTGTAAAACTTTTGATATTTTATGATTATTATGTAACATATAAAGTATAGAAGTGACATCCAGGGTTGTGCTTCCAAATCTAATACAATAATAATTTAGGGTAAATAGAATAAAGCTGTACTGCTTTAATATTTGATAATATCTATAAAATTTGTTAAACAACGCCTAAATAAATATTGTTTTCACAATTTCACTTGGCACGTAATTATGTTTGAAGAACTTCATTGCTTGTTTGTTTTTTTTTTAGTTTTTCGTTGGCGATACAGTTTCATTATTTGAACAGTTGTATCTATCTTGCATATAAAAATAATTTCCATTTTAATAATCTCAAAAATATCTATAACATACAAATACTTATAATACAAATTACTTCAATAAACTTACGTTTCTTACATTGCACAGATTTTTCATTTGCTTTATTATCTGCACTATAATTATTTATGGGGGACGGGAGAAAATATTCTTGCAAGATTTGTACCAATATTTAACCTTAAAATGTTATGACATGAAACACCGTAAAATGAACAATGGTCTTCACGCTTTCGGTGACGTACGCACGTATAAAGCCACGCAATCAAAATTGCAAATCACAATCGACCCGTATAGAAATGATCTAATGATTTGAAGTTTACGGATTTACACCTTAGTCGCGCTTAAAGAAGTTTACTTTAAAAACAAACACATTCCATTATTCCTATCAGCCTGCCGTCTAATTTTTACTTCGCCGGTACAGTTTACTCCGTGACAGTTATTATGAATGCCTACGTGTGCTCTGTCATTTAATGTCATACGCCGGCAGTGTTTTTCAAAGTCGCGTTGCGTGATACGTACATTTTCGCATCTTTTTTATTTGCGCTCTTGTATTTCCATTCGCGTCAAGTTTAATGCATTCGACCTAAAAAGTAAAAATATTGCAAAAACTCCTCTCACATGCGTTTTTTCTGCCAAACCGAGATGTAAACGGACACCGATGGGTGGAATGTACTCGTAATATAGAAATTGTATGAGTGCCATTGTTTATGGTCGTTTCAAATGAATGTTTTACAATTCAATCAAACATTTTTGTCAATCGATTGAAATATCGCCATTTTTTGTGTTGAAAATTTAACTAGTTGCATATCCATAATAACGTGCAATGTACTTATAATATCTAGTTTTTTGCTTATGTAACATATATGAAAAACAATGTTATAAAATAAAAAAATCATTGCAAATCAGTTTAACAATTAATAGCTAATAAAATGAGTAATTCATGGTTTACTATTTAAATGAAATGAAGTTAATCATTAGTAGGAGAAACTGTATACTTTATTTCCTCAGAAATAATCTTGTAAATCGTCCACAGCCCCAGGACGGTTGTGACAGGCATGAACATAGACAAGACAATGTGTATGAAGAACAAACTGGTTTCATAGTCAGAAGTTTTTGACACAAAATGGGATAATTATTTAAACAATCTCAAATCTTAAGAATTAAATGTAAAAATACAATAGCATATCATATTTTTTTTAAACAGTTTTGAAGTTTTTTTTAAGTTTTTTTAAAGTTTACAAGAAATAAACTGAACTACATGCTATCAATTTGTTTATAATTTAAGTAAGTCGCCGTCACGACTAATGTTATTAAAAATTTCTCCTTCAAAAATGTTAACTAAAAATATTAGTTTACTAATCAGTTAATATTTTACAGTAATTATGTAGAAATATATTGATATCCAGTCAAAATCTTTATTATAATTTTGACAAATGTGATAGTGGCTATCATCTGAGCATTTTACGTGGAACCAGAAACTACGTTTCTTGGTACTCAATCCATTTTACGCCAACCCTACTTTCAGAATATGAACTTCCACAAATCAGATAAAATCTTTCTTTTTTGTAATACTATTTTCTTTCACTTTCTATTTTATATTTTGTCTTAGTTCAGTTAACTTTTTCCTTACACGTTCATCCTTTCAACCGCATTTGTCACACTTTTGGAAACAAATTAGTGTTATGATGATGTAAAAACTAATTGCTGACGATTTACTATTAAAAATACAACGTAATCTATCTGTATACAAGTAACAGTTATTCAAGAGAAATTAACGAAAAAAAACTTTTGAAAATTTAAAAGGAATGCGGTTTACAGATCATGTTATTGCAGGACGCTGACTGAATGCAATATTGGAAACTTGTTAAAACAAACGTACTACAACCTTCTCACTTTGTATCTTATCTCTATACTATCGTACTCTGGCAAAACTTGTATTTCATCATTTATATGCATTATGCAATAGTAAAATTTAGTAATCGTTTTTAATAACTTGTATGAACTAATACACTGTGATGTGTGTGCCTATGAATCTATTTATTAAAAAAAAATCATTGATAGTTTTCTTTATTTTTATCTTTGTATACACGTACATTAGTCATCATAATTAATCTTTTTTGGTACCAATTTGTTTTTGAAACTTAATTCATTATAAAAACAAATTCGAATGTTTAGAGATGTTAACAAATTTCCTTCGTTTATTGAACATAATAATATGGTTACATTGAAATTCATTGTTTTTGTTGTGCTTGATATTATATCTAAAAAAAACTGTAATGAATAGTTCAAACAATGTTTTACTTTTTTATTTTCACATTTACCGCTTTCAACGTTTGTATAGTAATAAGTATATACGCGAAAAAACATTTCAACATTTTCTATGAAAACTATATAAATATTTTGCAAGTTCTTTCCTCAACATTCGAGCTGTCAAAGTTTCAGAAACAACTTTTTTCCGCCATGCGTCATACGCATTTCCATTTTGCCGCGCGAACGATATTAAGCGTAGATTTTTTGATAAAGTTAGGATTTTTTTCGGGACGAGCAGTTTTTTCCATGGAAAAACTATATTTATTGCTTGCTATTTCATATATAACATTTTCATTGAGTATTTGTTTGCTTTTGTAACATATAGTAAACATGGCCAATATGCGGAATTTTTGAGTCGAGCGAAGCAAAAAACTGGCAAACAGAACAGGGGATAAATATTAGTAAGTCAATATAGTGAATGAAAGTGAATCTACAATATCACAATATTATTAGTATGTTAAAATCTAATTAAAATATTTGAACTCGTATTCAAAGTAAGGATTTCTAAAGTGCTTTTTTGAGAAATTTTTAGAGAAAGAATTAAATATTTAATTGAAACGAACCTTTCAGGTTTTATTGTTGTATATTTCAATATTCTTATCGTTTTTTTATCAATAATTAATTGTCGAAATGATGAAAAACCAAATGAAATGAAATGCTTGCTCTTGCTTTTGCTTGTGTAACTCCAAAAATAATTTGAATTTGTTTCTGAATTCTGAGGGATATTTTCTTGATAGTTACACAACATTTTTGCAAAAAAAATCTATTTTTAAAGCCCCTAAAGCCGGTTCTCCAATAAATAGAATAATCGATGGTTATCTCAGTTAACCATTTTAAATCTTAAATAAAATTATATTTGTTGAAAAAATTTATTGATATTGATACATAATTAAAAATGATATGTATTTATGCAATTGTATATATTCATAATTCCTAAGTTGAAATTATTTATTTAAAGTATATAAGTGAACTTTAAAATTTAAGCCATAATTATAATAAAAATCAGAATTATTTTCGCTATTTAAAGAATTTTTTTTCGAAAATTAAAAAAAAAAATGAAAAAAAAAATCTCTAAAAGCAATCGCTCCGCCAACACAAGCAGAAAGTTTTTTGAATTATTCAAATCAGATGCTGAGTTCTCTCAAAAACGGCTAGACCTGCCTTTGCGAAAAACCAATCACCACTTCTCCCTATAATTACGAATTGAATGTTTTTTGAATCGGATGCTGCATTCTTTCGAAAACTCGATTACTATTTTCTGCACTCTTTGCTTCGTATTTCCGAAACAGCTCGACCAACTTTTGCCAAAAACTAATTAGCACATCTCTTCATCAATAGGAATCGAATGTTTTTTTATTCATCCAAATCGGTTGTTTCGTACGCCTGAAATCGTCGACAAAAAATTGTATCCATACATACGCACACACAGACATACACACACTTATTTATTTTTCCTAAGGTATGTCATAACGTTCAAAAATCTCTGAAACGTAAAGATATGCAAAAAAAAAATAATTTCGATTTTTGGATGAATACAATAACTACCGGAAGGTAATAAATTAATAAACTAAAACTATACCCAACAAAATATTTTTTTTACAATCAAAATTTATATTGACTGCTAATTACAACCTATTACACGAAGGCGTTTAAAATTCCGTATCCATTTTCACTTCGACTACATGAGATATTGTTGTGGTTTCTCGAATAACTAACCAAACAATACGCCAAACTTCCATCAGAATTTATGCCAAGAACTTTGTACGGTGACCATGTTAGTCTTACTTAAGTTGTTAGTTGCTCCACGACGGAGAACGAGGCTCCTTGGCGCAGAAGTTGTCAAAGTTGCCGGTGTTAGCTTAGAGTAATTACGTTGGCATCCTAGATACTTGCATATGCTTTTGCGATTTCGACAAAGTGTTAGCTCACCACTTAATTGGCCCAATGAATTATAAAAGGACACCTTCGGAAAATGCACAGAGTTCAATGAAAGGCGGTAATAAAATATAGTGAGAGTGTTATAGATCAATATGAGAAATAATAGTCATGCAATTTGGCCTCGGAAATTAAAAATTTTATTAAAATTAACTGCATATTGTATATTACTAAATGAGAGTTTTAGGCAGAAACTAGTGGGGTGTATGGCATCGTGCCTTAAGGCAAATTGCTGGAACTTCCCGTACCGTAACGAAATGTTCGAGGAATAATGAATGTTTTCAAATAGTTAATTGCTTCAAATAAATATTGTAACGTTGTCTAATATTTAAAAGAATTATATAAACTGAATTGAAATATAAGCAAAGTTGAAACTATTTGTTTAAAGTATATTAGAACTTTAGTCACAAATAAAAATAAAATCTGAATTATTTTTGATATACGAAAAAATATTGGAAAAAAAATTGAAAAAAAAAATTGAAACTAATTTTGTTCCAAAATCAATTATTTTGTTAAAGTAAGCAGAAAGTTTTTTGAATCATTTAAATCGGACGCTTAGTTCTCTCAAAAACTGTCATTTTTTGCACATTTATCTCTGTATCTTCGAAATGGCTGGGATGCCTTTGCCAAGAACTAATCAGCACATCTCCCTATCAACAGAAATTGAATGTTTTTTTTAACCATTGAAAAAATGCGGACACACAAAATACACACACACATCCATTTTTTCTGAGGTATGCCAAAGTGTTCAGAAACCTTCAAAACGTCGAGAAATGTGAAGAATTTTCAATTTCGATTTTTGGACGATTACAATAACTTACTCTACGGGAAGTTAATAAGGCTTGAGCAACGTTAACTATCATCATGTGCAATTTAACTTCCCCAAAAACAGGTTTGTTTTCGACAGAAATAAAAACTGCAAATTTTATGTTTTTTTCATGTTTCAAATTAGTCTGACCCATTTAAGACCAAATTGGCAAAACATAAAGTGAATCTCTTTGATGAAACTCGCATTGCTTAGTTCTTCGCAACGATCGCTCGCCTTCTCTTTAAAATAATCAGAAAAATGAGATATTTTTTACTCAAATTTCAGCAAAATTCTTGAATCGATTTCAAAAGTTCAGAAAGGCGTTACAGAAGATATTGGTTGACAATCGTGCGTTTCTAGGTGAAGTTTAAGGCAGAAGCCTCCAAATCAATAATGAATTTTTATGTCGATTTTGATACAACTTCATGAGATAGAACTCAACTTGCACTAAGGTAACTAACACCTAGTTCATTTATGATTTAACTAAAACAGACAAAGCATTCTTTCAACTACAGAAACTTATAACATATTTTAATATGTAAGTTTCATTTTTTATTCTTATAGTCATAAATATTTAACTATTTTGTGGATTTGATAATACATTATTTCTAAAACTTTATTACTAAAACTGTATGCACTATTCAACAATTCAATCTAGAATTGATTATTTTAGTATCCTCCATATCGGATGACGATACATATATTGAAAAATATTGAAAAATATTGAAAGTATTGAATATTGAAAATCAACTTCGGTAATCTGCATGGATAAGATGAGCATCTTTAAGTCGGATCAGTCAGATCATATTGGAAGATGTAGACGACTTCAAGTACTTTGAAAGGGTGGGAATTGCTCTAAAGCAGATCTTACGACAAAGAAGCCACCACTAACAAGAAAACTAGTCTTGTTTGCAACAAAAATAGAAAAAATTCTAAACATGGTGCATAGAATTTAATCAAAGCTAGGAGGAACTACATGGATAGTATAGATAGATGAGAAGACATCTACTGATTGACAATGTATAAAAAAAAATCCTGTTTATTGTAGTGAAATAGAGGTTTAATATATACAATTAAAAATTGAAAAAAAGTACTTATCTGACACTTACCTAATTGAAAAAATGCTTACCTGGCTATACAAATATCTAACTTTTCTATGACAAAGATGAAACAAAGTACTTGGAGGTTCAATGATGTTCCAGGATATGGAAACAAGAAGATACAAGTTTGAGCAATTTATTAAAATTAGCTATAATCAGTTCTTCAAAAAATAATGGTTCATTCACAACTATATCTTTTAAGTAGACCATCTTAATGATAATAATAATAATACTAATAATAATAATAATGCATGTAAAACTCTGCATACCTATTTCTTTCTTCAAATTAGTATATGTCAAATATGAATATCATATAAATTATATATAAGAACAATATACATATTCTCCTTATATCCATATCTCAATTTTGCCATCTCTAATTTTGGACTTGGCATATGCTTCAGTTTCCATCCCCAAAATTTTCAAAGAAAGCATAACACGGCACCTTCATTTATTATTACCATCCCCGAGAGCCTTTAATAAGGCGTGAAGGGTTTTGCTGTATCATGTTAATATCGCAATTAAAATTCCACTCAGAACCGATTTCGAAATAAGCTCAGGCATGTTTCTCCTAGGAAGGGAGAGCTGGAGAATATTTTGACTTTGATATTGGTATTTTCGAACATTGTAATAATAATCAAGAAATACATTACCTTGACAATTTTTTTTTTCAAATTTATTGTTCATACTCTTCTGTTGGTGATTATCGTTTTAGGTAAACCTTATGTGTTGGTTTTAACTTCTTTGATACGATACAGTACCCAAACCCATCCTAGTGATTACAATAATCTCAAAAATTTTGGCAACAATTTTAATGATCTAAATCAGTTTTTATTAAATATTAAGTATTCTGACATGGAGTTGCTATAATATTTTCTGAAATATAGCATGTTGTTTTATATAGATTCATCTACATGATTTTTTTTAAACAAAGGTGATGACAGGTAAAGAAAGAGGCTCAAAAAATAGTTGTGATGGTCTTGACGATTATTTTTCGAGTCGATTAATTGAAGATATCAGAAAGTTTAAATGATCTGACTTGTCAATTTGTCTTGTCATTTAAAAATTTCATCATATTTATCGTCTTAGTAATTAAATTTATTAAAATTGTATTATTAACATGAAATTATTAATAATCATATATAATTTTACATGCAAAAATATTCTAAAAAAAAGTCTCGCTTTTTCTCGTATCAAAGCAGTTTTTGTAACCAGCAGCTATAAACTAAACAATTATCATAATGAATAATAAATAATAATATTATCTTAGAAAATGATTTTCAATATTTGTAAATTAAACAAATAATTCGGTTTAGGAGCTACAACTTAGGTCATTATGCTAATATAAAATATTTATAAATTAATCACTTCTGATACTACAAAAATAATATCATTGTTTGTAGAACGATTTGCGTATAATTTTACGTGTTATTTACAACCTTGATAAAAATTATGGTTATGGATTTGTCATTGCATTTTATATGGTGTTATCGAAATGATGAATATTTATTTATATTTAATGAATATTTATTTATATTAAATGAATATTTATTTATATTTAATGAATATTTATTTATATTTAATTTTAATCATTTCTGATTAACACAACCATTTATAAATATTCTGAACCAGTTCAACACTGTTATGTGGTTTACATACGAATTAATATATAACTTTTTATTTTTATGCAAATGAAAAATATAACATTTGAACCTTCAGGTCACATTTTAAATTTTTCGATATTTCACCAAATCATTATATTTTTTATCGTGAGATGATGTATAAAATTAATTCTAAAACACTACCAAAACAATATTTGTGACCTTTGCTAGGATTTTCAGCCTGATATAATATTTTCACACACAAAAGTGGTAATAATACGAATAAAAATTTTAAATAATTTTTCTTGTTGTCCATTTGCATAAATAGACCCCCCCATTTTGTTGTTTCCCGAATATTTTTGGACGTAAAACAAAAATTTGGCTTAAAAAGGGTTAATTTTTAACCCTTATAGCCCTTAGATACAGCCAAAGCCAAAATTGTAGAGCAGATGTAATATTAGTTACTAGTTATGTTAGCCTAATGTTGCAATTTTATTTGTTGTTTCCATTTCTGTAGGAGCACTATTCACTGCACTTTTGGTTTTTCACATTTTGAGAAAGTTTCATATGTTAACTACCTTTTTTGTCTAATCACTCGTTTATTATCTCTAAATACACCCTCTAACTCTACAATATTTTTCTCTATAAGTCATTATTTATCTCTCACAATATATAATCTACTTATATATACTATCATATATATATACTCTCATAATATATAATCTACTCACGAACATATACATCATTCTTTTGTTTTATTATGCATATGTCATGCTATTTATGTTCTATATTTTATTGAGCTGAATAACATCGTTTCTTCACTCTCTATAAATTTAGAGAAATTTCGAAATTTCGAAATTTCGAAATCGAATACCAACTTGAACTCAACTCAACGTTCTCATGAAAGATTGAAAACGACGACACGGTGTCGGTACGATTAATGAATTCCGAAATAGGGCAATCAATATGCTAATGATATTATTAATGGTCGAGAGGATTGTGAAGCTTGTAATATTACATGTAATATTTTCCTTAATTGAAATATAAAACCCTTCAGTAGTGAAATATACTGGCTCGGATAACTTTGGAATGAGATTAATATTTTTGGTGGGTTTGGCATTATCCTTAATCAAGAACGGAATTTGAAGGATTATTTTAATATGAAATTTGTTTTCTTGAGGCACAAATTAGTACATGTTTGAGAAACATCTTGTCGTTTTTTTTTGTATAAGTATTTTTATAATACAAATGAGTATAGAAACAAATCGAAGTATTTATTAAATTATCGTTACATTAAAATTATAAAATTACAATATAATTTTATTGGTCTATTATGAAATTATTACCCCTGGGATACTATGAAATATTTACCATAGTATTACGTAAAGCATATAATATCAGTTGTATCTTATGTGGTCAGATGCAATCATTTAACCGCAAACCAATATTGGGTTCAATAGGTTTAAATTAATCATACTGATTGGTTTTGATCATATCCAAATTGCTTTGAGATTTGATTATGATGATGTAATATTTGAATTGCTTTCTTGCATGTGAGAATGAGAATAATTTGGTCATAATTACATTGTTTATGTACTAACTAATAAAACGATCAATGTGTTTAAATTGATCACTGTACAATTCACTGGATCTGTTACACTATATCCTCTTCATGTCATATTTTTCATAATTATAAAAACATTACCTGAGCACTAATAATCTCGTTCAATTTTAAACTTTCCGAAGGAGAAAATTATGTTTCTATCAAAAAATCCGATTCGCTAATTTTATGTTTCCTCGACGTTTCAAGCCATTTATTCATTATTTATTTATTAATTTTACAAGCCGTCGGTATAACAATATTATAATCAGGCTTAAGTCAATATTTTATAGGTTATATTTAAGTGTTTTTAGAATATAAGTTTTTGGTTAACTAATTATTAAAGATTTTAACAATAACAATCAAATAAAAAATATTAGGTAAATAAATATTTAATATAAGATAATAGTTGGGAATGATACTGATTAGTTTTAGGTGAAAATCTACCGAGCCGTTTTCTTGTAATTAACTGTTGAAAAAAATTTTAAGCCAATTTTTATGGAACTTTTTTGGCGATATATATCATGGTCTTATAGAACTTACTGAAAAATTATCAAAGTTTGAGAAAGTGAGTAGTTTTTTTGACATTTGTTAATATTACAATTAGAGGATCTATTTGGTATAACGATAAAGTACTTGGCTTTAATGAAGATACTAAACCATTAAAGTCCTGCGAAAACTGATTCAATTAAATAAATTGTTGATTTTTGAAAATTTGCTTTTAGAAAATACTGCGAGTTAACGTGTTTGTTCGTTTTCAATTATGTGTTCATAAATTAATTTATTTTTTATTAATTAAGTCGATTATTAACACATATCGGGAAGTTTATGTAACTTGCCTCAAGGGAGAATACCAATACCAACTAATTTTTTTACTATCAATATATATCGGTATTGAATTGTTGCCTCATACTAGTAATTGAAGTTAAATTAAATAATATTGATGTTTGCTTATGTTATTTTTTTATTATTATTCAATTATATATAATCATTATCTTCTGGGGTTGAATGGTATTTTCAACATACCATAATATTTAGAATATGACTTTGCCTTTAATATTGATTGTTCTGCTTGCTCTCTACTGATAATTAATCAAAAGTAAATTTCGATTTATGTATAGGGAAAAACTACTGATCTAAGAGCAGCATTGCTTGATTCGTAATGCAATATGATATTCTTTAGATACTATCACAATCACATTAATTTATTTTACTTTCATTATCTGTCAACTTTATATTTTACTGCTGAAAGCCGATACCAGTTATTCACATAATTTGACATGAAGATTGTTGACGATATGTGAGAATGAGGGTGTATTTATAAGCAGGTGAGCCAAAATTTCTCAAAAAAATTCAACAATTAAAAACGCATTTGATCCAACTCTATCATTAAGTTGAAATTATCTGTAATTGCAGCGCTAGTAAATGTTTCGTCAATACTTCCGTCAAAAATGTCAATAATTCAAAACCTATTCGAAAGATTAGTTATGACAATAGTATGGTTTACTTACATGAACACTGGAGCCAAAAAAAAATATTGTTGTTAGTTAGCTCTATTACAAATAGCCCCAAGCTCTCCTACACATATCAGCGTGTTCATGCAATTTTTCTTACAAGTAGAGTGTGTTATAGGTAAATGCCACTTTCACTCAGTGATTTGTGAATGCTTAGATTTATCATCTACTAGAATAGTCATTTGTGGTGCTATAAGTTATACTTACTATTGATATATAAAAAAATAAAATTATTAATGCTTATTATTAACCCACTAATTAAATTTATGAACTCAATGAACAATGAATGATTAAGCATGAATATCTCATGTATATAATTTGACCTTTCATACTAAAAAATATATATACGCTTCATATGAAAATATTTTTCGGCAGTTAAAGTTCCCTGCCTAATACGTTTTTCCGCTCGGCATTCGCCTCATCTCTCTATTTTTTCCTCCGTGACATGACAAAATAATCTGACACTATGTGGACCAGAAACACGCCCCAGTATTATAATTCATACAATGTTATGAACGTTCATTTTTTTCATTTTTATTTTATCTTCATATTTCGTCTTTCTGCGTAGTAAACGTCCTGTTTTATACGACGGAATCACACAAAGGCGAACCCATTGTGAGCTGAAGAATGACAAATTATCAAAGAATTTACTTGCGGACATGTGTAGGAAAATTGTGAATGGAAAAATGTACGAATCATTGTCTTTCATGTGGGTAAATTTTCATGGCTCAAAGGATTTATTCTTTTAGAGTTGTTTTTGTTGGAATTAAATAGTTATGCACGCTCTGTTTTATTAAATTTAATAATGCGGAATAAAGAGGTAATGATGCGGCATGGAAAGATAATAAAGCATATATGTATTCGTCTTTTGTTGCTTAGATAAACGCTTATTTTCCTCAGTGTTTAAAATGCTATTTAATTTCTTATTGGTGATGTATTCTGCATCTAATTAACTAATACGTCCTCGGGGGAAAAACGATACACTGTCGATATATATCTCATGAAAGTAGAGGAAAAAAAATGACAAAGAAAATCAGCTTAAAGTAATTGCTATCAGGAGTGAATATTTAAGAATATATATCAATAACATTTTTTTTCGTTGTTAGTTTTTTTGATGAGCACTTAAGTTTCTTTTTCTTAAGTTCACGTTACCTTTATTAATACAATTTTGAAGTATACGTTGCTCAATTAGGAATCCGTATCAATAGGGATCTAGTTTTTTTTTAATCTATCAAATCTGTTGAATCGTGTTTCCGAAATTGCCGACAAAAATTTGTATCCGATTGTCGACAAAAAATTGTTATTCTAAGGTATGCCAAAATCTTCAGATACGTCTGAAACGTGAATATATATAAAAAAATTCTATTTCGATTTCTTTTTGTTTACTATAACGTACCATACCGGTCGTTATTAAAGAAACAAGTGGAAAAAAGTGATATTCCAAATAAGAAGCTCACGGCGTCTCCACCGTAATTATTATAATTTGTTTGAATAAATATTTTGAAATGAATAATATATAATAATATATATAATATATAATTTGACTTTATGTGGATTTATTTAATAGATTATTTTTATGCTATTACTAAAGCACAATATTAAAATGCGGTTTTGTAAATAATTATTATGAAAGTTTTGACGCTTATACTGTATTTTTTTAGCAAAGTTATTCAAATCTGAAAGAAATCTATGAATTATCTAATAAATACATACAAACATTCCACTTTATTTTGTTTATCTTACATTTACTTTGATATTATTTTTACTATAACAAATTTCATAAAACAGAGAGCTTAGGATATCGAAAATAGTATTTTCTTCTTTATAATACAGAATGGACGCGCAAAAAAAAACAATGCAAAATCCAATCCAATTCATATCAATGGATATGAATTGTATGAAACTTTCCTTTTTGATAATTTATATAATCATCAAATTATGAAATTGGTATTTATATTATAACATTGATTATATTGGTAATATTGGTGAATGATGAATTAAGCCGAGTAAATTAGAAAATGACCTAATATTGAATTTTTTCTACCTTGTATTTGAAATTATTAGTAATTTTATATACAAACATATACACCGACATATTTTCGCAAAATGACATTGAGACTATATTTCGAATATTAACCAAAATATGTTGTTTTGTTTGTTATTGTTACGGTTATATTTATGGTTTATTCATTAAGTTTTAAATGGAAAATACTTAATATTTGCCAGCAGAATAAAATAGTGAGTATATACACAAAGCTATATACATCTATATGTAGTAATCGGGCATAACATCAATGAAAAACATGGTTTTGCAAGAAATTCAAGTTTTGTATTGATGTTATGCCCGATTAATACATATGTCAAGATCATACAAAAGACAATATATATATATATATATATATATATATACTAGCGGGCCCGACAGACTTCGTCCTGTCAAAAAAATTGTAATGTGGCGGTGTTTTGTGCCTACCTTTTTTCTATTCTTTGCAAAAAATTATCCTGAACAGAACCATCACCCTGGTAATAATTCGGTGTGAATTAAAAATAATTAAATAAAACACTATAAGCATTTAAAAGTAAATAATTTTAATAATGTAAATCATAATTCAAAAATCAGTTCAATTTTCATTGTAGTGCTTTATGATAAACGATGTTTTTTGTTTGATTACATGGCGCATAGACAAACAAATCTGATGATTTTCCAATACGGGAACAAACAACATACAATTTTCCATGTGGGAAACATGGGTTTTCTAAATTAATACCACAAACACTTATTGATACCATAAACGCACTGGAAACGCATTGGGATGCATGGTGCGAGAACATCTTCTGCTTTATACTATCCTTTGAATATAGTTGGTCGATATTTCGCAACATTGTAATTGCCGATCCGACCTTTAATTGAAGATTGTGAGGTGACAATCCTAGCAAATCCAGCGAGTTTAAAAACTCAGGTGGATCGTCTTGGTTAGTTGCCGAATCAACTGATTCGCCTGTAATTTGTTCTTGAATTTTGAAATTTAATTAATATACATCAATGTTTTTGGCTGCCAATATAGCTTGATTAAGAGAAAGATATTTCTATGTTTATATAAATATATTCAAAATTAGATTATCAAAAACTACACATAATGTCATGACATAGATCATTGTTTTTTTTACAAATTGCGTTGCCTACTCGATTAAAGAAGAAAAGGGCTGTTTTTAGGGTTTTTAGGGTTTTCCCGGCAATTATTCGTTTTTTTCTCGCCGTAACAACCATCCTTGGACTTCAACGAACATTTTAAAAAAAGAATTGGCCAAATTGGTTCAGGCGTTGTTGAGTTATGCGCTTACCAACACATTTTGCGATCCATTCTTATATATAAGATATATATATATATATATATATATATAAAGTTTGTGTTTATTTGTCTGAAAGTTCAGGAACAGCTTATCTGTCCCGGAATGTATGTACTATGTAAATGAATACTCGGATTGACGTTTTGTTGAAAGCTTATCAAAGGTATTGATTTGTTTGTTTATATACTAATGTATTGGAATTTAATTAGAGAATTCCTATCTTGATGAAAATTATAATACATTCATATAAGATCATTTGCTTCAGATGTATAGGAGGAAACCAATATGAATATTAATAGAGAATTGATAATCGTAAACAATTATGATAATAATTACTTATAGAAATTAAATTAACATAGAAAACCTTGGGAATATAGTTTTTTAAAATTATTTTCGTTGTTTGTATATTTCTTTTAATAGTTTTTTTTTTTATTGAAATAAAGAAGAACTTAACAAAAGTTGTCTAAACTGTTGTACCTACCAAAATAAAATCTGGTTACTACTGCTTTTGCTTACTAATAATCTGATTGACCTCGAAGTATTTTTTTAAATATTCTACTACACTTCTTTAAATTGTATTGATTATATTAGATAATTTCATTGCACTTTATATGTTTATATAGAACTGAACGATATATCATCAGATATTGTATAAAAGCTTTTATGAATTTAGAGCTATCGGAATAATTGTGATGTTATCTTTTTTGTGTAGCATTTTTTACGTAAATACTGTAATTTGTTTCGCTTTTGTAAAACAATAGATGAAAAATTATATAGGAGTTAGTGATGTTCTACATTTTTATTAGCAAAATCCATTAAATCATTGTAACATACATAAAATTTTTAAAAATTCAATTATTAATACATAATTAATATTTTATTACGAAATGAATGTTAGTTAAATATTATTAACTTACCGTAGGGTAAGTTATTGTAATGGGCCGAAAATCGAAATTGAAAATTTTTACATTTCTCGACGTTTTGAAGGTTTCTGAACATTTTGGCATACCTCAGAAAAAATGGATGTTTGTGTGTGTATGTGTGTGTGTGTATGTATGTATGGATATAAATTTCCAGTCACGTTTTCGGGCGCACGGATCAACTGATTTGAATGGTTTAAAAAACATTCGATTCCTATTGATAGGGAGATGAGCTGATTAGATTTTGGCTAAGGCAGGTCCAGCAGTTACGGAGATAAAGAGCAAAGAGTGCAGAAAATAGAAATCGAGTTTTTGAGAGAACGGAGCATTCGATTTGAATGATCTAAAAAATTAGTAATGATTGAGAAAAGTGTTTATTAGTTTTTGGCAAAGGCAGGCCCAGCCATTTCGAAGATACAGAGCTAAATGTGTAAAAAATAGCAGTTTTTGAGAGAACTAAGCGTTCGATTTAAATGATTCAAAGAACTTTCTGCTTCTCTTAACAAAATAATTGATTTTGTAAAAAAAAATTTTGTTCCAACTTTTTTTTTTCAAAAATTTTTTTTTGTATATCGAAAATAATTCAGATTTTATTTTTGATTCTGACTATAGTTCTAATATACTTTAAACAAATAATTTCAACTTTGCAATTCAGTTTATATAATTCTTATAAATATTAGACAATGTTACGATATTAATAATGATCCATTTGAAAACATTCAGTATTTCTCTAAAATTTCGTTACGGTACGGGAAGTTCCAGCAATTTGCCTTAAGGCACGATGCCATACACCCCACTAGTTCTGATTTTAATACAGATTTAAGCGTGCGAACCAATAACTGCCCAACTATTAATCAAATCTGTGATTGAATATTATATTTAAATGTCAAATTAATTTGTCTACAACTCCACATAAAAAATAAGCTAATCTGATGAATAAGCTTGTATTGACCTTCTATTTCATGTACTTTATTACTTCCAATACTAATCATAATAACATATACGTAATCATTGAGTATATATTGTCAATAACCCATTATTATCCAATTGCACGTAGCACAGTATCTATTAATGGGTCGCACAATATAAACCTCGAGGCTATCGTGTCTTTCAGTGGTAAATATATTAAACTTGATTGATTGCCATTATAATGCAAGGGTTATTCAATACTAATTGGATAGCTGGCACATATTCACATATGGATTTGTATTGATCAAGATTTATGGACAGTTCCTGATTCAGTACATGTTGCGACGTTTGTATGTTTTGGCTTCCATCGCGCCTAATGGCGTGTCATACTTGATCCATGGATTTCGATGGCGGAACTGATGGTGGCATTGATTTTTCAAATAATTCATGTCCACTGTCGATTTGCCTTCATTATGGTTTGTTAACTAGTATTACATAAGTAGTAAATAAGATATTTATACACAAGGTCAAACCTAATTACTAATGCTTGTTCACAACTATATATTCTTTTAATTTAATACGAAAAATATTTACCTACCTTATGAGATTTTCAAAATTTGATTTCCTTAATATGTTATTTTTTCAAAATTAATTTCTAGTAGTGTTTTGCATGTCCGAATTTTTTTGTTAACGATTTCGGGCGCACGGATCAACCGATTTGTATGGTTGAAACAACATTCGATTCCTATTGATAGGGAGATGTGGAGATTAGTTCTTGGCAAAGACAGGCCGAGCCGTTACGAGGATACGGAGCAAAGAGTGCAGAAAATAGAAATCGAGTTTTTGAGAAAATGGAGCATCCGATTTGAATGATCTAAAAACATCTAATTAGTAATGATTAGGAGAAGTGGTTGTTAGTTTTTGAAAGAGGCAGGCACAGCCATTTCGAAGATACAGAGCTAAATGTGCAAAAGATGGCAGTTTTTGAGAGAACTAAGTGCCCGATTTAAATGAATTTCTGCTTATTTTAACAAAATAATTGATTTTGGAAAAAAAAAATTGTTTCAATTTTTTTTTTCAATTTTTTTTTGTATATCGAAAATAATTCAGATTTTATTTTAAATTCCGACTAAACTTTCTCATATACTTTAAACAAATAATTTTAACTTTTCAATTCAGTTTATTTAATTCTTATAAATATTAGACAATCTTACAATATTTATAATAATCTATTTAAAAACATTCAATATTCCTCATTTTGTTACGGTACGGGAAGTTTCAGCAATTTGCCTTAAGGCACGATGCCATACACACCACTAGTTTTAATTTAATACGAAAAATATTTAAATTCCACCAATGATAATTTCTTTTATGTGATTTCAAAAATTTGATTTCATGAATATGATATTTATTTTCTTGAATATTTATTGAATATGATCAGTATTTTCAAGACAGTTTGCTATTCTGACGTAAGGCGTTATCCTTTCAATTATACATACAATTAAATTAACTTGTGCTTTGACATCCTTAAAACAAACTTTTTACCATTTAGATATGAGAAACGAGTTTCTTTAAGAAAATTTCATAGGTTAATTTAAAAAAATATAGCAATCACTTTGGAATAACAAAAAATTCTATTTGTCAAGCCCAGTCTTGTGTTAAGCGTTTTTTTGGTGAAAAAGTTTTAGTTTTGTTACTTCGGACAGCTACACAACAAGCAACTTGAAAATATAGATTTGAACAACTTAAAAATATAGATTGGCCCTGAACTGTCTAACTGCATCAAACAAATTGTACATGGCATCGTGCTTAAATAAAATTGCTGAAAATTTCCGCACCGTAATTTAAAATTTTAAAAAGCTTTAAAAATTTCTCAAAGTATCAAAGAATATTTGTTTCAATAACTTTTTGAAAATTTTGAATTTTAATTACTATTTTTAATCATTTGGAAATTTAGGTTTTGAAACGTGAACCTAACTTTTCCTATGGGAAGATAATAATATGGTGTTTTTTGCCCCTCGTATGCCTCTTTTTACCCTACCTATGATGTTCTATAAAGACAGCCTAGATTTTTTTTAAGAAATAGCAAAAAAGAGTGCGCGTAAGGTTCACACGCGATTGAAGTAAAACTTTTTTGCTATTGTACGACATTGCAGTTAAGTTAAAAATAAATACATAATAATTTTGAATAATGTTTATTAGTAATATGATAACACTCATGATGCACACATTCATTAGTGTCGACCATTATACACATTCATATAATAATAAATTATAAATTATATATTTATATTAGCATTAAAAAACGTATAATATTTGAAAACAATAATGTAATTAGAGATATACTTCACATACGACATGATCGGTTTGTTATTACAATTAGCATTTACGACTTGAATTTTCATTAGTTCATAATTTTTCATTAATTCACACAGTGGATTATGTTAAACAACACCTGAAGAAATGTTGTTTTCACAATTTCACTCATCATGTAATAATTGTATTTGAAAAACTTCATGTAATTAAAATTAACGTACATTCATTGACTGCTTGTATTTTTTTTGTACTTTTTTGCTGGCGATATAATCTTATTCTTTGAACAACTGTAATTTTTGTCTTGCCTAAAAAATATTTTTCATTTTAATAACTTCAAAAAATTCTAGAAACTACTAATTATAGAAAATATTTCAATAAACTTATGTTTAATCAAAGAACAAGCCGAAAAATATAAAAAAATGCAAATATGTTACTCACTCCAGATTTGAAAAGATTAAAGAATGAATGGTCACTAGATAACATTTGAAATTCTAAGAAGAAAATTGATTTTATTCTTAATATAAGTTCTTTTTTTATTCTGTAATTTTTCATTGCTAAATACATATACACATGAATGAATTTAATGATACAAATATTATATAATACCTATAACCTTATATCTGTTGGAGAATGATACACGGCTATCCTTATTATGTGTAGAACACACCGATTCCAAGTAACTCGTCAATATTTACCATCAATAATTTATGCATACAAATTGCAATCGACATCATTCGATAAATTTCCATCATAATCTCGCCGATACGCGAGTCTGATGTAAATATAGTTTAGTTCGGCCTATGGGCCTCTGTCAAAGCAAAATCGCAAATGGTTCAAAGTTACAAGCGCTGCGATCACACAAACAAACTAACTATTCGCACAAACACGACGGCAGCACCAGGACCTGAACCAGAGTTACATTATCAAATGACATATCAGATCGCAAATCCCGGCGCGGATTCGAACGGGCAGTGATGGAGTTTTGTTACATTCGCTATTATTATATTTGATATTTTATTCTTTGAAACCAATTCGATGTTTTATTATTAGCTATTTTTATGCGTCTGTAGATTTTTGCAAAATATTATACCTTATTCATATTCCCTTGAATGAGAATTTAACTTCGTCATTAATTAAATGCGCTGATCATCGTTGATATTAGTGGCATCTTTCAATATTATTGATTATAATTGTATGTGAGACGTGTGCATATTTGCACTTTCCTAGTAAACTTTTCCTTCAAAAAAAGTATATTAGACTCGTAATTTTATATATAGCTACTTAAAAACAAAAGGCCATTTGAAGCCTATCGTATATGACATTTACTTTTACTTTCACTTTTTACTTTTTTAATTTTACTTTATTAACGTAAAGTTTATTAAGTTATAGTAATCACAATAAAATTCAAAATGAAATTTTATGAAATATATATTTACGTTTCAAACATTTCTGAACACTTTGGTATACTTTAGAAAAAAAAGGATGCGGTTGTGCATGAGTGTATGTGGATACAAATTTTCGTCGACAATTTTGGGAACACGGATTAACCGATTTGAATAATTAAAAAAACATTCGATTCCTATTGATAAGGAGACGTGCTGATTTATGCTATTCACGTGGAGCCTTGCTGATCTTTCGTAAGGTCGTTCCAAAGATATAGAGTAAAAAGTACCAAGAATACGATTTTGAGAGAATAAAACGTCCGATTTGAATGATTCAAAAAATATATGACTTGTATTTATATAGTGAAGAATTCCTTAAATTTGTTGGCATCTCCAGCAGTTTTGGAGATCCAATAAACAAATTTAGACAACAATAAACAAATAAACAAATTGGCGGACAAGAATGATCCAATCATCGGCAAACATTATTCAATATTTTATGGGTATTATAAGTTATAATAAACAAATTTTGTTTACATTACTAAAACAGCTAAGCGTGCGATTGCTTTAAAAACATTCAAAACTTTTTTTAAAAAAAAATTAAAACGTTTAAAAATTTTAAATTACGGTACGGGAACTTCCAGCAAATTGCTTTAAAGCACGATGTCATTCTCTACTTATATTCTTATTTTAATAAATAATTTAGATTTTGTTATAATTATTGTGAGAATATAATAATGTTCATGAGTAACTTCAACAAATAACTAAATATACGACATTTTTTTGTCCATGTGAAACTTTTAGTTTAGACTAATTTATGCTAAACTAAATAAAAATTCACAACTATTGGATCAAGTCTGATATTTGCAGAAAAAATCAATGAATTGATTTACTTTTATGCGAATATTGAACTACTTTTTTCTCGTGCTTGGAGCACGAGGAATTAACACGTTTTCTGTCAATTTTTTCCAAAAATTTCGATGTTCTCAAAAAATATTTTTTTCAATTTAAAAAAAATTTAAATCATTTATAAATACTGTAAGTTTTAAAACGGGAAGTTCCAGCAATTTGCTTTGAGGCACGATGCCATACACCACTAGTTCTGAATAAATATTATGAGATCTCAAACAGTTTGAAATTTGCGAATTATTTTTTTCTTGAATAGCAGAATAAATATATGAAAAGTTGTAACTTAACCAGTAATATAAATATTTTAAAGTTTGTATATACCCGCTTTTGAAAAAAAAATCTGCATGAGAACTTCTTGCAACTAAAAATCAAACCATCACAATAATTTAGTTGTTTACGCGTAAACAAGTCATTATCACCTAGTATGAAATCTAATCCTAAATTATAGTAATTTTACGTCCCTGTGCAAACGCGAACGCATATCCTAAAGTGTTTATCCTGCCGGCTTGTTATCATATATAAAGTGTCATAGTAACCCGCACAACTCCGCTCATATATGGCAGTGAACTAGAGGACAAATATTTACATAATGTGACATATTATTTGCTTTGATGACGACTGAATTCGCATAAAACGCGGTGGGACCCATTCACAAATGGGGGCACAGATAGGCGACGAAGCCCCGAATATACAATATTAATGATTTTAGTATTAACTGGTACAATTAGAATTGATTTGAGTGGAGTCGATGAACTCTATTCACAATTTTCATCTCACGATGAAGAAGAAATTAGTATATATGCACGAACTTGATCTTTGGCTAAAAATACGAGAAAAATACGAAAAGAAAATTATATTTATGACTGAGGATTTAATTGTATTTTGTTGAAATTTACTCGATTTCCTATATAGGGCTTTTTTCTTCTAGTGATTTTCATAATTGCTGAGTTTGAATATCGATGTATTGGTAGATCTAATTATATATAACTTATTTGTGTTTATGTTTTAAATGTTTTTAGAGAAAAATTAAAAATAATTATTTTGGTAAATATGAAACTCAAGTTTCAATATTATACTACTTTATACTATATATAACTATCTAACTAATCTAAACTAAATAATATGTCACATGTGCGGGATTCTATATGTTACTACAAGAAGTCTATAAGTTTGTTTCGCAATAAAATTCGATTTGCTAAAGTTATGTTTTCTAGACGCTTTAAGTCATTCTGAATCAAAAAATTATGTACAAGCGTGTACCATTTTTGACCTCTCGACGACATTTTTTTTCTTTTTTTCAACTCTGTTTTATTTAGCAATCAGAAATACATAATGATTCCTATGAGCTAAATTGACAATATTTAAGAGCGATGTCTAATTGTAAGAAGAACTCCAATGAGATCTTTAATCTAAGACTAAGTCTAAAGGCTTGTGTCATTTCAATTTCCTTATGCCAAAAAGTTGAGTAATGTCAACTATTGATGGGTTTGAATGTTAGTGAAGTTTGCATTTGTATTTTTCCTTAACTTTTTTGAACGTTAATTGCACTGTTATCATGTTAAAGTCACTGTGAATGGTTTCATTTGTCACGTACCACGGAGAACTAAGTACTGTACGTAGAATTTTTGACTGTGTCCTCTGCATTATAGCTATATTCGATTTGTAAGCACAGCCCCAGAGCTCAATTCCGTAGGTCCAGATTGGTTTGATGACGACATTTTTGAAAATTTAAAAACAATTCAATGGAATTCGAAAAGGAATTTCATCGATTATAATTATAATTAAAAATATAATAATTGTGTTTTTAAGTCCTCTTGGAAAAAATATGTGGGATATATATTAAAAAATGAATAAATAAATAAATAATAATTAGTTAGCAGATAAGTGTAAAATTATTTGTTCACATTTTACCTCACTAACCTAAATCGATTTTGCAAATTCGAAAACTATTCGAGAGATATCAATAAATTGACATCGTGCTGATTAGTTTTTGACAGAGATCGTTCAGGCCGTTTTTTCACAATTGATTTTTAAAAATTAAAAAAGGAGATTTTAATAAAACTTTAGTAAAAGTTAATGTGAATGGAAAACTATATACAGTAGAAGCCTATTAAGACGATCATGTTCAATATGATATATTGCATAATACTCTATTTACGCCAATTCTTGCATTTTAAATAATAGGTCTAAAAAAGACATCGAATATTTATTTTACTGAATGGGTTAGTCAGATTATGAAACGTAAAAATCTTGAACATTAAAAATTTTAATAAATTTTATACATATTAAATGGGAGATTTTTTACTTACGAAAAATGCATTACTGCTTCATAAAGTTTTATGAATTATGATCAATTGCAGGATATCTTTGAAAGTAAAAATTGTAACACTACGTATTATATGATCTTTTTAATACTTATGAAAGATGCCTATAATTCATATATTATTGACGTTGAAAATTCTCTATCGCTTAATCCTAAATATTTTTGGTCTTTTTTTCGTAATAAAACTGCTTCTAATATTATTCCTAATAGATTGTGCTATCTAGACAAATATTATGATTCTCCTGATGCTATTGTTGATGCATTTAATTCTTACTTTATTAGTGTTTATCAGCCTAAACTTGACATACCCATTTTATTTGATCATAATGATAGAATCATGATTGATATAGGTGAAATTGATTCTAGTACTGTGCAACATGCAATAGCAAGTTTTAAGAACTCCAAAATATTTGGTTTCGATGGTATTCCATCTTTCTTTATACGTGATTGCTCATCTACTCTATCTGATCCACTTGCATTTTTATTTAATCTATCTTTGCGTACAAACACTTTTCCAAATTGTTGGAAAATTGCACGATTAGTTCCAACTTTTAAACAAGGTGTTACATCAAACATTACTAATTACAGGCCGATATCATTATTATCAAACTTTGCTAAGGTATTTGAAAAAATTATTTATAGAGAACTAATTCCTTCTGTTAGAACTTTAATTTCTATTAATCAACATGGTTTCATGCCTGCCCGTTCTACGATAACAAATTTAATTTGTATTAAACAATATATAGCTGAGAATCTTGACATCAATGGACAAGTTGACGTTATTTACACTGATTTCAGTAAAGCTTTTGACAAAATTGATCATAACATTCTCCTTACTAAATTATCTAAGATTGGTCTTAATTCTTCACTTATTCACTTTTTCAAGAGTTATCTTCATAATCGCAAGCAGTTTGTCTTTCTTAATGGATTCTTGAGCAACATTGAAAATATTAGTTCAGGAGTTCCTCAGGGATCCATTCTTGGTCCACTATTATTTATTATTTTTATTAATGACATTTCTGATACTATTAACTGTCCACATTTATTATTTGCAGATGATCTGAAACTATATCTCAAAATAAATTTTATTGATGACTGCTTATTATTACAGTCTCAACTTGACCTTTTCCAATCTTGGTGTATCTATAACAAATTACATCTAAATATATCAAAGTGCAAGATTCTTAGTTTCACACATAAGCGCGTTCCAATACTTTTTGATTATAAAATTTCTAACACCAGCATTGATAGATGTAATAAAATTTCCGATTTAGGTGTTCTATTTGATTCTGGTTTATTTTTCACAGATCATGTTACTGATATTTGCAATAGAGCACATCAATCTTTAGGTTTGATACTAAGAAATTGTAAACAATTTAAGTCTACCAATGCACTTCTTTGCATGTACTATTCTATTGTGCGTTCAAAATTAGAATACGGTTCGATTATTTGGTATCCTCATCATATCAACAACTCTGATGCGATAGAGAAGGTTCAGCGAAAATTTCTGAAATACCTTTATTATAAAACATATAAAATTTACCCTGAACGTGGCTTTGACCACAACACTTTACTAAAAGAATTTGGTATTCCTTCCCTTG
This sequence comes from Ctenocephalides felis, assembly GCF_003426905.1. NCBI lineage: Eukaryota > Metazoa > Arthropoda > Insecta > Siphonaptera > Pulicidae > Ctenocephalides > Ctenocephalides felis. Next base: position 5,005,058 of record NW_020539725.1, on the reverse strand, counting down.
CCTCACGTCGATTTATCTGTACAATTATGTTCTTATTTAAGCTTTGCAATAATTCTATAGACTGTCCTCTTATTCTCAATCAACTATCCTTTAATGTTCCAAGGCTATCTTCGCGTTCACAATTATTTTTCAATTATCCCACCCCTAAATCTAATTCTCTCTTAAATTCGCCAATTTTACTAATGTCCTCTAACTTTAACTTAATTAATAATGAAATAGACATTCACAACACATCACCTAATCAAATAATCTCCATCTGCACAAGTTAATCTTTTTATTTTCTTTCAAATATCTTATTATTTTCTGTTTATAAATATTATTGTTACATTCTGCATTATATGAAATTTTATCTTAGCATTTTATGTTACTAACTATATATTGTAATTTTGTGTATATTTTAATTGTTATTCATTATGTCAAATAATTGTATTTTTGAGTCCTCTTGGAGAAATCTGTGGGCTATATATTTAAATAAATAAATAAATAAATAAATAAATAAATAGTATAATTACTTATGCCTGGGTTTTTCTGTGTGTTTATTTGACTTATTATTATATTTATTGGATTCAGCATTAATTTTAGTCAAAAGTAAAATCTATTCATGTACAATTTCATTACCTCTTTGAATGAAACTCATTATTAATTTCATTAGCAGTAATTTAGGATCACAAACTTCAATTATTTGATATGAAGTGAATCATTAGACGCTTCTTCATATATGATCTAGTATTTACACTCCTTTTAATCTCTTTAAATACTAATTTCAATTTAATAATTTATTTCAGAATAATTATTCATAAAAATAAAAATACTCACTCTATTTTTTGCATTTCTGGCGTTAAATCGCAATAAATCAACATGAAACAACATGCGCCCTTACTTATGTAAATTTATTACAATATCCCGCCTCTGGTATAATGCAATTTCAATCAATTTCGTACACAATCAATCATGTAAGTTTACGAACTCGGCTTTGCTTTTCCTAAAAGAGGAAAAAAACATGATGAGACGAATAAGCGAACCGAAGCTGTTTTTCACGTTCCGAACAAAGTTTTCATCTGAAAATCTTTTGGGGCCGAGAAGTTTTTGGCAAAATCCTATAATAGATATCGGAGTGCAAATATTCAACTCCGTTTGTAATGGCGCAGATAATAAATTTCAACTTGTCAATAATTCAAATATTTTTGGGAGAGATTGAATAATATATTTGATATGAAATATATCATTGGGGTTTTGAATTTATATCATAGTATCCACTTCTTTAAATTATTGGTCATTTGGTCACATTGTTTAAAATATTCTGGAGTTCAGTCTGTTGTTTCTATTCGCGAATATAAATTTCAACGAGAAAGTTGTTAGTGGTATTTTGTTTTTTAATATCAATACAAACTTCTGATATCTAAATTAATCAGGTTAACTTATAAAAATATATATTTATGTACAGACAAATGTTTACTTGATGATTTTTAACGAAATTTACAATTGCTATATTTCTGAAAAAAATATTTATATTTATGCGTGTGTGTGTGTGTGTAAATGAATTTCATTCGTCTGTGTGTGTAATTGTTATACGTTCATAAACCATTTGTCCAATCGCGACAGGTAGGAGTTAAGGTAGAACCCGAGACAGGTAGGAGTTGGCCGCCCCAAGGATTATTGTTTTATTTTAAGCTTTTTATAATGCGTATTAGTGATGTGCCGACTCGAAAATTTCCTGATTCGAGTGATTCGAATCAGAAAAAAACCTGATTCGAATCATGATTCGAATCAATTCGAATCAAGTTCATATATGAAGAATTATAATTTAAGAGAAGAAATAATATCATTTTAATAATTTTATAAGTGAAATAATTAATTTAGTAAGCAATTAATTCCAAAAAGTGCAGAGATGAATACATTTATAATATATATATAATAATAAACTAGCTACAAATATAACTATTCTTTCAAGTGAATTTACATTAAAATATAACCAAACACTTCTCTATCACTAAAGCATATAAAACAATATTCTTAATCTTACGTTGAACGAATGCATGTGTATATTATTGATTGTTTAGATCTAATCTAAACAGGGGGCTGAATCTAACGTCTTACGAATGACTTAAAATTCAATCCATTACTGTAAAGATTGATATTATTTCATTTGTGTGAATTTGCCATTACTTGCATAATTAAAATATGATAATTTTGTATGTGTATAAAACTCGTTGTGTAGTTTATTTTGATAATAATTAAAATCTAAATCGCGTATTTATTATCTAAATGAGTTTTTGATATTTCATGAACAAATTTGCTCTCAGCGCTTAGTCAAAAATAAACAAACACTCAAGACCCATACGCACTGCATCTCCATAAGTCGATACGCTAAACACGGACACATGTTTCGAACTCAAGTCGGTATGATTCAGTTTGAGTCATATGAACTCGGATAAATTCATACCGACTTGAAGTCGGGATAAGTCGGTTTGAGTCATAGGAACTCGAATCAATTCATAACGACTTGAAGTCGGGATAAGTCGGTTTGAGTCATAGGAACTCGAATTAATTCATAACGACTTGAAGTCGGGATAAGTCGGTTTGAGTCATAGGAACTCGAATTAATTCATAACGACTTGAAGTCGGGATAAGTAGGTTTGAGTCATAGGAACTCGAATCAATTCATATCGACTTGAATGCGGTTAAAGTCATATAAATTGGAGTCGGGTGATATATTTAAGCGTATTAAAGGCGGGTGACTCGCATGATTTAATTCAAGATTTATTTTTTATATTTATTATTATTATTTTTTATATTTATTTTTATTATTATTTATATTATTATAATATTGAATTCAATTAAAACATTTTTTTTATATTTATGAAAATTTGTGTTCACACACGTTTTATCACAGTAAATATTTCGCGGCTTGATACGAGTTGATTCGAATCAAGTAAAATCTGATTCGAATCAAGTCGTTAAAGGCTTGATTCGAATGATTCGAATCACTTGATTCGACTTGGCACATCACTAATGCGTATATAAAAAAAACATGACTCTAAAATTTCAACCTTACCTCGAACTCCTAAATTGTAAAAATTATTATAGTAATTATATTTTTTTAATTAATTGGTAATTGGTAGACTAGCAGACTGGCAGACAGGTAATTTGGTAGATAAGTAAACTTTGGTAAACAGTCAGGTTAACAAATATATAAATAAATAGTGTTAAACAGGTAAATAGATATATATGTAGACTAGGGTGGTCCTTAAAATGTTAATTTTTGAATTTCGTTGCTCCCAGGTACTCAAATGGTTCCAAATTGAGAAAAAACAATTCTCTGAAAGTTTTAGCTCTTAATATTAACGTTTAGATAGAGCGCAATTCAATCAAAGTTTGTATGGGAAGAGCATGGAAAAAATTTTGAAAATTAAAAAAAAATGTTTTAGGTATAACTTAATGACAAATAAATGCGTTTTATTCATTCATTTGTTCGCTAAATTGCATCTAAAAAACATTTTTAAAATTTTTGAAAAATTTTCCATGCTATTTCCATACAAAACTTTGATTGAATTGCGCTCTATCTAAACGTTAATATTAAGAGCTAAAACTTTCAGAGAATTGTTTTTTATCAATTTGGAACCATTTGAGCCCCTGGGAGCAAGGAAATTCGAAAATGACCATTTTAAGGACCACCCTAATGTAGACAGATGAACGGGTAGACAGGTAAATTGGTAAATAAGTAAAGTGGTGGACAGTTAAATTGGATAATATATAGAATGGTAGACAGGACAGCTGGTAGATAGATGAATATGTAGGTAGATAGATGAATATGTGGTGCCACATTCGGCAACCGGTGAGAATATTAAAATGCAGTTTTTTCACGTTATTCTAGCCCACATGACAATTCACTTGGTGTTTAATTGAAGCTTCTGCGTGTTCATGAAGTCTGTAAAACAATTAAAAAAACAACTTATTTTGCGCTCATTTTTGAGCATTTTTTCATATACAGGTTGATAGGTTAATTTGTATACATGTAAAAAGGGATGACTGGTAAATTGGTAAACATGTAAATAGGCTGACAGGTAAATTGGCAGGTAGATAAAATGGTGGATTGGTAAACAGGTTGATAGGTCGAGAGAGAGATATATACAGGTAGGCTGGAAGACAAGAAAACTAGATGTAACAAATATGATGTGTCAAATTTTTAATTGAAAGTAAAACACGACGAAGCGTGTATGAGTACGGTTAGCTATCTATAGAATAAAAGGAATGTTTTTTAAAAAAGAAAATTTAAAATTTCAAATACCTATCGCAATTATAGTGATTGGTCATCTTAGTATTCTTTGTTAATGTAATATTATGTAATAATATATTAATATAATATAATAGTAATTTCTTAATAATTTCAAAATTGCTTTTTTACGAATTCTAGGAAATATGCTTTTCTTTTCAAATTTTCTCAATATGAAATAATTCATATATTTATGCCATTATTATTAAGATATTAGTATCAAACCACAAAAAGCAATTTCAAATACATATCCTTGCATGCGTGCTTTGCCACATTAATAAGGTAAAAGACAAAAGTTCGAATGTCATGAAATCGAACCCACGATTCGGTAAAAATTAAATTAAAATTAGTGGGGCGCAAGGCATAGTGCCTTAAGGCAAATTGCTGGAATTTTCCGTACCATTTTTTTTTTTTAAATTCACATTTTTGAAAAAAATTTACTTTGAAAAAATTAGATTTTTGAGAAATTATAATTTTTTGACAAAGATTTACTTTATTTGAAAAAAGACTTCTTGAAAAAAATGTTTTCTTTATTTTGAAATATTTTGAAAATTCTGAACTTTTTTTCAATAACTAACTGCATAGAGACGAAATATCAAAGCGCGTAAGTGCCGCGTCGCCGTCTAACGGATAAACATTGGTAGGGAACCGATAGGATTGTGAATAAAATTTATACTAAAATCTCTATAAAATATCTGAGAATTTGATGTGCATATGTCTAATAATGATTTTTGACCGCCAAATGGCCATTTTTTTCTTGTTGTACTAGATCTCCGAAACCTCTAGACCTGCCTTCATAAAAATTTGATCAATTCTTCATCTCGTCAATACAAGTAAAATGTAAAATGAATTATTAAAATCGGACGCTCCGATCTCTTAAAAACTGAGTTACGGTTTTTGCCACGTTTTGCCCCATATCTTCGAAACGGCTGGACCTGCTTTTGGCAAAAACTAATCAGCACGTCTCCTTATTTACAGCAATCAAATGTTTTATGAACTAGCTGTAAGTGGAATTCTGTCTTAAGGCAATTAGGGCATCGTGCCTTAAGGCAAATTGCTGGAACTTCCCATACCAAAAATTATTATTTTTTTTTAAAACGATTAACATTTTTGAAAAAAAATTACTTTGAAAAAATAAGATTTTTGAGAAACTATAAATTGGACAAAAAATTAGTTTTTTTTGAAAAAAAAAAAAAAATTTTTTTTTTTTTGAAAAAAATTTTTTTTTTCTTTATTTTGACATATTGTGGAAGATCTGAACTTTTTTTTCAAAGCAATCGTACTGCTTTAACTACATAGGGACAAAATATAAAGCGCGTAAGCGCCGCGTCGCTGTCTAACGCATAAGCATTGGTACGGAACCGATAGGAATGTTAACAAAATGTATACTTATTGTTAAAATCTCTATAAAATGTCTGATAATTTGATGTGCATATGTCTAATGATCATTTTTGACCGCCAAATGGCTCATTTTTTTACTTTTTCCTCTATATCTCCGAAACCGCTGGACCTACCTTCATGAAAGTTATATCGATTCTTCATCTTGTCAATACAAATAAAATGTTTTTTAAATTATTAAAATCGGACGCTCCGTTCTCTTAAAAACTGAGTTACCGTTTTCGGAACTTTTTGCCCCGTATCTTCGGAACGGCTTGACCTGCCTTCGCCAAAAACTAATCAACACGTCTCCTTATCAATACGGATCGAATGTTTTTTGAATTATTCAAATCGGTTGATCCGTGTTCCCGAAATCGTCGACGAAAATTTGTATCCGCACATACATACACACACATACATACATACATACACACACACACACACATACACACACACACACACATACATCCATTTTTTCTAAGGTATGCCAAAATGTTCAGAAACCTCTGAAACGTAAAGATATATAAAAATTTTCATTTTCAATTTTTTTGCGATTACTATAACTTGCCCTACGGGAAGTTAATAATCGACGTCGATTGAACCGTGTTTCCGAAATTGTAGACAAAAATTTGTATCCGTACACACACACACACATACATCCATTTTTTCTAAGGTATACCAAAATGTTCAGAAACCTCTAAAACGTAAAGATATATAGAAATATTTATTTTCGATTTTTTGCGATTACTATATCTCACCCTACGGGAAGTTAACAAATACTTTTATTTCAAGCCAATTATCAATTTAACAAGGTGTTAGGTCTTGAATAAAATATATCCTATCCTTTGTATAATACTATTCTCTCGTGTAAGCTCAAAGTTGTGGTCGTGCCTAACCTTTACCTCGGTTCGGTTTCTCGGCACCTGCATAGGTGAATCTCCTTTGCCGAAAATCCATGTGAGGACATGCACGTGACATACCAGTCGCCTACCCTTGGCATGTTCGTGGTGAGGGCAGGGTGGTTTTTCCAAGACGGTTAATACGACAATTTGAACAGGGTGCCCTGGGACCCCTGGCCGGGGGTGACAAGACTGATGGTGAAGATATAGTGCTGGAAATGAATGTCGATGATATTGTTGACAATTTTCGATATTAATTCAAGTATTTAAGCATGGGATTTTTTTTTCGTGTTGGGAAAAGTTAGTAGAAAATTTATCAAAAATGAAGTACAATTAATAGCATATTTATTTATTTATTTGTGTAAGCCTTTGGTATTTCTCATGAAAATCAAATTTATCATTAACAACAATGACTATGAAAAAGATATAAACGAATTATAAATAATTGAATGAAAAATTAGTGATGTTATGGATAGATGGATTGATCGAGTCCGCCACCATCATTATCTCAAAAATAAGCAAAGTTAGGCATTAGTGAACGATACTATTTTAAAGTTAAAGAAAAAAATATGATATATTATGATAAAAACGTCCACATTGTTAAGTTCTTAACGAAAGTATTTTACTTCTTAGTTGTTTTTTTTCTAGTTTCTAAGCAATGTTTAGTTTGAGATAGCTGATTGTAATTTTATACTATTCAACTCTTTTATAGAGTATGTTATTTTTCAATTATATTCAACGTTGTTTTCTTAATCCAATACAATAACTGACATATGCTTGGGCAAAATAGGACCAACTAAACCAAAAGCGCAAACACAAAAATGAGAATAAAAAGTAAAAAAAGATAAAAAGGCAATTTCACAAGAAATAATTTGTATGCAATCGCGATTTTTTTTCAAAAAAAATGTGCTCATAAAATAAGAATTTCAAACAAAATGTATTTATTAACTTCCCGTAGGGTAAGTTATAGTAATCGCAAAAAAATTGAAAATGAAATTTTTTATATATCTTTACGTTTCAGAGGTTTCTGAACATTTTGGCTCATCTTAAAAAATATGAATGTGTGTGTATGTGTGTGCGGATACAAATTTTCGTCGACTATTTCGGAAACACAGATCAACCGATTTGAATATATCAAAAAGCATTCGATTCGCTTTGATAAGGAGACGTGCTGATTAGTTTTTGTCGAAGGCATGTCTAGCCGTTCCGAAGATACGGGGCGAAAGGTGCCAGAAATGGTAACTCAGTTTTTAAGAGAACGGAGCGTTAGATTTAAGTAATTCAAAAAACATTTTACTTGTATTGACAAGATGAAAAACCGATTAAATATTTGGGATGGCAGGTCTAGCGGTTTCGGAGGTCTTATGGAAAAAGTGAACAATAATGCTAATGGGCAGTCAAAAAGAATCGTTAGACATATACTTATCGAATATTTTATGAATGTGAATCAATTTTGTTTACATTCCTATGGGCTCGTTTATACGTTAGAAAAAGTGCTATTGCTTTCAAAAAAAGTTCAATTTTCCAAAATATTACAAAATAAAAAAAAACATTTTTTCCAAAAGTTTTTATTCCAAAAAAGTTTTGGAAATTTTTCAAAAATCTAATTATTTTATTCAAAGTATTAAAACAATTTAATCTTTTTTAAAAAAAACAATTTTTGGTACTCAAACTTCCAGCAATTTGCCTTAAGGCACGAAGCCATACAGTTTAAAATATTTGTATTTCAAGAAACAATGACTCTGATCATGATGAATCAGCTAGAAATATCAATTTAAGGTTTGTAGCAAAAGATAAAGATTTGTGTTTGTTATATTTAATAATATAAAATAGATTTAGATTAATATTTTTAATTTTGTTTTTCTACCTAATACTCTACAACTCATTTACTAAATAGTGTAGCTATAATTACGTAAGACCACCGCTTGGCAAATTTTGGAAAAATAGCATAATATACATAAATTTGTATGAATGAATTATCTGGGAATTTCACTGAACATAGTTAGATAGTTGTTTGTTTTATATGTGATATGCAGTTGTTTTGATTTTACAGCACAATTACTGAAAATTAAACTGGACCTTTGCGCCCAGTCCTTCCCTATATGTATATATTACTTCATATATTTTTAGTCAACTTTGAAATAAATTCCTGCTGCTAAATACTAAACTCTCGCTAAAATAAAAATAACGTTCATTACAATTTATTTTTATACGTTACAGCACTTTGTTATCATTCAACCTTTTTCAAATGATTTCAATTAAATTAACAACTTTGAAATTTTTTGTTATTTTAAATCCGAAACATAAGCACATGCTCAAAGTCAATTTTTTTTATAATATAGAATAGAATTATTATATTGACTTATTATATTTCAAAATATCGCGTTCGACTATTTTAAATTTACTTTTAGTATTTTATATTCTATATTTCACATTTTTTGCATCCCTTGTTTTAACCTTACCATCATAGGTGTCGAGAATGAGGGTAGTCACCCACTGGCAGTGTCGGTTTTTGGTTTAGAGAAGAACCACGATTCGTAGACCCAATGACAGGTTTCTCGGTCCTAAGGGACCAGCTTTGAGTGGTAATATGTCACAGAGGTGATATTTTTGACATGTTGCAACATTTCATAAGTATTTAGATGGGCTTGTTGAGGAATTTATGAATATAGATTTATATATGTGTATATAAATATTTCAGTTTATGATATGTACCTACATATAATTTTCTTTTTGATAGCAGTCAGATTATGGAATTCTGTAGTCTCTTGTAATGATTGCTGTTTTGTGGTGATTACTTCTTGAATAGGTACTATTATATGGTAATCCAATGATTGTCATGTTGTAATTGATACATTTTTATTAGATGGCAACTCGATGTAATTTATCATTAGTTAAAACAACAATTTTCTTAGTCTTAATATTATTCATCAATCCATAATCGATTATATAATTATCTGCAATTCATTTATTTCTAAAACTTTCCAATTCTTTGATAACTCATGTCTCTTAAAATACGTCTTAGATATATAACATATGATAATATTATTACGTATAAAGTTACTATCGTACATTGCAAAAGCAGCTCGATAACTTTTCTTCGACTAATATCAAAGAACTACCATTCGAACATTCATGAGCAAGACATATCAAACAGACTGGAAAGTTTTAATAATGAACTATTGTGTTTTCTCTCAAAGTTCAACTTTTCAAATTAGTTTTTGTGCTGAACAAATCATCACAATTATTGGAATTAAGCTTAATAGATAAATTGTGATAGCCAGTAACAAAGTTATACTGTAATTAAGTATTTGCCTTTATGCTAGTTTATATTTATTTGATTAGTACGTAATTTATATTTATATAATAATTTATAATTAAGCTTTTAAAAATAATTAAAAAACAATAGCTATATTTTTGAAACATTGCGCGAAATTTTAGTTAATACAAAATATTTGCATAACATTTTAAACATTGGTCTAATTATTATATGTGAAATTGAAAGTTCTTTTTGAGAGTTTCGAAATTTCTTTGTAGATTTTTTAACTGTGGGAATTGAAAATGAAATCAATTTTTTCCCAATATTTTTTTTATATTAGTACGGAACCCTAAATGAAAGCTCAAATTCCTAAACAAAATATAAATGTTAAAATCGTTTGCTTGATGTAATAAGGATGGAAATTAGAAGCTTTCGGATGCAACGTAGATCTTCAATGAAATTGGCCACTTCTTGGTTATTTTGAATAACTTTTATTAATTTCGTTCATTTAAACTTCAGAACTGTAACCATGAATAACATTTATAGGACTACAATAAAAAATAGCACAATCGCCCCAAGTTTTTAAGATCTGGGACACCTTGTATATATAAGCTTTACATAACTTTAAATGCCTGTTTTTGAAACTGATTCCTCTGTGTCGTCGAAATATCTAAACCTGCCTTCCTCAAAAACTACTCATTTAAAAATTCATCACCGATTGGATTATTGGCAGCGTTTTTAGAATATAGGAGTGCTTGTTTGTGTACTACAAATAATACAATTACATATAACATATACAAGTCTGGTTGAAAGATATTAATGGGAAAGATCAGTTTATGGATGGTAAAAGCAAAAACTTTTTATTTGGAATACAATGTTTATAATTTTATATGAATAGCCATATCTCAGTTCTTTTTGACTTAGTAGATTACATACATGTATAGGGAAATTTATGCAACTTATGCTTTGAGGCGAAATGCCACGGTAAATAATAATTAACTATTCAACCAGATTTGCATTGTTCTGAAACACTTACAGAAATTAGACGTTTCTAATATATATTTAGATATTTAAAGTTAAATTAACCCGGTAAATAAACAGTTTTTTTTTATTTTGTGCCGACTTGTATGTGAAAAGTTATTAAGTAACCAAGTGAATAATATTTTTATATCTACTGATATATCGGAAATCGTTTTTATATCAGAAATTTTACATCCGTTTGCAAATATTATTGTATTCGAAATTTATGCAGATGTTCGATCGCTTATATCGTCGATGCGTATGATATATCATGGTGGATTTCGTCTTCACAAAATTCTTACGTGACAGATTTTTCTGTTACAAATCTCCTATCTTTTCGTCGTGATACCAATGTAATACCTAAACAGTTCGGCCTGGATCTATTTTCTATACATATATCTCCGACAACCTGTGCCGACTCTTCGGAGGCGCAATCACGCGTACGAATGATAGATTTTTTCTACAAGCGAAGGAATTGTTTCTGAACATATATAAATTTACATATGCATAAATGATCATATGTGTTACATTCTAATTATTAACACGCTGATATTTTTTTTAATAATTTCATTTTTAATGTGCTGGGCTACGGTTTGTTACATGAAGTTCATTTATACATATTTTAAAAAATTACATTTAATTATCTACAATGAAATGCACCAAGTACATCATTAACAAGAAAAAATATATAACTTCTTAACACAAGAAATAAATAGACAAAAACCAGATAGACTAGACAAGACATGATACTACTATTTAAAAATATCATAATGATATAATATATGCTAAAATGTGTATAAAAATATTCTATTTATTCATAATAAATTCAAACAAAAATTCATTGTACTTATTTGAATAGATTACAGTAACTAATAAAATATTTATATCATTTGTGTTTGAATTATGTGAAATTTTATATCTGTATAGTTAAACATAGATTTGGACAATTAATTAGGTTTTACGATAGGGAAGCCAAGAGCTGGTTGTAACATTTTTTTTAATTATTACATCTTGAAATCAACTGATTATATTTCAATGAATTTGAGATGGATGGTTGCTGTACACATTCCTCTACCGCAAATAATACGTCTGATAATTCATTCTTGACTTACTTTTCAAAAAACTGACCTATTTCCAAATATTTCTTTTCTTAAATCACTGCGAACTAAAACTTACAAATAGAGTAGATATCTCTTACATTATAAATTTTATCATAAATCAACAAAAACTATAATTATTATTAAGTACAAATTATAATTTTTATTATAAAATTACAATTTTTATTAAGTTCAAATTAAAAATGTGGTGTCTCTAGTAACAAAATTTACATGTGGTAGGTAATCTCTTACAAACCATACTTTTCATTCAATCGTTTTCACTTGAATCTGTGTATAACTCTTGTATGTTACAACTAGCCCCAAGCTTTCGTTTCAACTAAACCCATGTGTGAAATTTGAAATAACAATAACAATATGAAAATAAATATTATATTCTTTTCGATAAAAGATAAAGTAATATTGATGTAATTTCAAAAAATCAACTAATTTTTATATATTTGCGTATAATTTCTCTTTTCTTGCATGTAGATATAGATTTTTAAATTCAAACTCCAAAATCTATAAACCAAAACTATTCTGCTGATGTTAACATGAAAAACAAAAATATGTGGTACTTAAAATGTGTTTGATACTAAATGTTTGGTTATACTTTTAACAATTTATAGATAATACTTTGTTTCACAGAATTCACTAATAAAAAAATGGTCTAAACAGAATATTTAAATTCCCATAGGGTAAGTTATAGTAATCGCAAAAAAAATAGATGTATGTGTGTGTGTTCGGATACAAATTCTCTTCGACGATATCGCGAATACGGATCACCTTATTTGAATATTTCAAAAAACATTTGCTTCCTACTGATAAGGAAGTGTGCTGATTAGTTTTTGGCAAATTCAGATTCTAGCCACTTCAGAGATACGATGCAAAAAGTGTCAAAAATAGTATTTCAGTTTTTGAGAATACGGAACGTCCGATTTAAATAATTTAAAAGCGTTTTACTTGTGTTGACGAAATGAGCAACTGGTAAAATTTTTGTGAAGGCCATTCCAGCGTCCCCGGAGATCCAATAAAAAAGTAAAAAATAATGCCATTTGGCGGTTATAAATTAACATTAGACATATGTTAATCGTATTATCAGATATTTTATAAAGATTATAATAATAAGTACAAATTTTGGGTACATTTATATGGGTTCCGTACCAATGTTTACGCGTTAGACGCCTACGCGCTTTGATATTTTAACTCTAAATCAGCTATGCAGCGCGATTGTTAAAAAAAGTTTAATATTTAAAAAAATTTTTTTTTCAAAAATTTCAAAATTTTTCAATAAATTATTTTTTTAAAAGTTTTGCAGTTTTTTTAATAATTTAGTTTTTGGTACGGGAAGTTTTAGCAATTTGCCTTAAGGCGTGATGCCACTAGTTCGTTCCCTGTTTGCGTATATAACTCTGATTTTTGGCTACCCTTTTTTTTGAAATGAAGTAGTTTAGTTAAGATTTATTTTTTTACATAGCTTTATCTTAATTTTAATGTAGTATCGAATTGTCATATAATTAGATTCTGTTTTCTGAATCAAAATGATAAAAAAATAATACATTTTCTATGATATTATTCGATCTAGAATATATTCATAAAGATATTCATGGGGTATCGTTTCTCTCAGTTCGAGTTAAGAAATCCTTGTCTGAGCAACTAATGTATTTTTTGTACACGATTCTTACAGGAAAAATACCTCTAAATCCATATGACATATGTTAGCGTCGCATATCTGACAATATGGGGGGCTCGGCTCATAGGTAGACAGAAGACAACCAATAATCTTGGTGCTGAAAAAAATATAACAAATTCCCTTTCATTTCCCTTAGGGATATCTTCTCATATTTCAAGGAAGTGGAGGAAAAATGTTTTTCAGTCCGATGTTACAGGTAGTTCATTTTATCTTCTAAATTCAAAATGCAACAAAACTTAGTGATTTAATACAATTTTAGATCAGATGGTATTTGACTTTCCGAAGGAGAAGTTTGCTTTCATAAAACAATCCGATTTGCCTATTTTTTGTTTTCTCGACGTTTCAAGCCATTCTGAATCGAATAAGACCATATTTCGAAAATGTATGTGGTGTGTGTATGAACAGATTTTCGTTTTCTTTAAATTAACTGTTGGAAAAAAATCTACGATTTTTATAAGATTATTTTTGGAGATATATATCATTGTCTTCTAGACTATACTGAAATTTTATGGCCCTACGAAAAACCGTTTAATTTTAAAAATTCATCAAAGTTTAGAAAAATATTATAGTCAAAATTTGTTTCAAAAATTGCTTAATCAAGTGGAGTTAGAATGCTTTATATTATATTTCTAAGAATTATAAAATCTGAATTGCAAAGTTAAAATTATTTCAAAAATTTGAGTGAGGTTTGAAATTCTAGCTAGAATTAAAATAAAATCCGAATCACTTCTGACATAATTTTTTTTTTTATAAATTAAAAAAAAAAATGTTTTGAAATAATTTGTCATCCACAAAAACTAATCGTTTCTTCACACTGTCAACAAAAGCTAAACGTTTTCTAAATCACTCAAATCCGATGCTTAGTTCTCTCCAAAAATGCCATTTTTTGCACTTTTAGCTCCGTATCTCCGAAACACCTGGACCTACCTTTGCCAAAAACTAATCACCACTTCTCCTTATTACAAATTGAATGTTTTTTCGATCGTTCAAATCGGATACTCCGTTCTCTCAAAAACTCGATTTCTCTTTTCTGCACTCTTTGCTTCTTATCTCCGAAATATTTGGACCAACTTTTGCCAAAAACTAGTTAGCATGTCTCCTTATCAATCAGAATCGTTTGTTCTCGGAATCATTCAAATCGGTTGTTCCGTACGCTTGAAATTGTCGACAAAAACATGTATCTACACTTACACACACACAAACATAAATTTTTTTGAAGGTATGCCAAAATGTTCAAAAACCTCTGAAAACATAAACATATACAAAAATATTTAATTTCGGTTTTTGGACAATAGCAATTAGACTACGGGAATTTAATAAATTTTATAGAACTTTGTAAAGGGTGGGTCCATTTAGTGGTCCTAGTAATCTAGTGATCTTACGGTTTAGATATTTTTGTAAAGAAAACATTTAAAGTATTACACATTGTTAGAAAGGTCTCAAAATTCTTAGTTTTTTTTTCCATATATCGCAACTTCGAATTTTGAACGGTGTGGCCTACAGGCAAGTTGCTATTGATAAAAACCAATTTTTACAAATATATAGCTCACAAATAAACTATAGTGATGATTTTGACTCTACTATTATTGAATTTAATTAAAAACGAGTTAATTGTAATTTCGTTATAAAAGATTTCAAATAGCAATCACTTTTAAGTGATACAATTGCTAATTAAAATCAAATAAAAATTCCACACTAAATCGTTTTTCCAATTGGTGTTTTTACTGTTACTCTGCAAGGTTACCGTTGCGTTCTAATAGCGCACCTGTATTTGTATTTCGCTTTTTTTCGTCGTTTTCCCGTCAGCGACCATCGACCGGATGTTTTTACAGCCTTCGGCTATTAGTGATAATTGCCTCAAAGTGTTTTCCCGTAATTGAAAAGATACAGAATCTTTTATTTTCTGAACCGTTCAGCGGTAGATTTTTTCATACGCATGTGAATTGAGTTCTAATATGATTGGAATGTTAAGGTGGCTGACTAAATTGCAGTGATATATACTATTAGTATGTTGTGAATAGAGTGCGTAGAATAAAAAAAACTTTGTTATAGTAATATGAACTTTAACATTTTTTTATTATGTACAAATGCATAAGTCATTATGTACATATATATGAAAATTAAAATAATTGATTGCATAACATAATGACATCAACAATCAGCAATATAACATAATTTAGTCAACAGATCTATATTAGTTTCAATGAAAACTGTTACTAGAAGCCCCATGCTCAACGACAGTTCCAATAGCATATTTTCAAAAATATAAATAATTTAAGGTTGATACCGAATTTTTCTTATTTGGCAGTTTATGTATCGACATTGTATTACATCTAATTATAAAGTGTGATTTTGAGCTTTTTTATTTCGTATGATAGCTATTAATATGGGATCGATTAAAGTCTTATTATTTTTTCAAACGTGAGTTAATGTTAAAATTGTTATCTTTCTTATCGAAGTACTATTTCAACATTATTAATCTTAAAATAACTGTAATTTTCTGGTAGAGGAACTATAGTTTTTTGAATAATAGAAAAACTTAACAAAGTCTAATACACTTTATAATTGAAAGTAATGCAATACGATACATTAACTGCGAAATAAGAAAAATGTGGTATTAAACTTGAATAATAAATGCATTAGTCATAATGGCATTTAATTTAAACATAACAAAATGCTAGCAGTAACATGAATATAGTAATAAAATCTGTAACTCAAAAATAAAAACTAAAAAAAACCTTTGTTTTTTTTTAATAAAAGTGTGTTTGAAAAAAAAGTACCTAACATTCGACTAATGTAACTATTATATCAGATATTTTTAAGAACATATTAATTTAAATTAAAATTAAATTAATTTAAATTAGAATTAAAATCAAGTAAAATTGACCAAGAAAATCCATATCACATTCCT
Source organism: Ctenocephalides felis (assembly GCF_003426905.1). NCBI lineage: Eukaryota > Metazoa > Arthropoda > Insecta > Siphonaptera > Pulicidae > Ctenocephalides > Ctenocephalides felis. The sequence continues at coordinate 4,988,532 of NW_020539725.1, read as the reverse complement.
GAGAATTATGATAGACATTTGAACATATTCTTCACAAATATATTTATTTTATACATTTCTAAGTATGTCATCATCCATTTGTGACGAATGACTGTTTATATCATTTTATGTTAAATATATGTATAAAATTTTCACAATAATACTTCGAATTAAAATTACATTCTTTTGAAACTTTTTAACATGCCATTTGTTTTTAATTTTTTTAATTATTTATGCGTTTTGCGCTATAAAGCGTCTACAAAACTAGAAAAAAACATATTAACATTTAGTTTAGTTTGGAGATTTATACTTCTCGTGATCGTAAAAAAGATTGAAGCTGATTTCTTAAATGCTTATAATTATATTTTTATATGCGTTATTTTGTAAAGGTGTTAAAAATATGATACATTTATTATTTTGATATTTAGAATTGATTATTATTTATACATATATGTTTACATATCTTGTTTACATACTAAAATCTATTTGGATTGCTAGACGCGTACGACTATAACAAGTTTGTTTGATAAGGTGGTAATATAAATAATGATTGATAAAATTTATAGTAATTATATTAATTTAGTTAGAAACATTTAATACAATTGTTATTAACCATTCATAAATTTATTTATCAATTATATTTATAGAATCATTGTTAATCCTTTAAGGTTTAACCACGGTATAAGTGATTTCACCAATTTTCCTTGAGGCACAATGCCATACACCACTATTTAATTCAACATTTTAATTTTTGGGTGTCTGTATAAATACTACACGCATGTACATAAATGGGGTAGGGCAGGGCACAAAGGTCCAATTTAACTCCGTGAAATTACATTCTGAAAACCGAACTAATTACATCACAACAAATACCACATATCAAACAAACAGCTATCTGACTATGTTCAGTAAAATTCCCAGCTAAGTCGTCATTGTGAAAACATGTTCTTTTCTTATTTTTAAAATAATTGTCATTTGGTCCTTTTTGTCCGATATGCGGGCTAAAATGATACAGGCCTATGGTAAACATATGCAATGTCTTACTTTTAATTTTGAAGGGATTCGAACTCCGAATCTCCGGCGTGTGAGTCGGAACCGCTTCACATGAGCTAATCCTGCCACAAAATAATAGTTACGTAATAGCTACAATATTCAACGAATGCAATATATAAATTCTATGAGTATATTTTTTATTAAGATAACTGTATATAAACTTTTTTTTTTTTTTTTTATTTATTTATGGCTTTTAATCTTTCGATCATTTCGCCAGTTACATAGATATATACATTTACAATTCCAAATTTATAAATCCATCTTAATACTAGTTATATACTTATACATAATTTTGTGTATGTTAACAATATTGTGGAATATCAACACTTGTGAAATTATTGGGAACACGATTCCTTTGTCCTGTAACATTTTATACATGGATTTCTTTTATTTCATATATTTTTAACATTTACAAAAAAAATATGATCTGTATTATATGAATCTTATAATTTAAAGATTTTGAAAACTCTCCTTGCCAAGTTTTTAAACTCTGCTCTTTAACCAGATAATTTAATTCTATTGCCGGCAGCCTCGTGTATTCTTCTTCATTTTGACAAGCTTCTCTCGCCAGAAAATCAGCAGTTTCATTTCCCATGATATCCGCATGTGCTTTAATCCATATTAATGTCATAGAGTTTTCACTATAATTTATTGTTTTCATTGTATTTATTATTCCAAAAATTAATTTGCTTGATCTTCTATTTTGCTTTTGTAAAATGCTCGCCTTGCTGTCACTGAAGATTATACATTTTGGTATTTTCCTTTTTTTTTTTTTTTTTTTTTTTTAACTTCAATATTACTAATACAATTATACAACTAACTCATATTCAATACTATACAAAATGTTATTTTATAACAGTATTTTCTTTACCCTTATCTGTTTCAGTAATTTCTGAATGTGTTGTTTTTCCAATACATAAAGAATCAATTTCCTCTTCTAAAGCTGTCCATAATTTTTCTGTTTTTTCATTTGTTTTATGTCTTAGTCTTGTTTGTACCTTATTAAATATTTCTCTGAAGTATCGGTTCATCATCTTTTTATTCTCTTCATTATCGCTATCGTTATCCTCCTGATTATTCTGAGTTTTCGCTTCAGTATCGTCTTTGTTTATTTCCCTCCTTCTATCGTAGTATTCTTTTACATTTCTTCTTCTGTGTCTTTCTTCAATTTTTAATATCGTTTGCTTATCACGTGGTATTTCGTTTTTCTCACTCCTGTCGTGTATTATGGGTTTTTGTGTTGTGTTATGATAATTATTTTTGTATCTATTTCGCTCCTGTGCGCTGGGTGGGTCTCCCGTTATTTTGTTGACATTACTATGATTTGTACTGCTTATGTTATTGTTGTTTTTATATGTCGATTTAGGTACCGTTGTTGTTGGTCTTATGATTTCTGGCTGTTGATATAGTTTTGTATATTTTTCTATCTGTACGTCAGGCAGATCGGGAAAATTGATTTTGTTTTTAATTTCTACATCTGGTCTCATGACATCAGCATATGTTTTATTGTTTAATATCGCCTTGGCTTCCCTAAAACTTATATTATAGTCGGTCATTATATTTTTTACTTTGATGTGATATAAGTATTTACCACATTTTTTGTCTTTTGCCTGATGCTCTTCCTTGCATAATGCGCATGTCGGAGAAGTTTCTTTGTTTTCACAATCCTTATACTTGTGTTCGCCTGAACAATGACTACACCTGGTTTTACCCTTACACTGATTAGTCACGTGGCCGTAATTTTGGCAATTAAAACATTGTGTAATGTTATTGTATTGTTCGACCCTGAATTTGACTGCATATATCGACACACGATCAGGTAATTGCTGTCCCCTGAAGGTTATTACACAAGTTTTTGTAGGCACTAATTTATTATTTTCTTTTTTATTTATTCTTTTTAAATCTAAAATTTCAACATCTGATTTTATATCTTCTCTTATCTCTTGATCTGTCATATCAGTGTCTATGCCGTGTATGACACCCTTCCTAATTAGTAAGAACGTGGGTATATATGCTCGCAATTTGTTTTTAACGAACACCTCGTCCTTAATAATATTATTTGCTATATTATAGTTATTAAATATAATTTTGATTCTGTTTTTTCCTATAGATTTTATTTCAATTATATCATGTTTGTATTTTTTTAAACATAAGCTTGCCTATTGCCATTTGGTGTACCACTCCATTGTTTATATTTTCGGATTCCACGTAGATAATGAATGGTGCTATATCACTGTTTGAGTAGGTCAAATTTTTATATTTATTATTATATGAATTTTTGTTTATATCATTATTTTGGCTAATTTCTTTTATGGGTTCATTAATTTCTAAATTATCCTGATCTTCTAATTCTAAATCCATATTTTTGTTGCTATCTGTTTCTGTACTAATATTTTCTTCTTCCATACTTTCATCCCAATTTGTTTGCGACTCTTCCGAGATATCTTCACTAGTCTTGATAGAAGTTTTAACATTTTCTAGTTTTTTAGAAGTATTTTTTAATCTTTCCGTCACTTTTTTAATTTTATCAGTTTTAACACTTTTAATTGATTTATTTAATAAATTAATACTAACACTTTTTTTTCCACTATGTAATTTATTGCCTAAATCACTTAATTTTTTAGAATATTCACTTTTCTTGTTAATTAAACTATTATAGCATTGTTGTGTTGAATTTAAATCTTCATTATAATATGTTTTCATTGCATCAGCAATGCTTGTTCCTAAATTACTGATTCTATTGACATTGTACTGAGACGGTGATGACTCACCGTTCTCGCCGTACTCACCACTCTCCATATCTTATCGATGTGCACGCTTCGAATGCTCGAATTGGTATATAAACTTGATCTGGTATTTTGTCAAAAATATTGTTCGGACGTATTGGCGATGAAGGTGACAATCTGCATTTGAGTTGAGATTTAACACGGGATGGTTGCTATCCCTGATAGAAAAAAATTTGAGGAAGAGTTTTTGGGACTAATTGTTCACTTTTAAAAGTAAAGTCCGCAGAAACAACATATGTAATAAATAATCAATTCCTATATCTTCTTTCATTATAACAAATTAATAGTGTAATTAGAAGTGCAAAAATACATATAAATACAAAACAAATCCGTGTTTAATATAGTCCACAGCTACAAGAGTTGAATTATAACCCAACAACCTGAGATATCTAAGGAGAGTTTTGATAAATTTCATAACTACGTAAAGCGCAAATACAAATATTCATCAGCAGCAATGGAATAACTTTTATTTTAAAATATATACCTTGTAAAATGGATTTTTTAATCAAAATTTACATATTTATTCGCTGTTTTTATAGAGTAGAGTATAGGTTTAGTTGATCCCTTTCACCGCTCCAACAAGTACTGATGAACTGTTGAATCTTACTTAAATATAACCATACATCTTATAGAACTATTAAATAACGTATACTTTAAAATTATATTAAGTTTTTATAGAGTAACAGCAGTTTCAACTAAAAAAAAAACTAACAACAAAATAATATACTTTTGTGCCGTTTATCTCCTGATAGCCACGTTTCAAGAATCAAGGTTATAACTGGTTATACATCTTTTTCCCTCTACTTTCAAATATTGCTGTTTAAAAAATTCTAACTTAACTTGTTTTGAGATAATGGGGGTGCATGTTTTTTTCGTGATCTTCAAGCCCCACTTTAGCCTACGTATGTTAGACATAAATATTTTTCTAAAGATTAATTAATTTGCAAATCGATTACATCCTGAGTCGCCCATTAATAATGTTTCGTATCCTCATAACGACGTAAACCCAAGACGACAGTCGATTTCGCAATATGCATAAACCGTACGAGACAATGACACCGGTGACGTCTTCGGGCCATCGCTTCTGACACAGTATAGTACTTAGTCCAAGGTAGTTCCGACAATGTTGTATTGGACGGTCTAATTGCTTTTAGGTGTAACGTACGGCGACCTGTGTCCCAGAATGTAGTGCATAGTTTTCGGGTTTATGCTGTTAGACAAAACGGTTTACTAACGGAAAGCGGAGGTCGATTTAACCACTCGGTAATATATACAGGACAAAATTCAAGGGGTATCAGACACGATGCTGTTGTCAAGTGTAACTGATACATGACACTGTGAGATCAATGATCGACACATCTCGCATTATTTCAAATTTTGATTGACAATATTGATTTTAGCAATAGTTTTGGTTCCTTATTATTATCTCTAAAAGTTAAGGTCATAAAAACTTTGGTAATATTTTACTTATTCTCTAATAAATCTCTAATATGAATGGAACGAATTGAACATAAATTTAACATAGCTCGATCTGATTGGTTAGTTCTTAATTTTTTGACACAAACATTTTTCACAGACAAACAAATTGCCAAACGAATATATAATTAAACGAATGGCTGGACTCGTTCATATTTCATCAAATTCTGTCAAACTTTTCATGCTTTTGACTCTTGACTCATGACTTCTAAATCGATTAAACAATTAAATATAAGTTCATTAATCATTTAATACGAATTGAAAATTTTCAAATTTTCAAATTTTTGTACCGCATTTGCCTTCACAATATCGATTGCGATAATAGTTTTTTTTATAATTTTATTTATTATGAAATATTTATTAATGATTTATATATATCTATTTCAATACTGACAAAGGTGTATAAAAAAGTACAAACCAACCATTTTTTGCATAGATTTATCGTCGCTAAAAATAATATAATTTTATAAGACAATATGCTGGGTGTAATTGCATTTAAAGAGATTATCTCCTAGGAGATATTATTATCTTATATCAAATATTGTTATTTTGTTATTTATTATTATCTGTCACTTACTGTTTTCCTTCCACTTTATTGTTTTTCTAGTATTATTTTATTATTCAAAAATTTTATTTATTAATTTTATTATTATTATTTGCTTTTATTTTATATATTTATATTTATTATTATCTGTCACTTACTGTTTTCCTTCCACTTTATTGTTTTTTTAGTATTATTATATTATTCAAAAATTTTATTTATTAATTTTTTATTATTATTATTTGCTTTTATTTTATATTAAATTATCATACTACGAATATAATTTTAATGTAAATACCTTTATACTCGTTTTATTTAAATGTATGTTATTATTCATTATTATCACTAGATGTTAAATTATTTAACAGTTGTAATGAATATTTTAATTAAAAAAAATCTCCTATGAGATCTTTTTTTAAAATTTTATTGACATTTCATTTAAAATCGTATGGCCATTTTTTTCAATCTTTTAATAGGAAATTTCTCACTTAATTCTTTGAAATATTTATTTGGGTGACCTAGTAATTTTTCGCGGTATTTATTGCTTTTTCCTTTTATTATATCAATAGTTTTTATTTTTAAGTCTTTATGTAGTAATGTACCAGAATGCGTTCACAATAAACAAATATGGACATATATTATATAATATTGGTTATTTCAACGATTTCGACATATAATCTTATGTCAAATTCAGTGGCAATTTAACATAGAGTAAACCTTTTATAAATAATTATAAAAATACAATACAACTTAATGACATTAATTATACTGATAGCTCAACTGAATAAGTATTAACTAGACCTCACGTTGCAGATCTTATATCTCATGTATCAAAAAGACCACTAGTGGTAAATTGTCGAATAGTATATTATATTTTTATATTTTGTGTATTTTGCTATAGATTGTATATACATACGGTCATAAAATTCGATTAGATTTTGTATACATACCATTTTATATACATGCTCATATAATGTATATTTTATATTAAATACATGTGTATGATTTTATTGAATATTTCACTAAGGTAATAAGTATCAACAATTTCAAAGTAAGATAGTTTTAAGACGACTAAAATGCTAAAAATAATCAAAGCTACCAGTGATATTATAAAGAACGAAACGAATGCCAGTTCAAAGTAAACACATACACAATAAATCAATCGTATTAGTGTTACTTTAAGGCAGAATAAATAGATGGATAAAGACTATCACATAAATAGAAGTCATATTTATCAGTAGTTATTCTATTTACAATGTAAATTTTATTATACGGTGGAGACGCCAATACTTGATCAAATTAACCAAAACAATTAGTATTTGATGACGTTCATTATTAAAATTATTCTGTATTTTAATGATAAATCAGTTATAATTTATTTATCTGTACTAATATGAAACATATTATATATAGATCAAACTATTTTAAACTCTGTGCACAAAAATTTCATATAAATGTAGAGTTCCATTTTCCCCGATGTAATATCAACCTTTTGCAGAAACTATGCTACGTATGCAATAATACTGACAGACTGAAAACTCCAGCGGAAACTTAAAATAACATATCAAAACATATTTTATGCGTGCTATCATAACTTATATAAACAATATACTTGAATATATGTGCATACATTTTTCTGCTCGCATATTATTTATTATTAAAACCTATGAATATAAAAACGACTTAAATTCTTCTGTAATTTTTCGACTAGTCCATATGCAAGGGCTTTAGCACTATTCCAGTCATTCAAAACTATCAAGCTCGGCTCATATTAATATTTTATTATATTTCATATGTGGATATAAATCTGCTACTGCGTCTGATTTATAAGTCACATAAAATTTACTAGATGTGTGTGTATTGTCCTCGTATACTGGGTACTCGTTCTTTATGTAGGATGCATACCTAAACGTATTACGGTCTCTCCGAGAGAATGATGACGTGAGCATAGTTGCGATAATATGGTAGTTGCGAGTATGTTTTATTATAGAAACTATATTAAATTTCACTAAACTTACCTGCAAGTAGAGTAAGATTATTTTGTAGTTTATTGTGATTAATATTTTAACACAGAAATAATTTTTGATTTCTAATTTTTAGTTTATTTTCAGTATTGGTATCTTGACAATAACTACATCTATTGAGTGGTTTGAACTAGAGTTTATACAAAAACCGATATTTCAGAAAATCGGTTTTCTAATTGTAAATTTTCCAGAAAACCGGTTTTATCCGGTTTTCGAATTTTACATAAAAAACAGTTTTTGCTCGAATATTCTGTAAGGACAAAAAAAAAATATCGAAAGATTTAGTGTGATTTAAAGCAGTTTTTGGCTGAATTTATTTAATGTTCAATTTTATGAAAAGTAAATAAATTTACTTTAATTTTAATGAACAAAGAAATAATAGTTGATCTGGAGTAAATAACTTTGAAAATGTTTATTCGTTATTTATGCACCATTTTCACATATGAGAAAATAAAATATTTATATGATAGTGAAAGAAAAGAGAATAAATAAAAATGATACATTTTTAAATAAAAAACTTAACTTTTAATAAAATAAAAATATATTAGATACATATTAATACATATATACTCTTCAATTTGTTTTTTTATTTGTGCCTTTTAAGGCTAACAACTCTTTTTTCAAAGTTTGAGTAGATCAATTCACTCCTTCAACAAGAAGTCACATTGATTTAAGTTGATATATATACATTGGTATAAGAATCTAAATTAATATATACATTAGACAAAAGATAACACAAAACCTTTCTGGGAACTATATCTAATATATGATTCCAAGTATCAAAACGCTTGCTTGCATCTAGTATATTTGTCATTTTCCATTTATAAAATAAAATCCGAATTTTTCCGCTAAAAAACGGTTTTCGAATTTCATATTTGTTGTCAAAAATACGGTTTTCAAAACCGTTCTTTCATATTTTATTTTATATAATAATTTTCATTAGGCAATTTATGTGATAAATACGTTGAATTTAAATTGTAGTGAATGTTTGTATTTTTTGTTCTAAAAATGCACATATAGTGAGTTTTATGTGCCGTTTTGGAATATCAACTTTGGAATACCACTTTTCCTTTATTACATATTGTACTGATATTTTTATTTGGTCTTCAAAATAACATAGACCTGCAGTTTTCCTTCAACGAATTCTAATATTAACTCTATGTTCAGACGCAATTACTATATGTATGTTATCATCGTTATTTAGGATTTTTGTGCTTGTTTTCCAAATTGTTTAAATTCACTGATGATGATCTAGAATCAAGTAAAAATACTTTAAACCCTTTTTCTATTAAATTGACGTTGTTTCCGCCGATTGAAGTTCCACCATAGATATATCAAAAACAATAAAAGTTAAGATTTTATTAACGCACTATTTACAACTAGAGAGATTAATAACCAGCTATCACCTCAATTATTATGACACATATATATATATATATATATATATATATATATATATATATATATTCTTTTTAAGTATTATCTTTCGTTGTTAGTTTTTTTGTTGTGTTGTGAGTTTAGGAGACTTTAATATAATTTTTAAATAAATGTTATTTATTTGTTTTGTAAGATGTACTGTTAATTCTACGTTTGATTCAACAAGCTTTTCTTAATATAGCCTCTATAATAACTTACAGTGAGGTAGAAAAGTCTTTTACCATGGCTATGGTGTAAACAATAAAAAATAGTAAATAAAAAATTAAATTCTGTTACAAAAAGATATTTAGAGTAGTAGATAATTTAGTAAATAGAGATAAGTTAAATGAATAGTTATTCCAACTATGCTGATGATTATTTTTGAGGAAGTATGAGATCAAGGTCATCATCAATAATATACTTATTATTTTGTAAAATGGATAATGCATTTTCAAAATGTTGACTAAGTAGGGTTACAAATCTATCAATAGTTCTGCATGAAAAATTGACATTAATATTCATATTATTAATTAAAATGTATTACAGGACGTTCTCTAAGATCTAATACTATTTTTCATGGATAACATTTACAACTAAATGTTTGAAGTGAGTTTTGTTTGTAATTCTGCAAAATAACTAATATTTCTGAAAGCATGGATCAAAATATTCTTCCAAGTAAAAATAGTCTTTTGGGGCATTGCATATATATAATCACTAATACAAAAAATAACTTTTCATTGAAAACAATATCTAATCGATGGGACAACCATTTAAATTATGTTCTAAAAACCCGAGTGGTTTAGGAGAAGTGAGACTGTGACTAAAACAAATATTTTGTTTGTTTGTTTGTTTGTTTACATTTAATATTAGTTTAATGAATTGTATGCTTCACCATAATATAACCTGGGTAGCACAAGTATAGTAAATTTACTCATAATACTTATAAATATTACTTAATTATCCCTTTGGCTCTTCTTACTGATGTCACCTATCTATGGAATTACCTACAACCCTACAAAATTCTGTTTCACAAAGGTGTTACATCCGCAAACAAAAAAATCAAAAACAAAAGTAAACCCTCTTTACCTTTCTTTGCGTCAGCAGAGAAGAAGCGCTTAATCATTACGCAAAATTGATTTTCCCGACCCGTCCACAAGATAGATTTTCTCCTAGAACTATTTGTATTTCTGTACAGTTTCACTAATTTTTCTTCGGCTTTTGTGTACGCATTAACCATCGTGTCTTTTATATTATTGTGCTTACAACAGAATTCTATTAAATAAGTTGAATGCGAGCGTTAGAAGCTATTAAGGATATTGATTTTCTGACTACGGATGATAACGAGAAGTTTTTTTCGCTATATAAATAAGCATTTGCGTGCTCATATAGGTAGAGAAAGATTAAATATTATTCGTGCTGCCAATGTTCATAAACTTTTCTGAGGAAAATTGTTTTTTATATTGCTTTTAACAAGGTGGGACACATACAACTTCAACGTTCATGTTGGCATTGCTCTATTCCAAACATCTAAATTGGATCATTCTAATAAACATATCTGTACATTGAAATTTGAAAATTTGTAACTATTTAATATATTTCAATATTGTCACGAGGTTTTATTTGAATGTGTTTCAAAGTCAAAAATAATGGATAACGCAGTTTATTTTTGTGAAGATCAGTTGCACATGAAAATTAGATTTGACTTCTCTAATTAATCACTAATTTTATAAACTGTGCTTTTTCTCACCATTTGTTACTAAAAAAACTTCGGTACTTTTTTTTAAATAATTAGTAGAAAAAACGTACGAAATTTAGAAATAGTGTGAGGTTTATAACGAAAAAAATTATGATGCAAGATTATTAAAATAGGATTTGATATACAAATACATGATTTTTTGTTAATATATAAAATAAAGTAAAATATTAGATGTTCTGTTATATGTAAAATAATGTAATATATTAGATGTATACTTTTGAACTTAACCTTTTGAGCTCATGTGATGATACTCTTACCTACATGGCTTTTGAGAAGAAAACCCAACTATTAGGCATACTATATTTGATATATTTTTATTATTTGAATTTATCCAATATTGATTATATATTTTTCATGAAAGACTATCATCACTTAAAATAGTGTTGTATATCTATAATAAACTGCTTGATATGACTACAACCTGTTTTAATGGACAATAACAAACTATTTAAAACATAATAAAAGTTGTTCAATATATTTATGTAATTAAAATTATGCATGTCATCGTAATCAAATTGAAATAATTAGTTGCACTTCATTAAAAAAGTTAATTCTTAATATTACATAAACCTGACATTATTTTGTAAAAATCTGGATTTTAATTTATAGCAATCATTGAAACGTTTTATTTTTTTATTCTATATTATATATATATATATATATATATATATGTTATATTTTCATATTCTTAAACAAAATATATTCTAATTTTGATGGAAAAATATGTTTCTAAGCAAATTTAGATCTTCCCCGATATCGCTATATTAAATCAAAAATATATTACCAGTAGTAGAATTTGTCGGTTTTGAAAATACATAATTTAAAAAAAAATGTTCTTTTCCAAAACTGGTTTTTATTATAAAATTATTGCATAGACTATGAAGATTTTTTAACGATGTTTATTCCTGATCAAATATTATTTCTATTTTCTATTAATTTGCAGAACTTTTATACTATTAACAGTCAGAAACTGCTTTAGTCACTCTTTTACTAGAATTTTTTGCAGCACTTGTAGTAAATTTTTTTGTATGAAAATTAGAACCCGGATGAAACCGGTCTCAAGAAAAATTATTATTTGGGAACCGCTTTCCAGAAATGTCGGTTTCCGTGTATACATTCTCAATAAACTACTATTCAGAAACCGGTCTTCTAAAATAAAATTATTATTTGAAAACCAATTATCTGAAATTCTGTATAAACTCTTATCACAAGATACTATATAAATTCTAACATCAAATATATATCAAATGTAGATAGGCCAAGTATGAAGAAGATGCATAATCCCAACATCCCATAGAATGGTTAGTTCTAATTACTCTTCAAAAAAATTTAAAAAAAATTGATGATTGGCAATTTAGAATATTAACCATTAACCAAATAAATTATTTATAAATCAGAAAGTTTGGAGCAAAAAGGCACAATGCTGTACGCCACTACTTTTTACATTAAAAATACAATTTTTAACTATCCAAACATCTATAATAGAGTTTTTCCATAAAACTGTTCATCTAAATTTAGCTTATTCTCAGCTGCATCGTTTCTCGTTGAAAATAATCACCTATACCGAATTCGGGGTGTGGTTTTTGCCAAGAGTTCGCCTTCGCCTTTCGTGTTTCGTGATTCAGGAGTAACTTTAGGAATCTTGGTCGTGTCTCTAATTAGGATTGACAAGGCATGCTCCTGTTCTCATATTGTTGTGTGTCAACTACACACCGGTACCGTACTAACTTAAATATATTTCAGCACGTAATAGAAATTATGGAATTGTTAGTATATTATAGTGGAATTATCATGATGATGATATCGTAGAGGCAATGGTGGAGTGAAGTTTGTATAAGAAAAAAGTTTCAATAAACATTGAAATTTAACAATATATGTACATGTATATGAACGTAATTTGAACTTTGGAGAATGCTTTAAAAACCAAGACGATTAAAAGTTTTGATATGGGATTTTTAAAACAAACAATAATGAATTTTTATAACGCAATATCATTATTGTGAAAGTAAATTTTTAATTATAAACAGATGAAACATAAGTGTGACAAATTTATTCCAATTTCTTCCAAGAAAGTGTTATAATAATCAGAAAAATTATTCTTTAATTCCAGATAGAGAAGATTGTTTTTGCCAGAAAATGCAACCCGTTAAATTTATTTCCTCGACCTTTATTTCATTTTGGATCGTTTGCGATCTATATTTGAAAAACGAGTATGTTGACCTTACAACGACTTTCCCTCAAAAATGCTTTAAAAATTTAAGAACTATTGATGAAGCTTGATGTGAAATCACGTGGTTTCGAGTGACGATTAGCCTAACCGATTTCTTTATGAATATAAAACAATGGCAAAGGAGAGTAATCTTCTTTCCACGTTTAGAAATCCTAAACCGGTTCTAAATATTCAAAAACTTCTAACTATATTACTTGGTAATTGTGCTGATTAGTTCCTGGTACAGGCAGATCGGGTCGCTTTTTTATAATTATTTGCCTTTTTTTTTAAACCAAAACAGCGTTAGAGTTTATTGTTTTGACGAACTTTATAAATTAGCTGATCACTGTTGTTTTATTATCAAGGCGTATTTTGAATCTTTCAATCTAAATTTTTCAATTAAGTGTTAAATTTTTGAGTTAAGTGCAAAACAATACATATTTTTTACAAAATTTATTAATAATTTCAATTACATACTAATAATTGAAGTGTTTGCTAATTCAAGAAATCTTTAATGAGAGTTCATACTCATACGAATCGATGTTTCTTTAAGAGTCTAAATTGGTCCGCCTGCATTTTGAATAACAACAAAAATATTTTCTGTTTTAACATGAAGTTTTCATTATAATCAAACGCTTTGACCCTCCACCACAATCGTACAATTGAAGTTTTAATATGAAACTAGTTGTAATTGGCATTTTGCCTTGTAGCAAGTTGCAAGAATTTCCCGATAAGTAAATAATCAATTTAATTAAAAATCTTCTCTCGCTCCGTAATAAATGCATTTCTGAAACGACGAGACCTGCTTTCGACTAAAACTAACCAACATATCTCCTAGTCCTAAATCGGTTAATCCCTGCTTTCGAAATCGTGGACAAAAATTGAATCCACATTTTTTTTCTAAGATATAGCAAACTGTTTAGGTGGTCTTGAAACGTTGAAAAAATATTTTCATTTTTCGGACAATTACTGAAACTTACACCACGGAAAGTTGAAAGTCAATTAACGCATTTTTGAAAAAATAAAATTTAAATTTTATAAATTTAGCTAATTTATATATTCTTAAAAATGCATATTTTCATTGTCATAGAAAAAAATTAAAAATTTTATTAGTGAAAACAATATGTTAACTTTATGTCAATATTTGAAGATATTAAAAAAGCCATAAAATCGACATTATACCGATTATTTCTGACATTAAATCGGTCTACATTTCTATCCAGTCTGTCCTTTTTCAATTGGTCCGTTCGATTTTGTTTCTGCGGAATTTATTTTTCTTCATTCCGCTATCTGGGTAGTTTTTATAAGCCCTTAGATTTATGTAATTGTGTCCGTGCAATAAAACAAGGAGTCTTTAAACATTGGGGGTATATGTTGTCAGTAGATTAGTCCTTATTTATTGCTTTCAAAGCCGTTAACTCAGGGAAAGCTACTAGAAAGTTAATGCCGATACATAAAACCGGAGGAAAAAATAACAACAAACAACTCTTTTGTTTCAGATTTTATCACTTTCGCGATCTATAAAAATTTAATTGTTTTATTATGGAGAAAATTGATGGTAGACTCATTTTTTAAAAGCTGTTAAGTTTATTAAAAATTAGAACTTTATAGAGTTTCATGGTTTTTTCTTAATTTGAAGATATTGTAAGTATATAAATAAGTCGGCAGGTGGAAAAACTCACCAATAACATCTCTATGACATGTTGTTAGATCTAAATTAGTTTCGTTAGCTTTTATAAAAGCATACTTGCGGGTGGAGGATCAACTGAAGCTTTAACTTGGCAAAGATGTAAACAATTACCAATAGTAAATAAAATAGTAAATTAAGACAAAAGAAATCAATGAAGGAGATAAATGAAATAAACAGTTTTTGCAAATCTGTTGGTAATACCAGATCAAGGTTATATACAAAATTATATCTGTAAAATGTTAAATAAAATAGCTATTATTCCGTGAAATGCGAAATTTGAATTGAAAAAAAAAATAGAGCCCATGGAGTAAAAACGACCACGTGACAAATTTTTGAAAGACAGCAAAAAAAACACAATTCCACAATGGTAAATTAGCTAAGAGTTTCTCAATATAATATAATTGTTCAAAGTCAAATTGGACCTTTGTGCCCCGCCCGACTTTATTCAGTATCTTTTTTATATAAATACTATCTATTGGTTTGTCGCATTTAAAATATCAATAAGATGGTCACAATCTCGCAATCCAATAAGAGAAATTATTATTCATTATAATAAAAATGATATTTTTAAATGAAGACATAATATACTAATAACTTTTTTTTTGTTACAGGTACGTATCTATCTACTTCATGACCAAAAGTTTCACCGTTGATATCTATTGCTAATATGGTTCAAAGTTGCACGTGAGTTTTATTTATTTAATTATATTACATTATTGTTAAGTTAGTGTTGAATAAAAGAACATTGTATTTTTGACTTCAATGTGTCATTATATTTCTTAAACTATAAAAATTATAACTATGAATCATATTTAAAAAAAATAGAAAACTTGAAAGTTTTATCTAGTTTGGGGTTCCATCAAAACATTGAAGCTTTCATATGAAATTGTACTAAATGATTTGCCCTTTCTTATCTAGTCACAAAATCCGTTTATTACAATTTTTGCAACGGTTCTCTACTATTATAAAATACTTGTTGAAAATAATTAGTTATCAGTTACTATTAGTTATCATTTCCTTAAAATTATCTACACAATATTTTATTATATCTGAAATATTATTTTGAAATTAAATAGCTATGAAAGTGTTTACTATATTTATTATCTGATATTTTTTGAGACTTATTTTAATTGCAAAAACTTAATATTTTTTATAAAATTATTTATATTTTTTCAAACGAAAATTTTTTATTTGAAAATAAATTTAAAAGTCTTTTATAAAATCAAATATTAGATTATAGAACGGAAAATTTTGGACAACTTATCTTCAGTTAACGGATAATTAAAATTAGCACTATGCCTACCTGTTGTATTTTTTTTTAAGTTGTGTAGTACAAAATAAAAATGTATAATATAGAAATACCAAATTTTTGGCAATAATTCATTTATATGTGTGTGCACGTGTTTCAACGTAGAAATCAATACGAATGCTGAAGTGCCATTATTTGCCGAACAATGTCTTATATCAAATTTATGTTTGGCAGTAACTCGCTTATGAATATATGTCCGATCACATATATTACATGCATAAACAATGCAAAAACACACATTCAAATCTATGTATTTTGATATATTGAGCACTAAACAACGTGAGCACAGCAAACGTGGCACTTTTAAATTGAGAGCTGGCGTAAAACATTTGCAACATTTGTGAAAAAAAAAACTTTGTATATATTAATATGAACTATGATTTTCATTAACTCCGTGAAGGAGAAGCTTGTTTTCGGAATAAAATCTGATATGCTAATTTTATGTTTTCTCGATGTTCCATCGAGTCATTCTGAATCGAATGAGACCCAATTTGAAAAAAAAAATAAACGGTTATACCGAATTCAAAAATTTGAAAGTATTTCGCGACGATCGACCGAGCCGTTTCTTTGTTATTAGCAAAGAAGTGTTTTTTTGTCCACGATTTAGCTTACAATTTTGAAAATTCAAAAACCCTTCGGATTGTCTGGGCCGTTTCCTTGTGATTAATTGTTGATTTTTTTTTAGATTTTCATGAAACATTTTTTTACTATAGATATCATGGTTTTATAGAACATATTGAGCTATTACCAACCTACGACAAGTGGATTCTTTGCAAAAATTTATCAGTTTTAGAAACATGCGTTGCGTATTTTGACGTTTTTTAAAATTAATCCATTATTAGACATTTTCTCAAAAAACATCTGAACCGATTTGAAAAATTCAAAGGCAATTTTGATGGAATTTGTTAAGCGCTTGCGTTGATTGGCTGAGCCGTTTTTTTAAATATTTGCTTTACACTATTTTTATAGAATCAATTTTTCTAAATAAATATTTATCGACTATTAAATAATAAGTATTTTGATCGTTAATCTTGCTTTACTTATTAAATTTTATTATTAAATGTTTTAATTTGCTTATCAAATTCATCACACTGAATAGTAATAATACATGTTAGGTTGATTATTTAAAAAAAAAACTCATAAAAATGATAAAATCACTTGAGCAAAGGCATTTTTCACTAACCATGTGACTATTCACATGATGCACATTTTGTGAGAAAGCTAAATGGAAAACGCGGAAAAGAAATAGGATATAAATCATATTTTCATTCACACTTTCGCAAAGCACAATATCGGTAAAGAAAATCCTGTAGGTTAGTACTTTCAGGTTTGTTGCCAAAGAAAATCCTGTAGTGGTCAAAATTGAGTAAGATTTATGGTAAAACTGTTTTAAACTATTTGCAAATTGATATTTGGATTTGTTTCAATAAAATACACTGATTCATCGACTCACCATAAGGTTATCAAAGATAATCATAGTTCAAGTATATTATTCTATTAATGATGCCACTATTATTAATTCCTTAAAATAAAATTCAATATAATTTCAATTAATTTATTAAATTAGAGAAATTAGTTAAATAATGATATAACAATTATTATTCTTTTTTTAAATAATGTCCGGTACAATTTTCTTTGATTCATTAAATATTACATAACAAATTATTTTAAAATTGCGCTATTTAATAATTATTTTGATGTCATCTCTTTTCTTGCTCCATTCTTGCATACTTACTGAAGATTTGACAATTCTGAAATTTTTTATTTTTTTTTTAAATTATGGTCAATAGAAATAACACAAATATGTTGCAGTACACAAGTGATGTAGAATCATATTAATATTAAAAGTTTCTTAAAACTTGTACCTTCTAGTAATTGATTTTCCTAATATATTAACTATAATTATATTTTTAAATTAGTGTAATACTTATAGAGTATTAATAGTGTCATAATTAGTGTCGACATTATGCAATGTAATCTAATAATATTTATTGTGAATAAAATATATACAATAACTAAAGAAGCATTTAAGAATGGCTTGAATCTTTGAAACTCTTATAGGTGGATTTTTTGGGAAAGTTTCTAAAATTCTATTTCTGAATATAAAATATTTTTAGATATAAAGGATTTGACGACACATCAAATAGATGTATATAAGTAGGATAGGCTTTACCCAAAATATATCAAATATTAAATGAGGTCGTATACCTACTTAAGTGACTTTCAAACATAAAAATATAATTTTATAATGTACTATTTTTTATCTGACACGTGTAGAATTTTTTATCTTGAAAGCAATGTTTTTTGACAATTGTAAAATTTATATTGGAATTTATATATTAATATTATATAAACTTGGTTGCACGTAATGGAATACATAATAAAAAAATAGAGAACTTGAACGTGTGATTTCAAAACACTAACGTTATTTTTATCATCTTTGGTTCTTCAGAATTCAATTTCGTATATATTTCACTAACATTTAATTTGTGAAAAATTATAATGCTACAGTATAAATTGTTTTTTATTTTAATCCAGTTTATTTAGCACTAATATTTTACTTGTCAAGAAATTATTACGTTACAATACAAAACAGATGTTATTATACTTGTTTTTGGACACTGTAGATTTTTGCATTGCTTTTACCATTATTATCCACTCTACTTTTTACAATTTCATGTAAAAAATACTTCTAATCTGGAAAAACTCACTCACTCAAACGCATATTTGCGAAAATAAAAATAGTAATATATGTTTCGCAAATTATATTTAATAATGGATACATGTATTTTCTTCACCACCGATTAATATCGAGGTTTTTTTTAAAAATAATAGACTAGTTTGATTATTCTAACTGCTTACTTAGTATATTTTTTACTAGTTATCCAGGATATTAAAGAAGCCATGAAATCAATATTGTTTCAAATATTTATTTTATTCAATAGATTTGCGCACACATACGTAGTACTAAAACACATAAAAAGTCCTTTTAGAAATGTCACATGTTTAGATATTTACCAAAGTTTTGATATCTAACAAAATTTTATTCTCCAGCATTTAATTCATTTTAAATTACATTAACATTTAACTTTGTATTATAAAAATACAGGGAAAAAAATTATTTTATTTGCTTTTTTAACATAATAAAATTTTGTATTGTTTGTGCAATTATATAGTTATAGGTTGAATATGTGATTATAAAATTATCCTAGTCATTCAATATTACCAATCATTACCGGAATTGTTAAATTTGATATAACATGATAATATAAGATTTAGTGAACTTTTAATCAAGACAGATCTGTAAATACTATAATACTGCTTTAGATTTTGGATCTATGTGGATCTACAAATCCTATTTGGATTACACTCCTATAATGCCAAAGTTGAATAATAACCGCGAAGTTAATTCTAAGAGCGATATTTAATTTTAAAAGCAACATTGTCAATCCTAGAAGAAAGATTTTCAATTCTAACAGTAAAATGTTCAATTGCAGGAGCGTAATCTTTAGCTTCAATGGCGAAATTATTAGATCTAAGAACGACATTTTCAGTTTTGACATCAAAATCTTCAAATCTGATAAAGAAATCTTCAGTTATTAAAGCCAAGTTTGCATTTATATAATATCTTCCTAATATACTTTTCTGCATCAAGTCGTTCTTTATCTTAATCTTATTTTTTTCACAGTTTTCCTTGTAGCTATAATTTCTGCATTTGTCACCTTCTCTCCTCTAAGCCCCATATTTTCTTTTTACTTCGAAAGAAAGAGTTGGTAACATTGGGAAATATTTCTGATTTGATAGATTTGATTATTTCGTAACAATCCATCATGAACTCCGCGATCTCTGTGAAAATGTGGAAATGTGAAAATTCTTCGCCCCGTTTTTCCCCTTGACATCGTCGTCATAAATCAACAAATGTCATAGACGGAAAGACGTATTTCTCCTACTGTGGAGATTTCAATCGTTTTAGTTTCGGTTTAGTTGGGTTATATCTGATTGTTTCTATCGCAGTTCAATTTAGACGAAACCCGAATCGGAGAATTCGATCTTCGAATGGATTGAAGTGGTCCTGGAATTTAGGATTGTTTGTCTTTGGGTTGGCATATAGAGTTTATGATATATCATTACACTAGGATAATGCTAAATAGTGTATAATGTCATATTGTTCCTTGGGCAATTGCTTGAATTGTCAGTTTCATAAACATACAATAGAGAGACAAAATTAATAAATAAAGATAAATTTGAAATATGAAGGCTTTGAATCAGATTCGATAGTCGCCTCGACCAGCTTGATGTCAAGCAATAGTGTCATTGGTTTTGACTTGATAATGAAGATAGCAATATGTTTCCAAATGAAAAGGACCTTCACCCGACTTTATAAATAACTATAGGTGGTATTGGTATTTTGCCTTGAGCCAGGTTACATGAACTTCCCGATATGTGTAAATATGCGACTTAGTTAATAAAAAAAATATGAGTGATTGAAAGTATTCCAAATGGATTTATTACACATAATTGAAAGCAAATTTTCAAAAATCAATAATTTTTATAATTTTACCTGTTTCCGTAGGACTTTAATAGTTTAGTATGTTCATTAAGACCAAGTACTCTATCGTTATACCAAGTAAATCGTCTAATTTCAATTTTAATGAACGTTAAAAAAACTACTCATTTGCTCAAACTTTGATGAATTTTTGTCGTAAGGCCGTAATATTTCGGTAAGTTCTATAAGACCATTATATATATCGCCAAAAAAAGTTCCATAAAAATCGGCTTAAATTTTTTTTCAACAGATAATTACATAAAAACGGTTTGGTAGATTTTTACTTAAAACTAATCAGTATCATTCCCAACTAATATCTTTCGAACAGTTTTTGATTTTTTTAAATCGATTCGGTAGTTTGAGCTTAAATGTGGACAAAAAATTTAACACTTTTTTTTAAATTACAAAAAAACGGTTTGGCTGATCGTCTCACAAAAATATATAATGTCTTCTGTAATATAATTTTTTTTTTTAGTTGGCCTCGCTTACTTAGAGCATATATTAGCCACCTAAAACATTTCATTTTTTATATTCTATACTGTTTTTAGACAAATAACTTGTTTATTTATAACTAAATTTATTATTCTTCTTTTTTTCTAAATCTTATCTCCACCATTGCATATCATACTTTTTTTATTTTTTATTTTATTCTAATTCAAATTGAATTCCAATTCTTATGGCAGCCCAAGGACTCGAACCGAGTGTTCCTGACGTGTGAGTTGGATATACTACTGAGTACTGACTGAACTATTACCGCCACAATTTTTATCATAAATCAACAAAAACTGTAATTATTACCATAATTCAAACTTATATGTGTTGATATCTTACAAACTATACATTACACCCAATCATTTTCACTTGAATCTGTATAGAATTCATGTATCTTACCACTAGCCCCAAGAACTTGTTTCAACCAATCCAAAGTGTTATTTTAATATTTTAAAGACCAAATTGTGGATTTTATATACACGCAAATGATGCTTGGAATGAAGTTATACAATGTAATTTTTCTCAGAATAAAATGAAAATTTTCTAATACTTTGAAATGTATATATTAACTCCTGAATTTTGATGCAACATTGCACTATTATCATAGAATTCAATCATTTTTGTGCAAGTAACACATGCAAGTTCTCATATAAAAGTCATATATGTTACAAGTTACTTAATGGAATTAATTTGTTTCATAATGGTCGGAATAATAGAGAAAAGTTTAGTCTTACCACGATTTAGTAAAAATAGCTCGAAAAGATAAATGTATACTGCTATTTTCACACTAACTAATTATATTTTTATTACTACCAATAAACAATGTTTTTAAATTTGCATTCTACTTATCGAGTTTCAAATTAAATCTCGCATTACAAGAGCTTTCCCGTGACCTCGGCAACCAGCAAACCGCTCCGAAAAGCCAAGAAAGAAGAGCAAAGTGCTTAAAGAAAATAAAATCATTAAGATATGATAATGGTGTGGAAAATTCTTGTAATCCATCTTTTTTTCTTTATTTTTCACATTAAGAAACGCGTTAGTGTATATGGGACGGAACTCAGATTTTTTGCTTTTAAATGCGCTCGCCTGCGACCGGGGATATTATTTATATTTACTTCAGTTAAATGTGAGTGTGTTTACCTATTTGTGTTGGGCATATTTACTTTATGAGATATATTCAGGGTAAATGGAATTGATATATTCATTTATATAACATAGAACAAGGCTTGAAGATCGGCGGGTAAAAAAGTCCACCTATTATTTCGTAAAATCAGTTTCAAATTATAAATAAAACATTGTATCTGTTTGGCCACTAGCTGTCCCTTTTTATCTCGTTTATAAGGTAAAATCGGAGGGATGATGAATTATAAAAAAATAGTAAAAAAAACACATTTTTATACCAAATATGACATCTATAAATAAACCTTAAATTCTATTAAATAAACAAAATATAATTGTAATTAAGCAATCGTATCAATTACACTTGAACTGAAATGTTTCATTCATTTGGCGCCTTTTTTTTAATTATAATATGGGAAAAATATCATTTTTGTGGAATCTTTCCATCTATATAGAGTTAATTTCCGCAATATTTTTGATGCTCGAAAATTCTGCTTCGGATAATTTATTCAAGTGATATTGTGTTCATCCAATCAATATTCATAGATTCCAATGGCTTCATGGCGGTTTATTAGATTTTGCGTAAAAAGATAGGAAGAACGGGTTCGATATTTTTTGCGCATAGTCAAATATTAGCTAAGGTTGGAATTCAGTCAGATAAAGGAAGAAAAAGTTTATTTTCTAATAAAAAAAATTAGAAAATATTTTGTAAATTTTGCTTTATATTATAACCTTATTCATTATGTTATCACTTCAAATTTTCATCTTTGTGATAATACGAAATACAAATGATACTTCAACTCCACTTAATAAAATATAATGAAATTACCAACAATTCTTTTAATACAAAAAATAATAAAATATATCTAATTATTACTCTATTTTTATTACATTTTTTTGGTAGCCTTAAATATGTTTCTTTTATGCTTTCGTTTATTCAGGATTTTACACTATTTTTCTTATTACTAAATTCTTTAATGTGCCACATTGTTTTTAGTTTTAAATATAAAAACAGCAAATAGATACACTTTATTTAAATGCAATAAAGTTGTGGCCCTTAAATATCTATCGTTTCATTTGTATTGTTATAAAATATAAGTAGTGTTATAGCAATTGGCAAAAATCTAGAAAAAGAAGACACTTGGTGGTATTTAATTCAACTGCACCTCGAATATTTATATTTTTTTTGTCAATTACGCGTGCATTCTTTTCAGCTTAAAAATATATTTACTAAAGATGCTACATATTATGATAAGTGCATTTACAATTTTGAAATTTCGACTATTTGGCAGATTTCCAAATGAACAAATGCCAAGACGTAACTCTTGGAGTACTTGTAACGACCAGTGATGAATTTAAGTTTATCTGAAATAAAAACTCTAATACACGATTTAGTTTTAATAATTCAAAAATTGATTTCAGAATTTATGATGTATTTGAAAAAAATGTAAAGTGTTTGCAATGAAATAATGCAGTTTGTAGTGTTTATTTACTTTTTTCTTAAAACAAGCTTGTAAAAATAATAGAAAATCAATAATAACAAAAGTATATTGTATTTTCAAATATTTAATCTATACATTGTCTGCATTATTTATTTAAAAATTCTATGTTTCTTTTAATTATTTGCATATCCATCTATATAACAAATAATAAGTCTTCACTAATAGATAAAATATGCAAGACTCATATAAATAAATTTAAAGCTTGTTTTAATTTTAAGTTATTCGAAACATAGTGTATGGCGGGGCACAAAGGTTCAATTTAATTGCTAGCAAATATTTTGTGTAAACCAAAACCATTTTTATTATAATTAACATATCAAGCAAACTATTATCGAAATGTGTTTAGTCAAAAACTTAACACAACAAAAATATGTTTTTTGTGTTTTTCTAAAACTTGTCAGGTCCTTTTTACCTCATAGGCAGGATAAATTGGGACTGTCAGAGGGAAAAAAGGTTCAAAAATCCAAAATTGAGGAGAAGGCAAATAAAAAAATAGGTCAAAAAGATACACAAATCAAAAAAAGATCAAAATATAAGTACTTATTTTTAAACAAAGTATACAAAAAAAATTATCGACTCTTACTCCTATCATAAATCTAGATTAGTGTTTCTATCTAACTTATCATAATCAGACTCATTGTATATTGAAAAATAATTATTACAAATAAAGTCAGTACAAATTATGTTTGTAATACAAAATAAGATATAGATAAAGATATTATTTTATTCATGTAGTAATATTAAAAAAAATCTGAAACATTTCGTGAGAAGCGAAAACATTATGTTTGAAATAAATCGTTGAAAATTTTATCTAAATAGCTGCTAAATCTTCTTATTATAAATATTATAAATTATATTATAAATTATTATTGAATAAATCTATTTTTCATTTATATTGGGAAGTTTATAGCCACTTTTGCCTTCTTGATTATCGGTTAGAAATAAAAATGCAATGTATTTGAAACATTAACTTGAAATAGTGTTATGTATACCATTTTATCAACTTTGGAGCGCCATCGACTCCGGTCTCCCTTATACCTCTGAGCTTTTTCTAGCTACGTGTTTGTGTGATAAATGAAAAGACAACATCGTTCCGAAAGAAAAAGGTGTATTTATTAGCCAAAGCTCTCACATAACCCTTATGATGGATCACCCAAGATAATAGCTCTAGTCTGTGCGGAGCCCCCTGACAGGCGCCCCCAGCAACTTATTGTTAGCTGGGGGTGCTGACCAAGTATAATGTTCCGAAAGAAAATAGTTCCTGCTTTATTATAGTTTCTTACGACAAATTATGATGTGTTTGATGTGTATCGGACCGAAGAAGTTACTGCCTCTTTATGGTTGCTATACGTGTTTGAAAGTTTTTTGGTTTGTTTTATCTATTTATCTTCTAGTCGTTATGATGATAAATATACTTTTTTGTATTTATTATTAACTTCCCGAAGGAGAAGTTTATGTTTTCGTCAAAAAATCCGAATGGCTAATTTTATGTTTTCTCGACGTTTCAAGCCATTCTGAATCGAATGAGACCAAATTTGGAAAAAGTATGTGTGTGTGTGTATGTGTGTGTGTGTGTGTGTGTGTGTGTATGTGAACAGATTTTTTGCCGTAAATCGACGTTTTCTCCAAAACGGCTGGAGCGATTTCAAAAATTTAGAAGCCATTTGATGTATCTCGATGAGGACTATCGTCTCTGAGTTTTGTGCGGCGATCGGCCGGGCCGTTTCTTTGTAAATTGCAGAAAAGTGAAAAATTTTTCGCCCACGTTTTAGACCGCAATTCTGAATCGATTCTGAAAATTCAAAAACCATTCGATAGAGATTGGTTGGGAATCGTGCTGATTAGTTTTTGGTAAAGATCGGCCGGGCCGTTTTCTTGTAATAACGTTTTTTAAAAAAAAATTTCAACGATTTTTATGATTTTTTTTTTGACGGTAGATACCATAGTTTTCTAGGTCATACTAAAATATTACGGCCCTACGACAACTCGTTTAGCTTTAAAAATTTGTCAAAGTTTGCAAAAATTGGTATAGTTTTTTTGACATTTGTCAAAATTAGACTTTTGATCGACGTTTTCTCAAAAGCGCCTGAACCGATTTCAGAAATTTAAAAGCCATTTTATGTATTTCGGGGAAGACTATCGTTTGTCAGTTTTGTGCGACGATCAGCCAAGCCGTTTCTTTGTAATTTGAAAAAAAGTGTTAAACTTTTCGTCCACATTTAAGCTCATCCTACTGAACCGATTTTAAAAAATCAAAAACTGTTCGAAAGATATTAGTTGGGAATGATACTGATCAGTTTTAGGTGAAAATCTACCGAGCCGTTTTCTTGTAATTAACCGTTGAAAAAAAAATTTAAGCCGATTTTTATGGATTTTTTTTAGCGATATATACCATGGTCTTATAGAACTTACTGAAATATTACAGCCTTAAGACAAATAGTTTGATTTTAAAAATTCATCAAAGTTTGAGAAAATGAGTAGCTCTTTTGACATTTGTTAAAATTAAAATTAGACTATTTACTTGGTATAATGATAGAGTACTTGGTCTTGAACATAATAAATCATTAAAGTCCTGAAAACTGGTTCAATTATAAAAATTATTGATTTTTGAAAATTTGCTTTTAGAAAATACTCCGAGTTCGTTCGTTTTCAATTATGTGTAATAAATCCACTCGGAATACTTTTAATGACTCATAAATTAATTTATTTTTTATTGATTAAGTCGATTATTTAAATATATCGGGAAGTTCATGTAACTTGCCTCAAGGCTAAATACCAAACCAACTAGTTTAACTGTGTATTTGAATGGTATATTCACACTGGTGCTGAAGACCAACAAACTAAGTAGATGATTTGGTATGAATAATTCCGTATTAAAATAATTTTATTTTATCATTGAGCTTGGTTTTTGGACACGATTATTTAAAACTCATTATTTAAGGTCAATATGTCCATGTACATAGAGGATGGTCAAAATTTGAACTTGACCTTTTTGTATAAATGTATGAATATAATTACCTGCAACTTATAAGAGAGAGACTAGCAAAAGTAACGAGAGAAGATAGGTTCTTTAAGTTCAAACTATATCATAAACTAAATAGTGGTTTTATTCACATATCTTATGGTGATGGAATATTTATAATTTACAGTTCGCTTAATATCCAATTGCTGCAAAAATCCAGGATGATAGTATTGATAGTAACTATCACGAAAAATAATAGAAAACACTTCAATGCATTTTGAAAATTATGAGCTTTTAGTACAGTCTAAAGTTTTGATTAAACTGTGTCGTAAAAACTTAAGTTTTTCAGAATTAAGACTAGTTTTTAATTTTGGAATTCACAGTTTTGAAAATTGATCGATTTTGAAGAACCCTACTTTTTTATAAATGTACTTAAGAATGTGTTAGTTTTATCAAAAGTTTAAACGAGTGCAAAATGGTGAAATACTTGATAGTTTCACAATGAAAAGATCAAGTAAAAAATAGCAATCCGAAAATAACACGGAATTTGAATGCGTATTTTGTTTATCTTTTTTTCCATTATTTTTTATGTAGGAGGAGTTAGGGCCCTATTGTAGAAGTTTTTTTAAATCAATATATTTTGAGAGATACATTGATTATATTTCTACAAAATAATGTATACGATATTTACAGTTGCTACCAAATCAATTAAATGCAATTTCACAACTATTGTTCATTATTTCATAATTAGTCATTTTCTAGAAATAGTCCGGTGTTTCAACATAATCTATATTTGAGGCTAATTTGAACAATAATACCTCTGATAATTATTTTTTTTACTAATTTTAAAGATAATTGACTACTTTTTAAATAATTATTTTGACACATCAACGCAAACTATAATTAATACAAATACAATATATAATAAAATCTTCGTAATAGAAATTCTTATTATAAATCAACGTAAATTACAATTATTATTATAAGACAAATAAAAATATAGTGTCTTTTGTAACACAATTTACCTGTGCCCATATCTTCCAAGCTATACATTTTCTCTAAACATCTTCACTTCATTCTGTATATTATTCTTGTATGGTACAACTAACCCCTAGGTTTTGTTTCAACTATCGTCAGGTGTGATTTTTTTTACTTTAATCAGAATAACTATGTATACAACTTAGAAATCACGAAAGTTGTTACACATTCTCAAGGATTGACAAATTTGAAACGCAATCAAATATATAACTAATGGGGTGCATGGCATCGTGCCTTAAGGCAAATTACTAGAATTTTCTGTACCGTAATTAAAAATCTTGGTACGAAACCCAGAAAAATTCACACAAAATGTGTACACATTATTAAAATCTTCATAAAATATCTGATAATTTCATGTACTTACGTCCAATAAACATTTTTGACCGCCAAATGACTGAATAAATGAATTTTTCAAAAATTTTATCAGACCTTCATCTTGTCAATACAAGTTCTCTCAAAAACTGAGTTACCTTTTTCTGCACTTTTTGCCCCGTATCTTCGGAACGGCTATACCTGCCTTTGCCAGAAACTAATCAGCATGTCTTCTCATCAATACGAATCGAATGTTTTTTGAATAATTCAAATCGGTTGATCGGTATTCCCGAAATCGTCGACGGAAATTTGTATCCGCCCACACACATACATCCATTTTTTCTAAGGTATGCCAAAATGTTTAGGAACCTCTGAAATGTAAAGATATATCAGAATATTCATTCTCGATTTTTTGCAATTGCTACAACTTGCCCTATGGGCAAAATTTTATGATAGGCTAATTTTATATTACCTGTCAAAAATGACGAACCTGCACAGTCTTGTTTATTTCTTCGGGCTGTGGGACAGTGGCTAATAACATTTACCGTAATGAAATATTCGAGAAACATCAAATGTTTTTAAATAGATTATTATGAATGCTATAACTTATTTCTTTAAAGAGAAGTAAATAAACAAAATTTAATCAATCAATTTTAAAATTAATGGCATTGTATAATTTAGAATTATATAAACTGAATTGCAAAGTTAAAATTAATTATTTGTGTATAAATGAGTTTTAGAACTTTAGGAAGAATTTAAATTAGAAATTTGAAAAATATCCCAAAAACAATCGTTTCGTCAACGCAAGCAAAAAGTTTTTTGAATCGTGCAAATCGGATGCTTGTTCTCCTAAAAACTGCCTTTTTTGCACATTTAGCTCGGTATCTTCAAAACAGCAGGACGACCTGACTTTGTCAAAAATTAATAATCACTCCTTCCCATCATTACGAATTGAATGTGTTTTAGATCATTCAAATCGGATTTTTCAATTTAGATTTTTGGACGATTACAATAACTTAAATAAGATAGTAAATAGAGTGCGGTGCTCTCACACTATAGCATAGCAACTACAATAATAATATTAATAATAACAATATAAAATTAGTTTCATTAGTAGTCCTATTCCCATATCGCACTACCCTCTCACCCCCTCCCCCCACATATCATAGGCCGTAAGTACGTGATGTGAATTCGCCCAAAATTAATAATACTAATCATTGCAACTTATCAAATGCGTGCGTGCGCCCACCGACATGTGGAACACAAACAAAATGAGATATTATCGCAATTATATGTGTTGAAGCGTCATTTGTATTAAGGGATTGTAACATACACAAAAATAATTATTTAGGCCGAGACCACCTTTAGTTTTTTTTGTGCTGCACATGAGTTGGATTGATTACGATACTAAATTAGAACCGTAATTCATATATAATTATAGCATTGCATAGAATTTTATTGATATTTGTCTGACCGCCTGGCACAAAAGTTTTTATTTAATACTCATATATTTTCTTAAATATTTGAAAAATATGGTTTGGTAAACAAACAATTAAAACACACAGTATAATTTTATATCTTTGCCTTCAAAAATATCATCTCAAACTTTTAATTATTATTATTAACAATAATAATAGAAATGCATTTTGTTCTAGACATAATATTGAGTCTAGATTGAGGAAATAATTACTATGCTTTTTAAAATAGATTTGTAAAGAGCCCGCCATCTAACTTTATTTTGGAGCATTTCGATCGTGTAGGCCACGGCATTGTTTTACATTATTAACCGGAAGGATTGTAGTTTCAAAAAAAAAAAACTAATGAATTTCAATTGAAAAAACAAGTTTCTGAGGAAATTTTTAATAGTTTTTTTATAGCATTGTCCACAGAAAGTTATTTGGCACACTCTATATGAAGTGTATGTTTTAAAGCAAATGGTTTGTTCATATATAATTTTATATAGTAGTATTGTCGTATATAGTAGACAATTAAAGTATCAGGTACAGCTAGACAGTTAACAAGGTAAACATGTCAGCAGATTCTACCTGATATAGGTACTTACCTGATTTAGGTACTCTCATATGAGCCGCTCAGTGCACACATCGACTAACTCCACTTTTTGAAAAAACTGAGATATTAGTGGGAAATAACTTGGTATAATCATAACTTTTTATGATTATAATAATTTTCCAAAAGAATAAAAATTGCCACTGTGAAACGAAATTTTTTTTTGACCACTGAATCCATAAGTCATTTATTTCAAAAGACATTTTGATTAACTCCATTCTGTAGTGTATATGTTCTGGTTGGGTTGGATTTCGGGTTTCAAATTCATGAATTACGAATAAGAACACAGAACTGTAGGGTGTTGTGGGTCTCGAAAAAAATTCATCTAGTTTTATAAAAGACATCGAAGACGTTACAAACTTTGAAAAAATAACATACTAAAATTCGTGTACCCGGCAAAACAAGAATATTAAAACTGCCTGAAGTTTATTGAAACTTGTTCAAAGTACCGAAATAAGAGCTAACTTAATTAAAAATAAATTTCTGGTCGGTGAAAATAGTTATTAATCTATTAACTCAAGATTTTGTTATTATTGAGTCACGTGCGAAAAAAAATCGAGACCTAATTTTACCAGACAGTTGATACAATATAATAAAAACATTTAAGAAAAAAGCGCCATTGTAGCTAAGCCGAATGCTTCACTAAGATTTTTTTATCTATTTTTTATTTATTTAGAACAATAAATCAATAACAGAAAAGTAACCATCATAGGGTGTCCAGAAAATTGGCCTAAAATGGGCTGAATTTAGAATAGAAAGGTCCAAACCCAACGATATACAATTTAAGTGTGACTACAATGAAAATCCGAATTTAAAAAAAAAGTTTAAAGTTTAAAAAAAGTTGAAAACTTGATTAACTCCACAAGTCATATCAAAACTTTAACTTTAATGATAATTATTTTCTCACTATTAATAGTTATGAATCTTATATACCGTTACATGTAAGCTATATATGTATTCATACGTTCTAAAATATATTTTTCAATTTATATTATAACAGGAATTTTTAAAAGCAATATACATTACTTTATCGCTTTTCTCCACTTTCTGACTTTCGGAGTTAGTCGATGTGTGCACTGAACGGCTCATATATTGAATAAGATGAATAATCAAAAATGAAAACCTAAATTCATATACACGCATGTATAATAAGTTAAATAACATAAAATAACAGATTGCCTATTCAATGATTATCATATTTCAAAACAAAATTAATATAACTACTTCAAAGTTTCTGATAAATCATTCACAAATCAAATAACTATATTTTTTGCCCGTAACTAAATATGGAAGATTTGGCTACAAGATAAAATTTTGTCGAAGTAATCATATTTTGTTATTGTTTCATATATGAACCAGTGAGTAGGGTACTAGGAGCGTAATGTAACTTTTTTCATTCTTTTATATTTATTATAGTGATTTATGGATTGTATTTTTAGGAAAATCAAGTATTAATAAAACAAAAGGGTGATGTTTCAATTTACCCCGTGTTTGGTGTTAGATGTAACATCTACCGCGGTAAGTCCTAACGAGAGGAAAACAACTATTTTGCAGAGTAATGAATCATATTCGTAAGATTTTATCAAAAGTAATTGAAAGCTTCTGAATAAGAATTAAAAACATATATAACAGAGACAAATAATGCAAAAATAACATTTTTAATATGAAATTTAAGTATATTTTTGTATATTCTTAATTATGGTATGTTTGTGAAACCCTACTCGGACAAATAATTCATATATAAATTAGCTGCAGTTCAACCAAATATAAATGCATTTACATAACTGACTTATAGAGCACATATAGAGTGCAGCATGCAATTCAACAGGAATGAGAATTTCAAGTTGCTTATAATAACTTGTACCTAAAATTATCGATAAATTCTTTAGATGTGCCGAATTATTATTCTTGGTCGTCATATTATCGTTATGTAGTAATTTTGTTATTGTTAATAAATGCATAGCAGTATTTAGTGAATAAATAAGTGGAAATAAAATTAAATAAAAGGCAGATATGATTTGAGAATAAGCTAGTTGTAAGTGGCACTTTGTTTTGTGGCAAGATACATGAAATACACGATATGTGTAAATAGTCGATTTAATCAAAATATTTTATCTATTTATGTATGATCTTCCTGTCTGCTTGTCCATAGTCTACGTATACTTACTCGTATTTACTTGTTTACTTTTCTATTTTTATGCCTGTCTACCTACATAACTACCCACATGTCTACTTTTCTACATGTTTACACGCCTGACTTTTCACATGTTTACCTGTCTGCCTATCTATAAGTTTACTATTTTAAGTGTCTACTTGACGCCTTATTTACCTGTCTACCTGTCCGGCTGTTTACCTGTCTACCTGACCACCTCTATTCACCAGTCCAACTGACTACTTGTTTGCCAGCCTTTGCCTCTATTAGATTCTTCGTCTACCAATCTATCTATCATTCTATTAGTTTATTTGTCTACCTATTTCCGTTTTCTAATTCTTTACTTGATTACCTGTTTATGTATCTAAAGGTCCAGCTGTCTACCTGTATACCTGTCTACCTTATATACACACATTCATCAATTTTTTCTAAGGTATGCCAAAATGTTCAGGAGTCTTGAAACATAAAGATGTAAAACAAATATTTTCGATTTTTTTGCGTTTACTATAACTTACCCTACTGGAAGAAGAGCTGAATAAGACTATTAATGCAATACACAGTCATTTGCAGATTATGATGCAGTTTGCCTAGACGTCTAATATGGCTAATATTTTAAAGTTAAAAGATTAGAAAGGATATACATATTTTTATTCATAAATATTTCTTACTCTGAATTCATTCATACGTTTTGTATAGACACGGTTCGTACAAAATCTATCGAGATCGGTCCGAACCTCTCAATTTCACGCCGATCTGCCTCGAACCGTTTCTAAGCTATCGTACACGGCCGTGTTTTTCTATTGATTACACGAAAACAAACTATAACTTTATATTTTCTCGCGGTCTATCGTCTGAGAGTTTTATTTTTTCCCTTTTTTCATAGCTCGTCGTACATGCTTCCTGTTTCCAACGTTTTTCCTTCCGCCCAATGCTTTTAAGCCTTAGAGTCTGCATGTGGGCGATAGTGAAAGAGTCGGTTCATAATTCAAACCAGTTGAACTCTACTTACGTTTCAGTAAATATTAAAATTAAGGTTAATTTATTCTTGAAAAATAAAAAAAAGTGCGCGTAATGATCACACGCGATTGAAGTAAAACTTATTTGCTACTGCACAAAGTAGCAAATTTAAGTTAAGTATAATAAATACATATAACAATTTTGAATAATGTTTATTAGTAATATGGTAACACTCGTGATTCACACATTTATTAGTGTCAACCATATACACATTTATAAAATGATAAATTGAAAATTATATATTTATAATAGCATTAAAAATATGTATAATATTTAAAACAATAATGTAATCAAAGTCATATTTCATATATGACATAATCGGTTCGTCATTGTAATTAGCATTAGAAATGAACATTTATTAGAGAAAAGTAGTAATTACTGATTAATAAATTCTATAATGTTCGTTCACACAGTGGATTATGTTATGCAACGTCTAAATTGCAACGTCTATTGTTTTTGCAACTTCACTCATCATGTAATTGTGTTTGAAGAACTTCATATAATTAAAATTAACATACATTCATTGACTGCTTGCATTTTTACTGTTTGGCTGGCGATATAATCTCATTCTTTGAACACTGTAATATCTATCTTACCTAAAAAGTATTTCTCATTTTAATAACTTCAAAGATTTATAGAAACTACGAATAATTTAGAAATAATTTTTAATCAATGAACTTACGTTTAGTTTTAACTATTTTTTTTATTATAATTTGTTTTATTATTTTCAAGGAACAGGGTAAAATATTCTTCTGATTCAGGCATTTTTCATTAAATCAACATTTGTACTACAATGTAACTTTAAAATTTTATTTATCTAAGCCGATTTTCTTGTTGATATCGGTACGCATACAACGTTGATGCCGGTACGCATACAACGACAGCTCTTTATGTATTCACATACGCGACGTCTAATCACAATCGACCCGTACAAAATGATATCATCGAGACGAATCATTGGCACTCGACTCTGCCGTAACGCACTTCCGTTGAATTTGTACGAATTTACACCCTAGTCGCGCCTAAAATTTTACTTCAATAATAGTTTAATGATTGATAAAAATTTGGTGTAGAGTCTTCTATGTTCTATAATATAAAGTATCATAAGTCAACGTAAACTCAATTATTATCATAATACAAATTAAAGATACATTTTACAAATTATGCATTTCACCAATCATCTTCACTTGAATCAGTATATATTTCTTTTGGTACATAGTGGATTTGATAATAT
>NW_020539725.1:4927072-4952852 GCF_003426905.1 Ctenocephalides felis | reverse complement strand
ACTTATATGTAACTGATGTTAATTAGTAGGGTAGATCGGGGCTGGCTTAAAGGTCAGCGGGAAAATAAGTCCACCACCGACATCTCAAAAACAAGTAAAGTTATGATTTTTTTACAATAAAATTTATTTTCTATATACAATTCGAAAACCGGTTAATACTAAATACATATTTATATCATAATGAATTATAAATTTATAATAGCATTAAAAATATTTATAGTGTTTGAAAGCAATATTGCAATTAAAGTCATACTTCAATACGACATGATCGGTTTGTCATTGGAATTAACATCTAGGACTTGAATCTTTATTAGAGAAATAAAGTAAGAGACATCTCAAAAACAAGTAAAGTTAGAATTACCAACTGAAACTTTTCCCTGGCAAAAGCTTTAAAAATAATAAATTAAAAAGTAAATTAACTCTAATAAACCCTTTTACACGGCATGAATTGAATAAATAGTTATTTTAACTATGCTAATGAATATTTCTGAAGAAATACCAGATCATGGTTATGTACAGTGTTATTTATATAAAAAATGTATTCAGAAAATTCATATTTTGCATTGGTTGAATAATGTAGCTAGTCTATTTTGTAAATACCTTTAATATTAAAAATAAGGCATTGGACGTGTTTGCCCCCCACCCGTTACATTTTACTTCGGCCATGGTGACAAATTTGTGAAGAACAGCGGAAACATTGATGCAGTAGCTGGATATTTTACTGAACACAGTCGGATAGTAGTTTGTGTTATTTGTTGTGATATAATAGGTTTGATTTTCACAATATAATTGTAAATTCAAATTGGACCTTTGTGCCTCGCTCTACCATATTTTAAGCTTGTATATCGTTCAAATTTTAAGTATCCGTATATACATGGTTACAACATAATGTAAGGCCCGTGACATTTGTCCCCGTATATATTTTTGGGTGAAATATCATTCGCGCGGCACACGGCTCGTCTCTCGTGACAGAACACACGAAATAAAGAAGGCCCCGACCACGTTGCCGAGTAAATAAAGTAATGTTGACAAATAGGCTAAACCCAACACCGCCAACACCGCCAACACCACCAACACACACCATTGCTGCAGCAGAGCGTCCTGTAATAAATAAAAACGTCGCAGGAGTACGCATTACAGGAAGTAATATGGCTTTGCTCCATCAAGCGGGCAACTCTTGAAATTCGATTGTTTTTTTAAGCGTTCTGTTTGCGATATAAATGAGATTCGTTGCTCGTATTTTTATAGAGAATTGTGGAAAAGAACTTTTTTTCATTTATTCATTTTTTAATAAATAAGTGTCCAGGGTTTTTAAAACAGGATGTTTGTTATCAATCCTGGTATTGTTATTTTTAGGTTCGTTTCAGATACACTGGCAATTGTGTAACAACCATTAGGTTGTTAGATACACTGGCAATTGTGCAAACAAAAAGAAAATTTGATATTAAAAATAATTTAAGGTAAAAATAGTAATATTATAAGTGACTAAGTAATTAATAGTAATTCCACATCTGCTGATAAATATTTTATACAAAGTGTCGTGTTTATAAAAATTGTGTCTATGAAATTTGTATTGTGTTGGTGTATAGGTTGAATAATCTAGCTATTATTTCTTGAAATCCTCATAAAATTAAAAATAAGTAATTGTTTCTGCTTGCCTCTTGGCCTTCTCTTTTCACCCTGTCAATGTGAGAAATAGGGTCCACCACCGATATCTCAAAAACCAGTAAAGCTAGAAATTTTTTAACAACAATATTTGAAAGTAGAGGACAAAAGATGTACAATCATCACCTTTATTATCACAACGTCGCTACCAGGAGATAACCGGCAATGTTTAAAAATCCATAATAAAAGTATTTTTATTTGCTGTTACCTATTAGTTGTTTTGATTGTGATCACAGTTATTTTGTTAACGAGACCTTGATATATTTTTGCCCTTGATTTTATAAATGCCTGGGTTACTTACGAAGCAAAATCCAAAAAATTTTTTTGAATTAGCAGAACAGCCTTACGCGGACCTCACCGAATCAAGACGAAAAAAGTGAAAGAACTAGTGGGGTTTATGGCATCATGCCATAAGGCAAATTGTTGGAACTTTTCGTACCGTAATTAAAAATTTTAGTACGGAACTCAAAAAAATTTACAGAAAATATGTACACATTATTAAAATCTCTATAAAATATCTGATAATTTGATGTACATATGTCCAATTAACGTTTTTGACCGCCAAATGACATTTTTTTTAACTTATTTTTATTGAGAGTCTCCATAACCGCTGGACCTGCTTTCCCAAAAATTTAATCAGTTTTTCATCTTGTCAATACAAGTAAATGTTTTTGAATTATTAAAATCGGAAGCTCTGTTCTCTTAAAAACTGAGTTACTGTTTATGACACTTTTTGCCCCGTATCTTAGGAACGGCTAGACCTGCTTTCGCCAAAAACTAATCAGCACGTCTCCTTATCAATACGAATCCAATGTTTTTTGAATTATTCAAATCCGTTGATCGGTGTTCCCGAAATCGTCGACGAAAATTTGTATCAGAACACACACACACACACATACATCCATTTTTTCTAAGGTATGCCAAAATATTCAGAAACCTTAAAAACGTCGAGAAATACAAAAATTTTCATTTTCGATTTTTTTGCGATTACTATAACTTGCCCCACGGGATGTTAATAAAAGTAAATTTTGCAAAATACGACTTTTCCATAAGAATAAAACTAGTAATACGTAATAAATATGTTTGTGAAAGATGTACGCGTAAACAGATTTTCAGCTGTATTTGGATAAATTGTTTTGTGTAATTAACATTTATTTCCAAATAAACAATTTTCTTTTTTAACGCTTACTGGTTGTATAACTGTAAATAATATATGAGATAAAAAAAAATTAAACGAATTTCTAAACGCATTATTTATTTTTTCATGATGAAGTCTTTTTGACTGCTTTCAGGCAATGTAGAACATTAAAACTTTCCGTCTTTCTAGAGTTACATAAAATTATGCAATTTACTAACAAAAAGTTAAAGTAGCCATATAGAAATAACAAATAACAAATTAAATTTCTATGAGTAGCTGATTTACAATAGTGAAATTATTCTTGCTAATTGAACGTGATGAGGATTTATCTTCTTTCATTGTCTAGTATGTAAAATAAATCAATCGATCAAATAATGTATTATGTATTTACTACATATTTTCGAATTAGACAGTTTAATTTCCACATATTTAAAATTAAACATTCTATAGGTAAACTTGAACTCGAATAAGTCCTGAGAAAAAAATATTTTTAACCAAGTGTAATATTTTAATCAGCTCCACTTCATTAAATCAATTTCTGTCAAATGCACTATCTTTCACTTTTTCTACGCAAAGATGCTCATGCTGAGTCTAAGATCAAAAGAAATAAATACTGAAAAAAATGTTTTCTTAGTATGTTTGCATTTGTTCTCCTTGGCGAAACAGGTGGAAGATTTCACGAACGTTATCTTTGGACGTTTTCCAGACTTTACTGTCTTGTGAACAATGATATTGAAAACGAGAGTCGGTGAACGTTTTCCGGAAATTGTTTTAGATTACTCAGGTTTGAAAATTTGCAATAAATTAGCTCAATTATGTAAAATTCATTTAATATATATATTTTTAATAAACATATAAAATTATCATAAATAAATCAATGATCCATTAACTAGCAAATTGTCAGAAATTTTTATAAGTAATATACTGAAATTAATAAACTAGCGGTACTTGGCCTCGTGCCTTGACCGACAACTGAATTTTCAAAAAAAAACTTTGTAAGTTTTTGAAAGCTCTGAAAAAAATGGGTATTTGAAAATTTTGAAATTCTTGAAAAAATTTGACTTTTTTGAAAAAAATGTTTTCTTTAAATTTTGAACTTTCATTTAAAGCATTTCGCATAGTAGCTGTCTTAGAAAATAAATATCGAAGCGCGTAAGCGCCGCGTCGTAGTCTCACAAATGAACATTGGTACGGAACCTATGAAAATAATAACACAATTTGTACTTGTTATTAAAATTTCTATAAAATTTCTGATAATTTGATGTGCAAATGATCAAATGATCATTTTTGACACCTAAATGCTTCTTTTTTTACATTTGTACCTGCCTTCCATAAATTAAAAAAAAATCGTTTCGTCAATACAGATAAAATGTCTTTTGAATTATTCAAATCGAACGCTTCGTTCTATCAAAAACTGAATCATCATTTTTGGCTCTTTTTGTCCCGTATCTTCGAAACGATTGGACTTGTCTTTGCCTAAAACTTCCTTTTTATTAAAAGGAATCGAATGTTTTTGAATCATTCAACTCGGTCGCTCCTGTTCTCGAAATTTCGATGAAAAATTGTATCCGCACAAACATGCACACACACATACACATATCTCCATTTTTTTCTAAGGTATGCAAAAATGTTCAGGAACATTTATAACGTGAAAATATATAAACATTTTTATTTTCGATTTTTTTTTGCTTTTACTATAAATTACCCTACGAGAGTTAATGCTGTTTACTGAAAATAATAACAAACAATTTACAATGTTATCACTTTAAAATTCAATTGAATTAAATTATTTTCATATAAGTTATAAATTGAATTAATTGAATTAAAAAAAAATGTATTTAATTTATATATAGAGTAAGTATTTTTTGGTTTTATGTAATTCACAGAAATGAAATTCAGGAAATTACGTTGTATATTTTTGATAATTTTTGTTATTATTTTTCTTTAAAGGAAAGTCTTATTTTTAAAGACAGGCATATGAAAAAGAATATTTGAGTAAGAAACATTCGAGAAGAGTTGCCCGAAGCATTGTACAATATCTTCTCATTTTCAATATATATGTACCATCAGAAACAGAACGAAAAGACTCAAAACGATATCAATGAATTGTTTTTTCATAGGTTAATATAAATCGAATACTCTTCAAAAAAAACTGAAGACTTAATGGGTAATAGTGTGGCAACACGAGTTTGAATTGATGAATTTTTAGTTGTTATGACACTTTGTAATTTTTAAGACGATCAGATTAGAATACAGTTGTATATTTTTCTAAAATACCATTTTTGATAAATTATTTACCCCAATAGCAATTATCAATACAACTTATTATTATGGTATAAGCTCAATGCTCCAATGTAATAATGTGAATATACTAAAAACTTGATTTATTATGTAGCAACTATTCAAAACTAGAATGAATGCAGAATGTATTGCTTATTACTTTTGCAAATTATATGAACATTTCAAAGAAATTTGTTAAATATGGCATTTTTTAAAATAAATGTTATGAAAAGTGATTAAAAATTTGATTAGATTTAATTGTAGTGTGGGAGTAGTAATGATTATGACAATATATTAAATTAGAAACTCCCAACAATAAAAAAAATATAAATTTATTAACTATCAAAATATTTCGATATCAAAAATATACATGACATGTCCGATTGTTTTTTACAAATCAAAACTTAAATTAGAAACTCGCAACAATAAAAAAAAATATAAATTTATTAACTATCAAAATATTTCGATATCAAAAATATACATGACATGTCCGATTGTTTTTTACAAATCAAAACCAGCCTGCTTGATATCGCCACAGTAGATATTTATAACCTTTAAAATGCCCAAATTTTCAATTTGTGTTTCCAATTTCAAATATTAACGACTCATCTCATTTTACCATATTTATTATCAAAACATATTAGTATTATTATTAAAAATCATGCAAATTGAAAAACATGAATGATGATGAACATGTTGCTAAAATATAATATTTTCCAAATTTACAAATTTAAATTCCAATAAAATGATGTGTGGAAAGATAGTAACAACTACTATTATATAAATATTATTTATCTAAGATAGTGTCAGTTATATGTTCATCAATAATATTAATGCTATATCCGGTTTCGCAATAACTACATAATTATTGAAATACATAAGATATAAATCACTTCAGTCATAAAGAATTACTTTCATAATTAGAATACGAAAAAAACTTTTTTGCCCATTTTTAACATACCTTAATGTAAGTTATAGTAATCGCAAAAAAATTTAAAATGAAAATTTGTGCATGTCTTTACATTTCAAGACCTCCTGAACATTTTGGCACATCTTAGAAAATATGAATGTAAGTGTATGTGTTTGGTTTCCCGGAAGCTGCCCGCCGAGTCATCGGAGGAACTTCGGCGGATCGCTAGCTGGCATCGTTTATGGTTAGAACTAGGGCGGTATCTGATCGCCTTCGAACCTCTAACTTTCGTTCTTGATTGATGAAAACACATTTGGCAAATGCTTTCGCTTCTGTCCGTCTTGCGACGATCCAAGAATTTCACCTCTAACGTCGCAATACGAATGCCTTCTGGCTTCAAAATGATTCAAAAAACACTTGATACCTATTGATAAGGAGACGTGCTGATTAGTTTTTGCAAAGACAAGCTCAGCCTTGGTAAAAATGGTAACTAAGGTTTTAAAAGAACAGGTCATCCGATTAGATTTATACAGAAACATTCGGTTCATGTTATCAACGGCTAGACGGTTGATAAGTTTTTGACAAGGGTAGGTCCATCTGTTTGGAAGATATAGAGCTAAAAGTCAGTTTTCGGGAAAAATAAGAGTCTGGTGTTAATTTTAAAAAATATATTGCTTTTGATAACTGAATGTAGGCAAATGTAGTGGTAGACTTATAAACACATAATCCGGTCAGCTGGTAAACAAGTAGATAGGTGTGTAGATGGTCGGCGGACAGATTCAGGGGGAAGTCCCGTAACGCCGGACGGCACCTAAAGTCGGACACTCTATTTAACACTTATTATTTAAGCAAGTATAAATCTTTATATTTCAAAATACAAGTGAAAGGGGCGCGGGGGGCACACGGCCACAGCGGGAGCAACCTTTTGTTGTTTTAGACGCAAAATCACGGCGTCACCTAAATATCAATGGAAGTGATTCTAGTGTATTTATGCATTTCTATTTTAGTGGCATTCAAAGATAAAAGTAGTACTTGATTCTTATCCGTAAAATAATAGAATATTATTAGATATTTTAAACAATTTTAGTAGGTACCACCAAATGAACAAAATTGTCTGTCCCTTAGCACCGGACAGTAAGTCGTCCCTTAGCTCCGGAAGTAAACATTGGTATTTTTTGTGAGAATTGACGTAATTTATTCTAATTATTTAATTTTGTTCTAATGAGTGTTATCGGTCACTACATGCCCCCATTTTTCGTATTTTCTAGTCAAAGAATCAAAATCTCATGATGAATGCTCCAGCTCTTAGCTCTTAGCAACGGTGTTGCCCAAAAGGGTGGATAATTAGTGACTTTTTTGCAATATCTCAGAATATTCGTGAAACACAAATGTTCAGACAATCCAGAGTGTGGAGATGGCTACATATGTGTTCAATGTTGGTTATTTTGAAATGTTCGGTACTAGGTGCCACTTTGTATAATCATATTTTTACCAAAGTTTGATTATTAATTATTGTTTAGAAAAGATTGCGTTTTTGTTAATTTAGTTTGATTTCTAACTTTGTTATCTAACATAAGTCATAATTTAATTAACATTTCATAAAATATGTTTTGATTTATTTATAAATAACCTTAGGTGTCCGGTACTCGAGGTTCACCCTATACAGTAAATGGATGAACAGGTAGACAGGTAAATAGACGAACAGGTCGACATGTAAATAGGTGGACAGGTTGACAGGTAAATAGATAGAGAGATAAACAGGTAGATAGACAGGCAGGAATTAATGTTGAGAAATCTACAGGTGAAGAGGAAGTTAGTTAGATTATATATGAATTAATATTATTAATTAATATTATTAATTAAATCAATTATTAACAAATATTGGGAGGTTTATACAACTTGCCTCAAGGAAAAATACCTCTTACATTTAGTTTGTTCAAATAATGATCGTGATAATTAATTTAGTCCAATTTTTTTGAATGTGATATGCTCTTATATTAATATCAATAAAATAAGCGAAAACAGTATATAATTTTATCCCTTTGCACTCGAATGGCGGCAGTATGTTGACACGGTGAATTTTCTAGTAACTCGAGCAGTGACGTGCGGTCAAACAAATTGTGGAAATGATGTTATATCTATATTTTTTTCACAATTTATCTAAATAATTTTAATTTTGTAACAATAAGTTGGCAAAAGACTACATTCGAGTTGCTGGCGTATTTTGTAAGAAAACTGTCAAGAAAAAGGATTAAAACCATCATCAATATTATCTCAGGTATCAATACTACCTTAAAAATCTATTCTAGTAAAGTTTGAATAAATTTTCCTTAAACTCTCTCATTAAATCTT
Organism: Ctenocephalides felis; assembly: GCF_003426905.1. Lineage (NCBI taxonomy): Eukaryota > Metazoa > Arthropoda > Insecta > Siphonaptera > Pulicidae > Ctenocephalides > Ctenocephalides felis. Next base: position 4,944,507 of record NW_020539725.1, on the reverse strand, counting down.
TTATACCTGGCCGTCGCTAGCTCAGTTGATGTGCTTCCGCATATCGAAATGAAATCCCGGGCTGTAAAACGAAACAAGAGCAAAAAACATAACATCAAACATGCAAAAACCGAGTACGGCGGAGAGATTTCTTATTTTTAGAGCTATTCCGAGCAAGACTGTTGAAGAAGATGGAATTAAGTGCGCATTTTACATTATACAGAGCTTCAACATAATAGTGCGATGTCGCTGAATTATAAAATTAAATTTTACGAAACAGATATACTACAATGTAGTCGTAATATGCAGGTGTGTGTATAGGTAGAGCAGTGCTTAAACCTTCTAGGGAAGAAAGGTCTACCACCGATATATCAAAAACAAAAGTTTCAATTTTTTTAACAACAACACTTGAAGGAAGAGGAAAAAAGAAGTAGTAGAAGAAGTGTCTTGATTCTTACGACGCTGCTATCGGGAGAAAACTGGCAATATTTGAAAATCCATAACAAAAGTATTTTTCTTCCTTGTTGGTTATTAGATTGTGTGTACTGTTCCTAAGTTTACGAAACCTAATATAATTTTTAAGTATATTTTATTCAACTATTTTATGAGACGCAATGTTAATTTTAAGTTAGATTTAACAGCTATTTATATCTATAAAAGCGTACACCTGAGTGGGATAAAAAGGAAATACTGAACCTTTACCCTGACAAAGGTGTAAAATATGAAAAATAGTAAATAAAAAAGTAAATTAAGTTAAAAGAACTTATTTCAAAAGAGATCAATTAATTAAATAGTTATTCCAACTTTGCTGATAAATATTTCTGACGAAATTCCAGATCAAAGTTAATTACAGTGTAATCTCTGTAAAAAATGCCCCCATGAAATTTATATTTTGCATTGTTGAATAATGCAGCTATTATTTTGTAAAATCTACTTAAAATTAAAATACTTAAAATACTTGGTGGACCTGCTAAAAGAACTAGGTTACAAAATTTTGGAAAACAGCAAAAACAAACATTTCTGCAATAATGTATTTGCTGGGTGTTCTACTTAATATATTCACATACTTGTTTGTTCGATATGTGTTATTTGTTGTGATATAGATTATTCCATTTTCACAACATAATTGTTCAAAGTGAAATTTACACCGTATATTTTCTCAGGGTAGTACCTGGTCAGAAATATTCGTCCGCCTAGTTAGTGTTTACAGCTCGGCTAATATATATGTTTAGCTGGTCCTTTTTACCCCAATCACAAGTAATTTTATAGAGGTTATATAGAAAAAAATGAATGATGATGAATAGAAAAAAACTAACACAAATATAACAACATATCGTAAAAAATAATTAAATAACGTTTAACTAAATAACAGTACTCACAACTACAACTCCTAACAACGAAAAAAACTCTTGTCATAGATTTTCAAACGTGGCTTTTTATCTTCCTATATACTATAGTTGCTAGAGATGAGGTGATGGCGGGTAACACATCTTTTTCCTTCTACTTTCAAATATTGTTGTTAAAAATTCCTAACATAAATAGTTTTTTGAAAAAAATGATACACTCTATTAGAGATTATTGTAGTTTCCTAATCTTTATCTAAGATCCTGAACTTCAACATCAGCATCAATACTTCAACGTCAATTTTCAGAATTGTTTTCTAACACTGACATATTGCCAATACATTATATTCATACACCATAATGAAAAATTGTTCATACCTTAGAAACGAATTTTAAAAGTGAAAAGTAAAGTTCTAGTGGGGTGCATGGCACCTTATCGCATCGTACCTGAAGGCAAATTGCTGGAACTTCCCCTACCGTAATAAAAAATGTTGGTACGGAACCCAAAAATATCTGATAATTTGATGAGCATATGTCCAATAAACATTTTTAACCGCCAAATGATATTTTTTCAACTTATTTTTATTGAGAGTTGGACCTGCCTTTCCAAAAATTTAATCAGTTTTTTATCTTGTCAATACAAGTAAAATGTTTTTTGAAATATTAAAATCGGACGCTCCGTTCTTTTAAAAACTTAGTTACCGTTTTTGGAACTTTTTTACACGTATTTTTGGAACGGCTAGACCTGCCTTTGCCAAAAACTAATCAGCACGTCTCCTAATCATTACAAATCGAATGTTTTTTTGGATTATTCAAATGGGCTGATCGATGTTCCTGAAATCATCGACACACCAAAATTTGTATCCGCACACACACACACACATACATCCATTTTTTTCTAAGGAATGCCAAAATATTGAGAAACCTTTGAAACGTAACGATATATAAAACATTTCATTTTCGATTTTTTTGCGATTACTGTAACTTACCCTACGGGAAGTTAATAACCAAACAACTGTTTTGGATATTAGTAAAAAATGATCTTGCCAAAATTATAGGAGTACTCTTAACACAGATGTGATCATAGTTTAAGAAAGAAGTTACTACTTATCCAACGAATAGATAATTGATCTATATTCAGACTTAGTTAGGACTTTACTTAGTTAGCAAATTACTATATTTACTACATATAAAAAAAATAATTTATCTGTCTCATTTTAATAATATTCTGTTCAATTAGATTCCATTCTAATCGTTCTGTTTTCCAAATCAGCAAGTTCTCGATATCTTCCTGGCAAGTCAACAAAATACTTGAAACGATTCCGCGAATAATCCACTTATACAATCACAACTTACGGAATTTTATAAACGGTTCCAATATATAAGGAAGTAACGGATTCGACAGAAATGGATCGTAAAATACTTACTTTAACCATATAGGATGTGTACGTTTGCACACAGATATATTGGATGGAATAATAAGGGAGGTGGTAGATAAAATACATGGTAATAATATTATTCTTGGTAAAATGAATGTATGTGTTCGTATCGCACGACACAATGTGATCTTTTGATGCGATTTTGCCTGGTAATGCTATGAAAGAAAATAAGGAAAATACAAAGTTCGTATATGCAATCAATTGGAAAACTTTAGACAGTATATTATCAAATTCTTGGTTTTGATTTTATGTTTCCTAAACATTTCATATTATTTTCAATTTTTTGTGACCAACTTTGGAAAACTGATTTTTAACTTTCCGTAGGGAACTTATAGTAATGGGCCGAAAATCGAAAATGAAAATTTCTGCATTTCTCGACATTTTGAAGGTTTCTGAACATTTTGGCATACCTCAGAAAAAATGGATGTGTGTGTTTTGTATATCCGCATTTTTTCGTCCACGTTTTTGGTCGCACGGCTCAACCGATTTGAATGGTTCAAAAAACATTCGATTCCTATTGATGGGAGAAGTGCTGATTAGCTTTTGGCAAAGATAGGTCCAGCCGTTACGGAGATACGGAGCAAAAAGTGCAGAAAATACAAATCGTGTTTTTGAAAGAACAGAGCATCCGATTTAAATGATCTAAACACATTCAATTTGTAATGATTGGAAGAAGAGGTGATTAGTTTTTGGCAGAGGCAGGTCCACCCATTTCAAAGATATAAGGCTAAATGTGCAAAAAATGGCAGATTTTGACAGAACTAAGCGTCTGATTTGAATGATTCCAAAAAAATTTCTGCTTGTTTCAACAAAATAATTGCTTTTGGAAACAAACATTTTTGTTTAATTTTTTTTTTTGTATATTGAAAATAATTCAGATTTTAATTTTAATTCTGACTAAAGTTCCAATTTATCTTAAACAAACAATTTCAACTTTGCAATTCAGTTTATATAATTCTTATAAATATTAGACAATATTACAGTATTTATAATAATCTATTTGAAAATATTCAATATTGCTCGAATATTTTGTTACGGTACGGAAAGTTCCAGCAATTTGACATTAGTCACGATGGCAAGCACCCCACTAGTTAGTTCTCGTCACCGTTTTTTCAAAAACAATTGATAAACCGATTTCAAATATTTAAAAGGCGAAAAATATATATTTCAATATATAAAATATATACAACATAATGGTGGACTGGTCCTGAAATTTACCCTTGGTTATTATACTTTATTAGAAAACAGTGTATTGCATCCATTCGACAAAAATGAATAGTTTTGACCATTCTTAATGGTTATAATTATATCTATGGGTAGGTCAGTATATAGTTTGGAATGGCGTTTTAAAAGCCATTTGATGTAACTTTACAAGTGCTAGCAATTATCAGTCTTGTGCGAAGATCGGCTGAGCCGTTTTTTATGAAATAGTAGAAAACTGTTTCTTCCACATTTTAGCTCACAATTTTTAATCAATTTTAAAAATTCAAAAACCATTCAAGAAACATTGTTTAAGAATTGAGCTGGCTTGTTTTTGGTTGCGATTGGCCGCGCTATTTCTTCATAATTAATTGTTGAAGAAAAAATGACGATGTTTTTAATTATTTTTATTTTAGATAGAGATCATGGTCTTAAAACACATACCGAATTATTACGGCTCTACTGAATTATTACGACAATTGTTTTAATTTTAAATTTGCATAAATTTGAAAAAATGTGATGAGTAAAAATTTGTGGTAAAAGTCACCTTTATGATGTGATGAGTCAAAATGTGAATTTTTTCGACTTTTTCTCAAAAACGCTTGAACCGATTACAAAAATTTAAAATCTATTCGATAAAACTCGATGAGGAGGTTTCTTGGTTATATGTGCCTGGCGATCGGCCAAACAGTTTCTATTGAATTGTCAGAAAAGTAAAAAAAAAAATGTACAAGTCATTGTAAAAAATCCTGAACTAATTTTGAAAATTGGAAAATTATTAAAAATATTATTTGAGAATTGTACTGTTTAAATTTTCTTAAGGCCATTTTCTTAACTAAGTTTAAAAAAAATGTTTTCTAAGGTGTTTAATAAAATTTGACATGGCCAAAGAGTTTGTGCATTAAGTAGAAATCCTATAATAGTAAGGGCCTACAATAATTGGTTGAATTATATATATTCAAAAAAATGGGTAGGGTAGAGCGGGGCTAGTTGAGCATAGGGGCAAGTTGAGCAATCGAAATATCTCGAAAACTATTCAACGTCCGTTTAGGCACTATATGGAGGAAAGATATAGGTTTGGGAGTAATAAACATCCCGCGATCGCTAGTGCCCACTGGACAAATGAGTGAGGCTCACGGGCGTTTTGTTTATTTTGAGACCAAAAAGTAAAAAAGTAATTCATCACGAGTTTTCGTCTGGTTTTGTCAAATGTTATTTATTTTTAATAAGGTAAATGTTATTTTCCCATATAATTAAAGTACTTTTAATATGCACAGAGATTTTGGCTATATTTCTCACGTTTTTTTTATAAATTCACTTTTATTTTGAAATTCCGAGTTGGGGTTAGTTGAGCATGGTTGCTAAACTTGTTCTGTCACTTGTTCTGTTTAATATGGTGAATGTGAAGTGTTTTTTTAGAGCGAATGAAAACTGACTATAATTAAACTTTCTTTTGTTATTGATCCAATCTGAAACAAATGGTAAGAGTATTTATGGAAAACATTTTTATTTCGTAATAACAGTTCTATATATATATTATATATTTAATAAATTTTATGCGTATTAAATAATAGTATTAAATTACCAATTACCATTAACTTCTGAAATTAATTATTATTTTTAAGATTTAAGCTAAGTCTATGAGTAATAATTTAAAAAAATAATGATTTTAAACAAAAATACTGAATATAATGGTAAAATAATTCCTAAGATACGATATTGTTTTGTTGATTCTACTTTTCGTTAATTATTCAAAGCAAAGTTTTGTTTTCTCTGTCAATAAAGACTATAAATATAAAACTGGTTATTAAAAACTTATTTCATTTCATCATTAATCGACATTGAACCTATGATTTCATTATACTTTCTTAGTGCTCAACTTGCCCCACCTATGGGGTACATTGAGCATACTTGACTTTTTGCATTTAAACAGCTGTAGCTTTTAAATTTTACTTATTACCAAAAAATAGTATTAACACTTTTGTTAAGCGATAAACAACAAACCCATAAAGCCGTATAGCAATTTATTGAGACTTTTCATTGAGGAGCTACATCCGTTTAAGTAAAAATTTGCTCAACTAGCCCCGCCCTACCCTATAATGGATTGGAGTTTTAGGACAAATAAGCACGTGTTTGGACACTATAATTAATATGATTTAAATATTTTTAGTGTTTGAAACAGATTTAGATTCCAGTCAAAACGAAAAGTTATTTTAGAAATAAACAGTAGAAAATTTTCTCCAAGTAGCTAAATCTCTATTTCTATGGATCTATTACTACACATATCGGTAAGTTTATGCATTTTGGCATTAATTGTAGCAGTCCATTAAAAACTTTTCCAATCTTTTCGTGTTTCACTATTTTATACATAGTATAGATTTAGTATTAAATCAAACTCAGAATTTTTCATCTGAAGATTTGAATTCTTTTTACCATTTGCCCTCGACTATCCAATACAATATTTCTGTTGGAGCATGCACATCTATTCAGAGTCTCTATGTGAGTTTATAAATATTCTGAATGTTGTGGATGGCTGTACTTTATGATATTGACTGTTGGCGCTTGATAAATTCTGCAGAATGTATGTTATAGTATCATTTTGCCTGTAAGGGGTTATGAATTTTTATATTGTATATAATATGTATATCAAGTTGGAAGTATGTGGGAAGTCGAATTTCACTGAAATTGGATGAAATGTTTGTGACAATCTTATATCTATTTGTCAATAAGTTTCTGGAGAAAGACTGATTAGGGTGGATATTAAATGCGCGTTATAGTCAATAATAGGCCTAATGTTTTGTATATAGATAATATATTAAGCTTTTAAAAAAATATAATTTGCAAAGAAAGGATAATAATATTAATTAGTGGTGTAATGCATTGTGCCTTAAGGCAAATTACAGGAATTTCTGGTACCGCAATTAAACATTTGAAAAATAATTCAATCATTACTAAAGAACTGATTAATAATTATGAATGATTAATAGCAACTGTTTTAAATAATTTTAAATAGATTATTACAAATACTGTAAATTGTATTAATAATATAATACAGACCTAAAATGTAAGTGCTTGAAATATTTTTTTCTAGGAAATTTTAAAAATTATTAAAAATTTTGACATATCTGGATTTGTCCCAAAAACTAATCATTTCCTCACCTTTAACACAAGAAAATTCTTGTTAAATCTTTTTAATCTAATCGATCCAGTTTCTCAAATGAGCGCATTATTTTTTTGCTCCGTATCTACAAAACGGATTGACCTGCCTTTCGCAAAACTAATCAGTACTCGACATCAGCACGAACCGATTGTTATTTAAGTCAATGTCGAAAACATTTGTTTGAGTTATGTATGATATTTAAACATTATAAATCTTAGTAAGAAACCAAAGAAATGAGAACTGAATTTTAACATACGATTAAAATGTCTATAGAGTATCTATTAATCAACTTCCCGAAAAAAAATTTGGAAAAAGTATGTGTGTGTGTATGAGCAGACTTTTTGACATAAATCGACATTTTCTCAAAAAAGGCTCGACATATTTCAAAAATTTAAAAGCGATTTGACGTATCACGATGAGGACTAGCGTTTATCAGTATTTGTGCAACGATCGGCCAAGCCGTTTCTTTATGAATAGCAGAAAAGCCCGCAATTATGAATTGATTTTGAAAATTCAAAAACTGTTTGATAGATATTGGTTCGGAATCGTGCTGATTAGTTTTTGGTAAAGATCGGCCGGGCCGTTGTCTTGTAATACATACAGTATTAAAAAAAAATTGTCGACGATTTTTATGAATTTTTTTTTTGACGGTAGATACCATAGTCTTATATATCCTACTAAAATATTACGGCCCTACGACAACTCGTTTAACTTTAAAAATTTGTCAAAGTTTGCAAAAATTGGTATCGTTTTTTTTGGCATATGTCAAAATTAGACCTTTCATCGACATTTGTTTAAAAACGCCTTAACCGATTTCAAAAATTTAAAAGCATTTTATGTATCTCGATGAGGACTATCCGTTTCTCAGTTTTGTGTGACGATCGGCCGAGCCGTTTCTTTGTTATTTGGAAAAAAGTGTTAAACTTTTCGTTCACATTTAAGCTCATACTAGCGAATCGACTTTAAAAAATCAAAAACTGTTCTAAATATATTATTTGGAAATGATACTGATTAGTTTTAGGTGAAAATCTACCGAGCCGTTTTCTTCTAATTAACTGTTGAAAAAAAAAATTATGCCGATTTTTATGGAACTTTTTTTGGCGGTATATATCATGGTTTTATAGAACTTACTAAAATATTACGACCTTACGACAAGTAGTTAAATTTTAAAATTTATCTTAGTTTGAGAAAATGAGTAGTTTTTCGACGTTTGTTAAAATTAAAATTAGACGATTAACTTGGTATAACGATAAAGTACTTGGTCTCAATGTATGTGCATTAAAGTCCTACGGAAACTGGTTCAATTATAAAAATTATTGATTTCTTAAAATTTGCTTTTAAAAAATATTCGAGTTAACGTGTTCGTTCGTTTTCAATTATGTGTAATAAATCCGCTCGGAATACTTTCAATTACTCGTAAATTAATTTATATTTTATTGATTAAGTCGATTATTTACACATATCGGGAAGTTTATGTAACTTGTTTCACTTACGTACATCTGTATACACACATACACACAAATACTTTTACCAATTTTATTGTGAAAACAATTCAGAATGACTTGAAATGTCGAAAACATAAAACTCCGCGTGTAGCATATTTGGGGTAAACAAACTTCTTCATAGGGAAGTTAACTTTATAAGCAACTAAAATTTAAAAAATAATATATAAATTTACTTTTAAATTTTCTTCAGCTAAATTGTCTAAAAGTAACTTTATTTCTATCTTTCACAATTAATTGTAAGAAAGTTGAATGCACCTAAAGAAACATAGAGAAATTTCGTCCGAAGATCTTTGACTCATGCGGCTAAAGAATTCCTCTATACTAATTCTTATCTTGCCTTCCTCGTTGAGCTCAACTAAGTTTTTAGCGTCGGCAAAAATACGACATTAACTTAATTATGGTGATTTAGATGTACAGAAGCTTTTCCCGAAATTATTTAATTAAGTAAATCTTACTTTACTTGTACTTCGCTAATTGAATTAACTATTTCTCTAATATAGACGTTTTGTAGATATATTTCTTTCATCATAGAATGTATTATACTAGTGAGAAAGTATAGGTAATTCATACTTGGAAAAATGAATTTTTATAATTTATTATATTGATAAATAATCACACAGATAAACCAATGAACTGAATATATAAGTTCAATATAATTCCAGATTGCTTTCCAATTATAAAAATGTATTCTTTTCCTTCTTTTTAATTTGTCAGAAAATCCTTTTTTACCTCATTAAAATTAAAGAAATTAATTTTGTTTTGGATTTTCGAACATTAACGTTTATCTCCCAAAAGCAATGCCGTAAGAATCAAGGTTATAGCTGATTATACAATTTTGCCTTCTACTTCAAAATAGTATTAATAAAAAAAAATGTATACTCTACTTGGTTTTTATCTAATGGTGGTGGATCTTTTACTCGCGATCCTTTAAGCCCCGCTCTACTCTATATGAATGTATTTGGATTTTTGTTTGACTGGATTTTATTTCAGAATAACTTGACTAAAAATAATATAATAATTCTTTGCATTTGTTTAAATCAAATTTATATTTTTAAGTTAGTTAGTTAATTTTTAAAAATATATTTTGTTACAAAATATTACTAAATCTGTACTATATAGAGTTTGCAACTTATTAATATTTTCAAAAGCAAAAGAAACTAGTGGGGTGTATGGCATCGTGCCTTAAGGCAAATTGCTGCAACTTCCCGTACCGTAACGAAATGTTCGAGGAATACAGAATGTTTTCAAATAGATTATTATAAAAATTATATAAACTGAATTGCAAAGTTAAAATTATTTGTTTAAAATATATTAGAACTTTAGTCAGAATTAAAAATAAAATCTGAATTATTATCGATATACAAAAAAAATCTGAAAAAAAAAAAAATTATATAATTTTTTTTTTACAAAATCAATTATTTTGTTGAAACAAGCTGATAGTTCTTTGAATCATTTAAATTGGACGCTTAGTTCTCTCAAAAACTGCCATTTTTTGCACATTTAGCTCTGTATCTTCGAAATGGCTGGACCTGCCATTGCCCAAAACTAATAATCACTTCTCCCAATCATTACTAATTGAATGTTTTTTAGATCATTCAAATCGGATGCTCCGTTCACTCAAAAACTCGATTTCTATTTTCTGCGGCTGGACCTGCCTTTGGCAAAAACTAATCAGTTCTTCTTTCTATCGATAGGAATCAAATGTTTTTTGAACGATTCAAATCGGTTGATTCGTGCACCCGAAAACGTGACTGTATCCATACATACATAAACACACACATCCATTTTTTCTGAAGTATGCCAAAATGTTCAGAAACCTTAAAAACGTCGAGAAATGTAAAAAAATTCAATTTCGATTTTCGGCCAATTACAATAACTTACCCTACAAGAAGTTAAAAAAATATCTCTAGTAAAAGCTTATTTTGTGTTTTAAGCATTCAAACTATTATGTAATATTTTTTCAAATATTTGTTATTATGTGAAACTAAAAAATTCAATACGAGTATTAATTTTGCTACTATTTTTATTTGTAGCCATTATTTATAGCCATAATATTTTATTGTAATTATACAAAAAAAATATTTATTTTAAATATTTTCTTATTAGTTAATTTATAATATAACATTTAAATTATATATTTTTTCAAAGTAGACGTATTTACAATTTATAAACATTGTTTATATACTATTTTAAAAGCATTTTGCAAAAGTTTTACCACCTGGTTTATATAATCCCCAAACATAGTAGGTATCTATTATATCCAATGCACTTTTATGAATCTCATAAAACTCATAAAACATTTACAATACATCATTCACTATTATAAAACCGTATAGAGTAACCCCCATATAGTACGATTTCCCTTCTGATAAGGACCTATAATCCCCAAAACGGGAAAATTCTAAAAGGGCCTGTTTTTAATGCCGCCCTTCCTTGACAAAATTGAATCGTTACCTTAAGAATAAGGGCCCCTTAGAATGACCTTTCCTTTTATTTACCCAATTTTATATGGTTTTTATTATAGTCGTTCAATATGATCGTTATGATTCAAGGTACGATTATCTTTTCAATTTGACAAATGGTGATCATTTACTGAGGAATAATGTTGTACGAATTTTATAGTTAGACATTTTTAATAATTCATGATATAAATAATGAGATTTTCAACTATTAGGAAAATATGAAACCATTGGTTTCTGTACACTAGTTAGAATTACTCATTTGTAAAATTATTTTCTGTTATTGATGGTGACATATCTTTAATCTAATTAAAATCAATTTCAGTCTAGAAAAATTAATCTAACGGTCGTTGATAAAATTTTATATATGAAAGTATACATATATGTTGTATAAATTTTGTATATAAATATGTAATAATAGTAATATTTTATATTGTCTAAAGTATAATAATAAATTTAAATTGTATTGTTTTTTTATAATTTCAATTTTTCCGTGGTATTTGTTGTTGCTGGACACCAATCAAAACTTAGATATTTCTATAAACAGTTGTGATTTTTCTTGATGTCGCTTTTTGAAAAGGCAACCCAATGGTTGACTTATTTATTCTGAGATTCTAATATTAGAAGGCCATCTAATAGTGGCATTATAATTTAATTTATTGCAGCTATGTCGGGTTGGCTATTATTAATTGGAAACATTTTACTATCTATGTTTTCAAACATCAATAGTGATACCCATTTACAATTTTTGCAAAACTTAAAAATCCATTCACAATAAAATGCAAAGCTGAATAACATTAGGTAAAAAAGAATGAATAATGTTTAAATTGACCATAAAGATTGATAGTTTAGATTTAAAGTTTTGCCTAAATTTATCAGTCAAATAATCTGTGAGATTTAGAAAATATAGAGACCATCTGTTTTTTATATCTATTGAGAGCGAACATTTCAAATTAATTATTTTCTTTGAGTTAGTGCTTAAAACATTTTGTGAAAACTGATTTATTTGACGGTACCAATCATCAATAATTATGTAGCAGTATGTATGCAATAAATTAATATTGAGAAAAATATTTTATTTCTCCTACGTTCCAAATAAATTTTGTCCTGAAATTGCAAATTTCCGATTTTTATCACCAATCCTTCGATAGGCTGGACTTGAAAAGCCATTGAAAAAAACACTCAAATTTTCTTGCAAAAACATATTAGAACCAGGCACAATATATGTGTAGCTATAAATGGATTTATTGCGATGTATGTCAGAATGATTAGCAGGTCAATATAAATAGCATATCGTATGGGAAGTTAATTAGTCAAACGTCTTCAGTAATAGAATCTAATATACTTGTCTACTCATTTAGCAGCTGGAACTGCATTCGCATCCATGAAACTGTAACAAGTTCAACTCCGGGCGTATTTGTATGTAAGAAGTTGCAAGCAGTACTAATTCTCATTAGTGCTCTATTTTGTACAATCCCACCAATAGTTCTTGGCAAACGCCAAAACTGAGTAAACTGAGAGTTGGTGAATACATTTCTAAAATCAACATATAACAAAAAATATTAAATTCAAACTTTAAATTTTAAATAACTTTAAAGTTATTTTTTGCCTCTTTTGTTGCTTGTAAGATGATACACTTTAAACAGGCTAAGTATAACAACCCAGCAAAACTTTAGAATAAAATCGCAACATTTCTCCCAAATTGAGGGCACTGTGTATGTGATACTAATACTATGAGGGTCAAATGGCGCATATTATATATTGCATTAAAAACTATTTTATTGATTTAATAATTTGTAAATTATTTTTTGAATTAATTGAATACCAGTGCAGTATCAAATTATTGATTCCAAATAAAGTTTATATTTTAAGAGTAATTTCAAATAATTCGCCTAAACATGTCTCAAATTGCTGATCTAAAATCACTCCCATTTATATACGGTAACAGAAGAAATGAGAAAACTTACATCTTTATGAACGCCTGATTTAGAAGATCATCAGAATCAACTTGACAAATGTTTTTTCTTCGAACAATGCAAGTCAACATGTAACCTAGATTTATAATTTTTTCTAAATCTTCATCTCATAGATTTTTAAATTTAAAATGACCATTCGGTAGCATTTTAATATCTTACCTCTCCACATTAGTTACCAAAATTACTATGAAAATAAAAATGAAAACACAAGTTTGTTCATATTTGCTTCATATTGGTGAGGCATCATACCGAAGTTATCTTCTGTAGATGAGAGCTGAATAAAAATATGCATAGTGATTTATAATTTATCCAGAATTCGTGTCTAACGGAAAAATTGTTATTTTCCAGAACAGTATTTACAGAAAAAATACTCAATATTAGAGTCGCAAATGTATTAAGATTATACAATTCATATAGGAACAAAACAATTTCAATGCTGTTTTAGAAAATCGTTTTTTATATAAAAATAATTCAAGATTTGATTATTTCAAAGTTTTCATAGTGAAAAGGAACGATCAGATTGATAAATAATGAAATAAATTTGGAGGTAAATTCAATGAGGTTGTGTTACTTACGTTTTACTGTTTATAATAAATATTATCTAAATGTATTTTTTTGTTACAGGTAAGCTACAAAGATCAATATTTTTTATACGAGATATTTATTGATTCTACAACACGAGGGTGAATATACTTTAGGTCAGTACAATTTTATATTTCGAAATTTAAATAAATAATAATTAATAGTTGATTGTAATGAAATAATACAACTTTTTTCATGATAGAAAATTTAGTTGCAAAATTTTCTTAAATTGAAAACTACTTTATACTTGTTTATCTATGTATACTAGACTATCTGTTTCTAAGCTGTGATGAAGCAATAGCAATACATCAACTCACGTGCCAAAAAATATAGTTTAAAACAGACAACTGTGAAATACAGAAACGCGCCGAATGATTTAGATAAATCTGTGTATGTTTGTAGGTATTTATTTGACGTATTTGTATCAATTTGTGTGACGTTTTCTCATAAAGTTTCTGACTAAATTGCCGCATTATTATTTATTATTATTAGAGCTCTATCCAAAGCACATAATAGTGTAAGCTCTCCACATGTTTTTTACTCCCTTACTAACCTTATACAATTTTGGCATATAATTTATGTATTTTATTTACCATCACTTTCAGAAATTCTGTGCCCACTCATTGTTTGATTTGGACATGGATTCTTAATTTTCTAAAACTTTATTTTTTACCAAGTCGTCGATCATCATATCTTTAATGACTTTTTCCAGAATACATTTTTGCTAGAATTGCTTTTAGAAACTGACTTTATCAACCGTGGTTTCATGTTTCTGATCTGTACGGACCCAAGCTCTAAAGATCTTTTTTTTAACATCAGGATAGGATAAACTTATCATCTACTTTTTCAAGTTTTTACTTGTTTGGAAGGGGCTTCAATGATCTATTTAAAAGGATTTTAATTTTATGGTGACAAACTCAGCTTTTCAAACTCTTGTATATTGTGTAATTCCAAAATTTCCAGGAAGAATCACATTTTTTTAAAGTTTCAGTATATAATATTGGGTTTGCTGGCACATCCGCATAGCTTAATGTTATAGGTCCAAATAGGTTTATTTCAATAAAATAGGTGTTAGCTATAAATCATATTCTAAAAGATTAGTTGAGAATATGAAATATTAATACAGATAGTTAATTAGCAATAAAATTATGCAGTATTGGCAAGTGTCATTTTGCTATGAGGCAATTTGCTGATATGTTTAAATAATCAATCTATTTATCTACACATTTATGTAGATAAATAGATTGATACCCATTTGCATTTGCTTACTAGTCTTTTTCTAAATCTGTCTACCTGTCTACCTGTCTACCTGCCTAAATGTCCACTTTTGTATCTGTTTACCTGTCTATTTGTTTGTTTTTTCACTTGTTCCCCTTTCTACTTGACCATCTGCAATAATGAGTTGTAATAACCTTTTTATGTCTTCCAAAAAAAGAAAGTAAATTTTTTAATTTTTTTTTGCATCTCCGAAACCACTAGATCCGTTTTTGCAAAAATGTAGCCAATTCTGTATTAAGTATGAAGTAAAATTCTGTATGAAGTAAAATGTTTGCTGGATCTTTTAATCGGGTACTTCGTTGAAAAACTCAATTTCCATTAGTTGCACTTTTTGCTCTAAATATCGAACTAGTGGGGCGCATGGCATCGTGCCTTAAGGAAAATTTTTGGAACTTTCCGTACCAATTTTTTTTAAATTAACATTTTTGAAATAAAATTACTCCGAAAAAAAATAGATTTTTGAGAAAAAATAGATTTGACAAAAATTTACATTTTTTTGAAAAAAAAAAGACTTTCTGAAGAAAAATTTATTTGGAAATTCTGAACTTTTTTTCAAAGCAATCGTAATGCTTTAACTGCATAGAGACGAAATATCGAAGCGCGTAAGCGCCGCGTCGCCGTCTAACGGATAAACATTGGTACGGAACTCATAGGAATATAAATAAAATTTATACTTATTGTTAAAATATCTGATAATTTGATGTGCATATGTCTAATGATCATTTAGACCGCCAAATGGGAATTTTTTTTACTTGTTTTACTAGATCTCCGAAACCGCTAGACCTTCATGAAAATTTGATCCTTTCTTCATCTTGTTAATACAAGTAAAATGTTTTTTGAATTATTCAAATCGGACGCTCCGTTCTCTTAAAAACTGAGTTACCGTTTTTGGCCCTTTTTGTCCCATACTTCGGAACGGCTAGACCTGCCGTCGCCAAAAACTAATCAGCACGTCTCCTTATCAATACGGATCGAATGTTTTTTGAGGTATTCAAATCGCCTCATCCGTGTTCCCGAAATCGTCGACGAAAATTTGTATCCGCACACACACACATACACGCACACACACATACACACACATGCATTTTTTCTAAGGTATGCCAAAATGTTCAGAAGGTTTTGAAACGTAAAGATATATAAGAATTTTCATTTTCGATTTTTTGCGATTACTATAACTTGCCCTGCGGGAAGTTAAAAACAGATCTATCTTTGCCAAAAACTAACCAGCATGTTTCCCTATTAATATAAGTCGAATGTTTTCTGAATCATACTAATCGTTTGATCTTTGGTTCCGAAATTGTCGACGAATGGGTGTATCCACACAGAACAACTATTTCGTAGAAATGACGATTGCATAATTTTTGTTAAATATTAAATCAATAGATTAATTGATTAAATTAAGTCTTCTTTTGCCTGAGTAAATCTATCATCCAGCTGCCTTCCTACGTGGTTTGTTGCACTTCCGTGTAGGTGCGCAAGTGTATGCGTCTCCACCGCCTCGCGTTCACGTACATTTGTTTTTGCACTTTGCTACTGGGAGAAAAGCGTTAGCTGCCGGCTGTACAGATTTTACTCGTTTTACGAGAAACTTTAGAAAAATCTCTACCTCCTAAAAGACTTGTATCCAGAGACAAAAGATTGCGAGCAGTAGAAAAGCAGTAGTGTGTGACTCTTGCATTTTGCACAAATGCCCTACTGCGCTCTAAGTGCAACTTGATGTGTGTTTAGCGATGACGGTTGACTGTTTAATTCTGATAATGGTTTTGTAGATGTTCGAAGAATTGCAGTGTTTGAAGTACGATAGTTAGTTACGTTAAGCTAAAGATTTCTAATAATTTAGGAGTATAAATTAGTTACGGAATTGAATAGTTTGGTTAATATAATTACATTACTGATTTGAGTATTTTCTAAAATAAATTTCTTGGAATTTGGACACTTTTATACAGATAGATTGTTTTGTACGTGATAAGACTATTAGATATGCAAAAATGATTTTACTAAGAGCATACATTGGATTTTTGATAAGTTGTGTGTATATTAAATACTAAATATAAAGGTGAAAAAGATTTTAATATTAGTCATAACTATTTGTTTTCTAAATTCTAAATTTTTGAAATTTTTTTTTCAACATTATACAAAAACATTGAAAATCTTAAGTAAGGAATATTAAGTAGTTAATTTGGAACTATAATAGAATTATGAATGTAATAAAAAATATGTATGTAAAATAATCAGAGTGCGTTAAAATTAGAGAATTAGAATTAAAAAACGAATTTAAGTAAAGAGTTTAGAAGATAAAATGAGAAGTATAGTTAGAAGAAGTAAGAAGTGTTTGGAAAAGAAATGAGAAAATAGTAAAGAAGAAGAAAGAAGAATGAAGATGATAAGTTAAGAAGTATAGAAAGAATAGGATTATATGAAGAAGAAAATAGTATGAAAGTGAAGATTGTATAGAATATTGATTGTATAGAATAATGTAGGTGGTAACTGATCAAGTAAGCGAGACCAATAAAA
>NW_020539725.1:4763309-4926072 GCF_003426905.1 Ctenocephalides felis | reverse complement strand
TTTTATGATTATAATAATTTTCCAAAAGAATAAAATTGCCACTGTGTGAAACGAAATTTTTTTTTGACCACTGAATCCATAAGTCATTTATTTCAAAAGACATTTTGATTAACTCCATTCTGTAGTGTATATGTTCTGGTTGGGTTGGATTTCGGGTTTCAAATTCATGAATTACGAATAAGAACACAGAACTGTAGGGTGTTGTGGGTCTCGAAAAAAATTCATCTAGTTTTATAAAAGACATCGAAGACGTTACAAACTTTGAAAAAATAACATACTAAAATTCGTGTACCCGGCAAAACAAGAATATTAAAACTGCCTGAAGTTTATTGAAACTTGTTCAAAGTACCGAAATAAGAGCTAACTTAATTAAAAATAAATTTCTGGTCGGTGAAAAATAGTTATAATCTATTAACTCAAGATTTTGTTATTATTGAGTCACGTGCGAAAAAAAATCGAGACCTAATTTTACCAGACAGTTGATACAATATAATAAAAACATTTAAGAAAAAAGCGCCATTGTAGCTAAGCCGAATGCTTCACTAAGATTTTTTATCTATTTTTTATTTATTTAGAACAATAAATCAATAACAGAAAAGTAACCATCATAGGGTGTCCAGAAAATTGGCCTAAAATGGGCTGAATTTAGAATAGAAAGGTCCAAACCCAACGATATACAATTTAAGTGTGACTACAATGAAAATCCGAATTTAAAAAAAAAGTTTAAAGTTTAAAAAAAGTTGAAAACTTGATTAACTCCACAAGTCATATCAAAACTTTAACTTTAATGATAATTATTTTCTCACTATTAATAGTTATGAATCTTATATACCGTTACATGTAAGCTATATATGTATTCATACGTTCTAAATATATTTTTCAATTTATATTATAACAGGAATTTTTAAAAGCAATATACATTACTTTATCGCTTTTCTCCACTTTCTGACTTTCGGAGTTAGTCGATGTGTGCACTGAACGGCTCATATATTGAATAAGATGAATAATCAAAAATGAAAACCTAAATTCATATACACGCATGTATAATAAGTTAAATAACATAAAATAACAGATTGCCTATTCAATGATTATCATATTTCAAAACAAAATTAATATAACTACTTCAAAGTTTCTGATAAATCATTCACAAATCAAATAACTATATTTTTTGCCCGTAACTAAATATGGAAGATTTGGCTACAAGATAAAATTTTGTCGAAGTAATCATATTTTGTTATTGTTTCATATATGAACCAGTGAGTAGGGTACTAGGAGCGTAATGTAACTTTTTTTCATTCTTTTATATTTATTATAGTGATTTATGGATTGTATTTTTAGGAAAATCAAGTATTAATAAAACAAAAGGGTGATGTTTCAATTTACCCCGTGTTTGGTGTTAGATGTAACATCTACCGCGGTAAGTCCTAACGAGAGGAAAACAACTATTTTGCAGAGTAATGAATCATATTCGTAAGATTTTATCAAAAGTAATTGAAAGCTTCTGAATAAGAATTAAAAACATATATAACAGAGACAAATAATGCAAAAATAACATTTTTAATATGAAATTTAAGTATATTTTTGTATATTCTTAATTATGGTATGTTTGTGAAACCCTACTCGGACAAATAATTCATATATAAATTAGCTGCAGTTCAACCAAATATAAATGCATTTACATAACTGACTTATAGAGCACATATAGAGTGCAGCATGCAATTCAACAAGGAATGAGAATTTCAAGTTGCTTATAATAACTTGTACCTAAAATTATCGATAAATTCTTTAGATGTGCCGAACTATTATTCTTGGTCGTCATATTATCGTTATGTAGTAATTTTGTTATTGTTAATAAATGCATAGCAGTATTTAGTGAATAAATAAGTGGAAATAAAATTAAATAAAAGGCAGATATGATTTGAGAATAAGCTAGTTGTAAGTGGCACTTTGTTTTGTGGCAAGATACATGAAATACACGATATGTGTAAATAGTCGATTTAATCAAAATATTTTATCTATTTATGTATGATCTTCCTGTCTGCTTGTCCATAGTCTACGTATACTTACTCGTATTTACTTGTTTACTTTTCTATTTTTATGCCTGTCTACCTACATAACTACCCACATGTCTACTTTTCTACATGTTTACACGCCTGACTTTTCACATGTTTACCTGTCTGCCTATCTATAAGTTTACTATTTTAAGTGTCTACTTGACGCCTTATTTACCTGTCTACCTGTCCGGCTGTTTACCTGTCTACCTGACCACCTCTATTCACCAGTCCAACTGACTACTTGTTTGCCAGCCTTTGCCTCTATTAGATTCTTCGTCTACCAATCTATCTATCATTCTATTAGTTTATTTGTCTACCTATTTCCGTTTTCTAATTCTTTACTTGATTACCTGTTTATGTATCTAAAGGTCCAGCTGTCTACCTGTATACCTGTCTACCTTATATACACACATTCATCAATTTTTTCTAAGGTATGCCAAAATGTTCAGGAGGTCTTGAAACATAAAGATGTATAAAACAAATATTTTCGATTTTTTTGCGTTTACTATAACTTACCCTACTGGAAGAAGAGCTGAATAAGACTATTAATGCAATACACAGTCATTTGCAGATTATGATGCAGTTTGCCTAGACGTCTAATATGGCTAATATTTTAAAGTTAAAAGATTATGAAAGGATATACATATTTTTATTCATAAATATTTCTTACTCTGAATTCATTCATACGTTTTGTATAGACACGGTTCGTACAAAATCTATCGAGATCGGTCCGAACCTCTCAATTTCACGCCGATCTGCCTCGAACCGTTTCTAAGCTATCGTACACGGCCGTGTTTTTCTATTGATTACACGAAAACAAACTATAACTTTATATTTTCTCGCGGTCTATCGTCGTACATGCTTCCTGTTTCCAACGTTTTTCCTTCCGCCCAATGCTTTTAAGCCTTAGAGTCTGCATGTGGGCGATAGTGAAAGAGTCGGTTCATAATTCAAACCAGTTGAACTCTACTTACAGTTTCAGTAAATATTAAAATATAAGGTTAATTTATTCTTGAAAAATAAAAAAAAGTGCGCGTAATGATCACACGCGATTGAAGTAAAACTTATTTGCTACTGCACAAAGTAGCAAATTTAAGTTAAGTATAAATAATACATATAACAATTTTGAATAATGTTTATTAGTAATATGGTAACACTCGTGATTCACACATTTATTAGTGTCAACCATTATACACATTTATAAAATGATAAATTGAAAATTATATATTTATAATAGCATTAAAAAATGTATAATATTAAAAACAATAATGTAATCAAAGTCATATTTCATATATGACATAATCGGTTCGTCATTGTAATTAGCATTTAGAAATGAACATTTATTAGAGAAAAGTAGTAATTACTGATTAATAAATTCTATAATGTTCGTTCACACAGTGGATTATGTTATGCAACGTCTAAATTGCAACGTCTATTGTTTTTGCAACTTCACTCATCATGTAATTGTGTTTGAAGAACTTCATATAATTAAAATTAACATACATTCATTGACTGCTTGCATTTTTACTGTTTGGCTGGCGATATAATCTCATTCTTTGAACAGCTGTAATATCTATCTTACCTAAAAAGTATTTCTCATTTTAATAACTTCAAAGATTTATAGAAACTACGAATAATTTAGAAATAATTTTTAATCAATGAACTTACGTTTAGTTGTTTAACTATTTTTTTATTATTAATTTGTTTTATTATTTTCAAGGAACAGGGTAAAATATTCTTCTGATTCAGGCATTTTTCATTAAATCAACATTGTACTACAATGTAACTTTAAAATGTTTATTTATCTAAGCCGATTTTCTTGTTGATATCGGTACGCATACAACGTTGATGCCGGTACGCATACAACGACAGCTCTTTATGTATTCACATACGCGACGTCTAATCACAATCGACCCGTACAGAAATGATATCATCGAGACGAATCATTGGCACTCGACTCTGCCGTAACGCACTTCCGTTGAATTTGTACGAATTTACACCCTAGTCGCGCCTAAAAAATTTTACTTCAATAATAGTTTAATGATTGATAAAAATTTGGTGTAGAGTCTTCTATGTTCTATAATATAAAGTTATCATAAGTCAACGTAAACTACAATTATTATCATAATACAAATAAAGATACATTTTACAAATTATGCATTTCACCCAATCATCTTCACTTGAATCAGTATATAATTCTTTTGGTACATAGTGGATTTGATAATATTATGCAGGATGATTTACATGTGCAATCGAGATAACAAATATTTTAGATCGGTTAATATCCTATAAAAATGCATGTTACTAGTTACCTCTGTCGCAAATAGCCTCTAGTTAAAGGATATATAAAAATTTGGTGCAGAGCGGTTATTCACTTTCAATTACAAAAGCGTATTGTGGTTAAGAATCATCACTTCAATATTTTTTGTTTTCCATTTTTATTTTTATTTATCAATTTCTATATTATTTAAATGTTTCTCGATCGATATAAGGGCCAATTCTGCTGGACAATAGATCAATGTTATGGCAATGGCGTTTTTCATATAAAATAATACTAAAAACTATTAAAGTGCTATGTGATTGCTGTGTGTAATCAGACGTTTTAGATCTTCAACCTAGACAACGCACATAAGCCAAAAAAAAACTTACTATAAGTGTATCTTATGATAAGATTCATCTATCTGATGTGTCATAATACATGCGAAAAGATTTTATGCATAAAACGCCTGATCGCACAGTAAATACAAGCAAGTTGATAGTATTAGAAGCATTTTACGCGAAAAGGCAGCCTTGCCATAACATTGGTCTATTTTACGACAGATTGACTCATAAATTTAAATTTATACATTGCTACATATGTCAAATAATCGGTTGTCAAATATCTCCCTTCCGCCTTTTTGTATTATAAACCAAGAGCAAAAAAGCGGAAGTGAGATATTTGACAACCTAATATATTCCTAAAAGCTCCAAATTGTAGTGAACATTATTGCCATCAGGCATCATTTCACCTAAAAGTTTAAAGTAATGAAAGTAGATATGAAAGTGGAACAAAATTTAATTATATATAAAATTTTTGATCCTCGTGGTTATTATTTATCGTTATCTTATAAATTTAGGACATATTTTTTGTGATAGTTGTTCATAATTTGAAGAACACAGTTCCTGCGCCAATTTTACTTATATTCAGTGCGAAAAACTTCTAAATAGCAATAAAATATTATACAAAAAAGAACAAACAGTTATTGTTTCATACATCAAATATAAAAATATATTTCATATAATAGTATATATCTTTTATAGATACTGATCTTATACAATCATAACTCTAAATATTTTAGTTTAGTATAAGGCGAACAATTTACAAAGCAAGTATTGTAATTTCTGATAGTATTTTCATTGGATGTTAAAATCAAATCTCTTATATATCTCATAGATTTTTAAAATCTTAAATTAAAAAAAATGACAGAGTGCTAAAAAATGAAACTGGTTTAATAGTTATTAAGAGAAACATAAAGTTTATATGATTAATTTTTCACTTAAAATTGGAATAATTAATCGCAATATACTTGAAGTTATCTGTGAAGACTCCATTTTTTACGATAATTTATTTAAATTGATTTCAATAATTATTTTGTAACTCATTGATATTTGAGTATTTGGTCTGAACCAACTCTTTCTTAAATATATTTCAGCGTTTTTCTGATTCATTCTTGAAATTTTCTTAATTTTATTTATTTTTATGGAATATAGAAACTAAATTAAATCTATTAAAATCGACTTTAGAAATGATTTACTTTTAGTTCTGTAAATGTTGGGTATAATTTAAATCTAACAATACATCTCACAAAACAAATGGTTGAATCTAACTCAATACTAAAATAATGCTTATTCGAACATTTTTTTCAGGTATCATAAACTAAATAAAAGAGCCCAAAACAAAGAAAACAACTAACGCTAAAAAATACTTTTGTTCGGAATATTGATATATGGCTGTTTATCTTTTACATTTTACATTTGTTTTACAGCAACATAGCAAGAATTAAAACGATGTTTTGTTTCACATCTTTTGCCTTCTACATTAAAATATTATTGTAAAAAATGCTACACTTCATTCGTGTTTGAGATAATTACGGTGGACCTTTTTACCTGCGAACATTTGAGCTCCGCTCTACCTATTAAGGTTAAATGCATAAATATCTTTTAAATTATGTTTATTTACATCTAAATTAAAAATTTGCTACAACCAGAAATAACTTCACTTTAATATGTAATTATGTATCAAAAAAATAAAATATTATTTATCAGCTCTTCCTCTAAATGTGTGGGCCGACTGCCGATCGGTTACTATATATATTAGTATTAGCGAGGAGTAGGTTTCTCGACACAGCCTTAACTGTTAGTCCTGAAAATATCGAAAGGAAATTGTCCGCGAAATTGTTTTATATATATCATTTTGGCAAAGCCCTAAGGGCGCTTTTTGGCATTCGACGGGTATCCAAGCTGCCCGTACAAAATGGTACATGCTTTTTGGGCATTTTCTGTGGAATGTATCCGAAATATTGATGAATTGATGTGAAGAATTTGGGTTAAATTAGTATAAAGTCATGTTATGAAATATTCGGAAATACAGAAATATTTCGGAAAGGACGGTCAATATGTCAAAGAATTTTACTTATCAAATAACTGCAATATTATTATTTTCGTTATAATTATTAGTTGATTGCGGATACTGCTCTCACATAAAACTGTATCTCTTGCTCAATAGAAATTTCGAAATAAATACATGTTAATAGATATTCTATCTGTTTTTGTTAACATCACACCAAATTATTGTAATTTTTAAATATATGCTAATACTATTTCTTTTCTTGTAGTATTGTTTTTTTCTTTTAAATGAGATTCTACTAATCTTTTTTTATTTTGATTACTCTGATATTTATTATATATTGTGACAAGAAAGGCTTTTTCGATATGTTTCTTCGTAGTTAGCAGCTGAAGAAGGAAAATGCTGCTGTATTAGTATTTAATCTTTTCGAAATAAAAAAAAACTACAAAAACCGTTTTAAAAATCAGATTTGGCGGTCTAGTTTTGTATAAAATCCATGTTAAAGTTACCTTTTTCATAGGCATTATATGGATTTATGTAAAGCCCAGAGGTTTATTTTAACTGTTACCTAGTTAGTTTTAACTTTTCGGTTGTGGTGGTTTTTTACTGTAAGCCTAAATTATATTTCAGAAATCACAGTCCAAAATATTAAAAAATGTCTGCGCCGCAGCCTGAAGAAATTGCCGGTGTTTGAATTGGTTTGACCAATTTCGTTATGGTTTTTCACTTAAAGATGAAAAACAAGGTTTAAATTGATGACAGAGGAATTATTTATTTTCATTCATACGACCAAACCGAGAGATCAATGCTGATTTCTACATTGAATAACTAGCAAAATTAAATAATGCAGTTGAAGAAAAGCGACCTGAATTGACACCTTGAAACGGTGATTTTATCCTTCATCAGTACCACATATATTTGGAAATTTGGCAACAATATTGGTACTTGGTTTTGATGTTTTCCCATATCCACCATATCGTAAGATTGGTCTTGCATGCAGTGATTGCTTTTTGTTCTGATCTTTATGAAACTCATTGAATGATAAACTACTGAATGACTATGATGGTATCAAATTGTACCTGATTCTATTTTTACTGATTAAAACTAGAAGTTTTATGAAAGTGAAATAATGATGCTGCTTGTAAGATTTTTTTTTATTCAACAATATATTTACAACTGTCCTACATAGTAAATCTTTTGGCAATTATATGTAAAAATGACATCGATATATAAATAGCTGCTTGTAAGATGACATAAGATATTGATCAAAATGGACAATGCATTTAAAAATGAAGGTATTCAGTTCTATGAAAAAGTGTTTTCGATTTTCTAAAAAAACTCTGCATTTACTTGCCATCCTAACATAATTGCCTCGTATGTTTTCCGCTGTTTATAGTGCTTAAACATAGAAGGAACTGTGACGTCACTTGCTGAGCGAACATCGCAGACAATCGCGGAACTCTCCTGATTGAATAAATGTCATATGACATATGTTTTATTTCAAAAATATAATGTCAACTGTGATGGCTAATAGATAATTTAAACCTTTATTAGTAATGAACTCATCATGTAATTCTGTTTAAAGAACTTAATATAATTAAAATTAACATACATTTATTGACAAATCAAGATTTGCACTACGATGTAACTTCAAAATGTTTATTTATCTATGCCGATTTCCTCGTTGATATCGGTACGCATACAACGTTGACCAGGCACGCATACAACGACAGATCTCTACTCACATACGCGACGACTAATCACAATCGACCCATATAGAAATGAATATCATCGAGAGCGAATGACGAATCGTTGGCACTCGACACTTATCTTATCTTATCTTATCTGCCGTAACGCATTTCCGTTGCATTTGTACGGATTTACAACCTAGTCGTGCCTAAAGAAGTTTTACTTCAAAAATATCATTCGTGATTCTTTTTTGATATTTGTGGACAATATAAGTAATATTTTTAAATAAACTCCATTACGTGAAAAATAAGTAGAAATCGGTGCAATTTGCATATAACTGGAATTGTGCAACCTAACATTTCTCGTTTTAAATTATCGTCAACTGAACAAAACTGTCGCATCATTTCTGTTCCGTTGCTGACACTGCTGGCCGATTATTTGTTTACCCTGCAATGTTGAGATTTCCATGTCAAGATTCTACCAGCAATAACATGCCGAGGCGCACATGCGTTTGCATACGCAAACTGGAACGTCATGTTTCGAATTCCTAGAGGACGAGCTGACGAAATATTACATTGCAAAAACAAATATACTATAACAATTTGCATAAAATTCATATTTTCAATTTCGAGTTTACGTAAGTCGTCGTGTAACATAAAAAATCTGAAATTGATTTTTTATGTCAATATGATAATTTGGGATCAGGTAAAACCTTTAGACCTAGAACCAGAAAGATGCTGATATCAAGCATTAGTGATTACAGTTTTTTTTAAACATAAATTTAAATTTAAATATATTTTTAACATAATTTTAAATCCTAATATATTTTCGTACAGAAATACCGTTCGACGGTATTTCTACAACAAATTAAACATATCAATGGTATTAGAGATTAAGTTATAATAACAAAGTCAACAATAAACGTGGTTCTATAACAGAAGATTCATGATAATAATAATAAGTTAAATACCACAATAGTCTATAGAACTACTGAGTACCAACTTTAGTTCTAAAATGAGAAAAAAAGATATCTTGTTGTAACTACAGCATCAATTAGATGGGTTCGTATTTTTATTACAAAGTATCGATATTTGATTCGATTTTGAAAGAGCAACGAACATGGTTTTTCGACAACTAAATTAATATATAACTCCAAATTACAAATGCTCATTAAATAATCCGATATTTTATAAGCATTTTGATTATTTATAAGAAAGACTCATAAGTTTCACTCTTATTGTTAAAAAACATTTCAATTTAGACAACTCGCAAAAATTGCGTTCATACAATTCTACAAAATTGTTATTAATTAAAAAAAATTGAATAAATATTAGGTATAAATTTAACTCAAAAAAGTGTCCATTTCAAAAGTTTACGGTCAGAACAATTTTGAATATATTCATGATATGAAGTATTATTTATAGAATTTAAAAGAAATGTTTTTTTTTTTCACTTCAATTGGAATACCGTAACTAAAATTATAACATATTTTTAAATTAATTAATTTTATTTAATATAATTCATATTAAATATTAAAAATAATGAAGTAATAAATGAATTCTCCATGGCCAAATCAGGTAACAAAAAATCATAACTATGGTTCATTAGTTCACAATTAATCATTTTCTAGAAAAAGGACGGTGTTACAACCTACCACGTTTTTAGTTAGTTGTAACACCTACCTGGGCAAGTAGTAATAACAAAAAGTCGACAATAATACGGTATTATTACAACTTCTGATAATTTTCAAGAAAATTGACATGTTTCTAAGTAGTTTTAGTTAGAAATTATTGGAAACTCTAATCAATACAAGTAAAATATATAATATCTCAACCTAAACTACAATTATTATTCTAATACAAATTTCATTTATAGTTTCTTCATTAACACAATCTACATATACCCACATCTTACAAAAAATATATTCCATTCAATCGTCTTAACTTGATTCTGTATATAATTCTTGTATGTTAATACTTGTTCTTTGTTTCAACTTGATTTTGTTTCAACTAACTACTTATATATTTTTACAATAATCAAGATAACTCTTTAAACAACTCTCAAACATGACGCACCTGCACAATTCTGTTTACTTTGTCGGCATGTGATACAGTGGCCATGATAATATTATTCATGACGATTTACAAGCCCACTCAAGACAAACAATATTTCAATATCGTTTAAGACTCTACTAAAATATTTCTGTTACCCCTGTAACGCTCCTAGCTCCCAATGTAGCTTTAAACTTGACTCTCAAAATTATCACATTTTTTCTCTAAAATTTTATGATTACTCAAACATTTTGATATGTTATAGCTTCATACAAGTTTCATACAAGAATTTTAAAATATTTCAAATTTGTTTTTTATTTTAAAGAAATTCATGTTTCAAATTTTCAAATTTCTCAAAAATCTTTCGTATTTTCTTAGTTTCCTGTTTTCGCGTATCAAATTTTGTTGATGTTTCGAATGATTCAAATTTATTGCGTCAAATGTACAATAGATGTTGTATTAAGATAATACGCATGGAATTTACAACCGACTGTCAGTCCATTCTATTCGGTGTGCAGTTTGCAGTGTGCCTGCGTTTATTTGCCGTCGGTCGTTTGCCGCTATCTGCTATCTGCGTTAAGTAATCGGTTCGCGAAGTGGCGCTCATCGTTAAAATGGCACGTAAATTGAACGCCTAATAATGACACGGCCGGACGAATAATCAGTTTATCTGCCAACTGTCCGTTAGAATAACTATTCTGATGCACCCTTATGTTTGCGATTGCACGCTCTCTATTTGGAATAGATTGCGAATACCAGAGTTTATCCAGTGATGGACTTAGATTTACATTGCATTACATTTATGTCTTCAATATTACAAACACTGTCAGAAGAAATCAATCTCCACGAATTATAAAAAAAAGCTAGTGGTGCAGGGCATCGTGCTTTAAGGCAAATTGCTGGAAGTTTGTATACCAAAAATTGAATTTTATTTAATTTTAAATTTGAACTAGTGAGGTGTATGGTATTGTGCCTTAAGGCAAATTGCTGGAACTTCCCGTACCGTAACGAAATGTTTGAGGAATACTGAATGTTTTCAAATAGATTAATATAAATAATGTAACATTGTCTAATATTCATAAGAATTATGTAAACTGAACTGCAAACTGAAATTATTAAGTATATTAGAACTTTAGTCAGAATTAAAAATAAAATCTGAATTATTTTCAATATACAAAAAAAAAAAAAATTATACGAAATTTTTTTTTACATAATCTTATTTTGTTAAAACAAGCTGAAAGTTCTTTGAATCATTCAAATCAGATGCTTACTTCTCTTAAAAACTGCCATGTTTTGCACATTTAGCTATGTATCTCCGAAACCGCTGGACCTGCCTTTGCGTAACATCAATATCACTGTTGTGTGATACATTGTCCGAGGAGGGAGTACAATGTGAATTTTCGTTGTTGCAAGGCCAAAGCTGTTACCGCATGATTCACGAAGTAGTTGGTATTGATATTTTGCCTTGAGGCAAATTACATGAACTTCACGATTTGTGTAAATAATCGACTTAATTCATGATAGATAAATTAATTCATGAGTAGTTAAAAGTTTTATTTTCTCACACTTTGATAAATTTTTAAAATTAAACTACTTGTCGTAAGCCCGTAATATTTCAGTAAGTTCTGTAAGACCATGATAAATATCGCCAAAAAAAGTTCCACGAAAATCGACTTAATTTTTTTTTCAACAGTTAATTACAAGAAAACGGCTCGGTAGATTTTCACCTAAAACTAATCAGTATCATTCCCAACTAATATCTTTCGAACAGTTTTTGATTTTTTAAAATCGATTCGGTAG
Organism: Ctenocephalides felis; assembly: GCF_003426905.1. Lineage (NCBI taxonomy): Eukaryota > Metazoa > Arthropoda > Insecta > Siphonaptera > Pulicidae > Ctenocephalides > Ctenocephalides felis. The sequence continues at coordinate 4,913,872 of NW_020539725.1, read as the reverse complement.
TATAAGCTTAAATGTGGACGAAAAGTTTAACACTTTTTTTAAATTACAAAAAAAACGGCTCGGCCGATCGTCGCACAAAACTGAGAAACGATAATCCTCATTGAGATACATCAAATAATTTTTAAATTTCTGTAATCGTTTCAGGCGTTTTTGAGCAAACGTCGATGAAAGTTCTAATTTTGACAAATGCCAAAAAGACCATACTTTGACGAATTTTTAAAGCTAAACGAGTTGTCGTCGGGCCGTAATATTTTAGTATGATCTAAAAGACTATGGTATATACCGTCAAAAAAAATAATAATAAAAATCGACGAAAAAAACTTGTTTAACATCTTATTGCAAGAAAACGGCTTGGCCGGTCTCTACCAAAAACTAATCAGATCGATTACCAACCAATATCTTTCGAACGATTTTTGAATTTTCAAAATCGATTCAGAATTGCGGGCTAAAACGAGGATGAAAAAATTTTCACTTTTCTGCTATTTACGAAAAAACGGCTTGGCCGATCGTCGCACAAACAATAGTCCTCATCGAGACACATTGAATAGTTTTTAAATTTTGGAATTCGGTCCAGCCGTTTTTGAGAAAACGACGATTTACGTCGAAAAATCTGTTGATGCACACGCACACACACGCACATACTTTTTCCAAATTTGGTCTCATTCTATTCAGAATGGCTTGAAACGTCGAGAAAACATAAAATTAGCGAATCGGATTTTTTGATGAAAACATAAACTTCTCCTTCAGGAAGATAAAAAGCCAAAAGTATTATATGAAAAGTAATAATATTAACCTCACATAGCAAAAAATGTAAAACCAAAAACAAGTATTTAAAAAAAAATAAAAAATGATGATTTTTTTTAAATTTTGAATTCATTTTTTAGACAATTTTGAAAATATTTGAAAATTTTGAACTCGTTGCTCTTGCCTACCCCAAGACTAATCATCCTCTTTGAATCATTCTGTTCTGTTCTGTTCAAAAAGTGTTACTTTTTACACTTCTGCCTTTATCAAAAACTAACCAGCATCTCTCACCGACAAGGTGAATTGAATGATTTTTGAATCATTGTAATCAGATGCTCCGTTCTCTCAAATCGGCTATTTTTGCCGTTCAATGTGGCTGGACCTGCCTATGCCAAAAATTAATCAGCGCGACTACAAGTCAATACTAATGTTTTTGCTAATTTTCGTCATAATTTTTACATATCACATACGACGTAAAGAGTACAAATAATACTAACAGCATAATAAATGAATTGATATATTAATTTCTAGTTATATTTGATTGTGATTAATTATCGTAATAGTTTTGGTATACCTGTGGGTAATGAATAGTTATCATCAATGTAATTGTTAATAATTCATAATATCTGATATCTATAATTAGGACTAGTTATCATTATGGTTGCATCAATGGGTTTGTGATGATGAGTAATTATCTGCTGATGGTTATGTGTTCATTTAATGACTGAAATGCTTTGTATTAAATGTAATATAGTATAAGCAGTTGATTAACAACATTATATTCTTTACCTCTCTTAAAAAATTGAAGTAAAGCTTTATTAAGATTAATTTGTATGACTATTAACAAAAGATTAATAATAGAATCAACAAAATAAAATGATACTTTTCAACAACTACATTGCAAATCATATATTAATTAGTACTATGAAGTGGTTTATTAACTATGTAAATTAATATTTTTTCCCGAATATCCGAATGGCTAAAATTCTGAATCATTTTATCGTTCAAAATCCTGAATTGATATTAGTTTTCAGCAGTTTCTTCGTAATTAATTGCTGGACATTTTTAAACAACATTAATGAAACTTCATTAGGTGATAGAGTTCATGATTTTAATGAACATTCTAATATATTATAGGTTTTCGAAAACTAGTTTGATTATGAGAATTCTCATTTTTTCTTGTATATTGTATAATATATTTAATGTGAACTAATTTTGTGTTGGTAGAAAAATATTCATAATAACTTAATAAAATCGTTATTTTTGGAGATTGGTCAATTAGGCATCTATTTTCTGGATTTTTATTTTCTGTTCATAACCAATTTCAATTTTCTTTCTTTGTCATTACATACATTATGAACACCATCACCGTGAAAACGTTCTATATATTCTATATTTTATAGATTTTTTAGAATAATTGAATAATCATATAATATATATGTTCCAAAGCTTTATGAAACAGTTTATATTTTAATCGTTTACCTGTAGCTAACACGTTTTAGTATTGAACATTTTTAACTTCCCGTAGGGCAAGTTATAGTAATCGCAAAAAAATCGAAAATGAAAATTTTTATATATCTTTACGTTTCAGAGGTTTCTGAACATTTTGGTATACCTTAGAAAAAATGGATGTATGTGTGTGTGTGTGTGTGTATGTATGTATGTATGTATGTATGTATGTATGTATGTACGTGTGTGTATGTATGTGCGGATACAAATTTTCGTCGACGATTTCGGGAACACGGATCAACCGATTTGAATAATTCAAAAAACATTCGATTCGTATTGATAAGGAGACGTGCTGATTAGTTTTTGGCGAAGGCAGGTCCAGCCGTTCCGAAGATACGGGGCAAAAAGTGCCAAAAACGGTACCTCCATTTTTAAGAGAACGGAGCGTCCGATTTGAATAATTCAAAAAACATTTTACTTGTATTGACAAGATGTAGAACTGATCAAATTTTCATGGAGGCAGGTCTAGCGGTTTCGGAAATCTAATAAAAAAAGTAAAAAAAAATGCCATTCGGCGGTTAAAAATGATCATTAGACATATGCACATCAAATTGTCAGATATTTTATAGAGATTTTAACAATAAGTATGATTTTTTTTTACATTTCTGTGGGTTCCGTACCAATGCTTATGCGTTAGACGGCGGCGCGGCACCTGCGAGCTTTGACATTTCGTCTCTATGCAGTTCAAGCAGTGCGATTGCTTTGAAAAAAAGTTCAGAATTTTCAAAATATGTCAAAATGAAGAAAAAATTTTTTTTCAAAAAAATTTTTTGTTTTCAAAAAAAAAATTTTTTTCTAAAAAAAAATTTTTTTTTTTCAAATAAAAAAAATTTTTTTTTTCAAAAAAAAGTATTTTTTTGTCAAATTTATAGTTTCTCAAAAATCTATTTTTTTCGAAGTAAAATTTTTTCAAACATGTTAATCGTTTTTGAAAAAATAATAATTTTTGGTACGGGAAGTTCCAGCAATTTGCCTTAAGGCACGATGCCCTAATTGCCTTAAGACAGAATTCCACTTACAGCTAGTCTTTTTACTTTTTTCATCATTATTATTATTAATCATTAATACTTTCTCTAATAAGTGATTAGAAGGATCTATTTGAAACTATTTAATGCTTTAAACTACGCTATTTATTCTACGATAAAGCAATAGCAAATTTTGCAATTTGATTCTCTAAAATTAGTGAAATAAACAAATAAACGTTATTGAATTATATTTTACATCGCATCATCAATTAATTTAATATAATACAAGCTTTCAGACCTGAAATGTTGCAGAGTCAATCAAATTGCAGAGTAGTTAATACGAGGTTTTGAAATAATTTCTCAGGTTTTTCTCAAATTTTGGATTACCACGATAATTGCTGGACTAAAACTAGCCAAATCGGTTCAACCGTTTTTGAGTTTTAGCATATCTAACATAATATATATATATATATATATATATATATATATATATATATATATATAGGTGTATGATTTGATACTTCTCCTAAACGATTATCCGGATTTTGATAATTCTTTTTTGAGTTTGTTAAATGGAATTCTTAAGATTTAATGAACGATAAAACTATAGTAATATTGTAGAAATAAATGGCAAAAAATGACAAAAAAACACCTATCATTGTTTGACGTTGAAAACATTTGAACTGTCATCTGGTACAAATGTCAATTTACTTGAATTTTGAATTCAGCCAAAATTAATGACGATATACAATAATATTAGAATATAATATATAAGAAAAATGTAATGTTTACATTATTATTGCCGAAAAGCAGCTGAGATGTACCATAAATTATAATAATATAAGATACAGTCACCAGAATATATTTGGCAGATGAATTTATATAATTCAATTTAATAAATAACGCAATAAGTCCAAAATTGCATATACATTATTTTTTTAAACTATGCAATGGCATTTTGGTTTACTTTACTAAATTATTTGACAATACAAAATAATATTTTGTACTTATTAAAAAAATTATTCAGAATCTTTTTTTCATGTGTCATTTTTTGGGCATTGAATATTGAATATTTTGCAAGTTGATCTTAGATTGAAAAGTGCTCATATGAACTAGACTTCATAAATTAGTTCACCTAAGAATTAAATATAAACAATAATGTTTATTAAATTATTTGTAAGAAAAGTGTACTTTAGAAATTATAATTGCCAAAAAGCAATTAATATATCACACACTAATAGAGATTATGAAAATTATAGGCTAAATTATTGAAGCAATTATGTTGTGTGGTAAAATCAAGTGTGATATTGTTCTTTTACCGTAGAAACTATATTATTTTTTCTGAATTTCTTATACTGCTTATGCTAAGACCATAAATGAATCACAAAGATAGGACATCAAATAGGATATTAAAAAGTATAGGGCAGGATATTGAAAAATTTGGAACTTTTAAATTGAAGGCGTGGGTTCAGGACAACGTCTGTCGGGTCATCTAGTATATATATATATATATATATATACACGTCCTTTCTTCCTTCCTTCCTAATAGGGCACGTGGCCGTGACACTCGATACACGTCAACGAATGTCGTTATCGACATAGTAGTAAGAACACGGAAATCGGATCACGTGAGATAAAACGTTTTTCCCGCTTTATTCGGTCCAAACCGAATGCTGGAAATATTCGAAAAACTACGATCTACGCTGCGAACTTTCAACAAATTCATCACAGAAATCAGATTTTTTCCGTATCTATTTTAACGAGTAATGTCCAGCAGAATAATATGAGAAAATCTATCAAAAAATACTCTATGTTTAATTATTAATATTATAAAGATCCCATTAGAATAGAAACGCTGCATTTATTTTTATAATGCAGTAACATTTTATTTATAGTTTGGGAATTTAAAATTGACTTACAATTAACTTCATGTATCTATTTTGTGGCAATATACGTAGATAAAAGAACGCGTAGATATTCTGGTAAAAGGATTAGAAGCGCTTGAACTTAGAAGGATTAATGCGTATAATTTAATTAAACAAAGCCAAAAATTTATTCTTGCTATTCAATGATAATATAGTTTTGCTAAACAAAAACATGTAGTTTGAAAATTTTCCGTGGTAACCAGTAAAAGAAATTTGATAACAACTCTAGTTTTTGAGATAGGCTTGAATTAATTATAGCTACTCTGAATAATGTCTTTTGATACAGAAAATATTAAAAAGATGTAAATTATAATGCACTTATTGATTGAAAACTATAAAACACAATATAATTTTTATATAATTAAAAAGATTTTTTCATGTCTCAAGATGCAATTGCAATCTGTTTCTGTCGCGCCAAAAACATTTAGTAATTATGAAGAATAATATGCAAATTCAAACCCAAAATTGAGTTTATCCATTCGTATGCCTTTTTTGCGTTGATTTAAAAAACATTCGTAAGTTAAGTTATAATTAGCTCTTATTTTGATGTAAAAAGATTTATCGATTATTTTAACGATTTTTATACGTCGCTACTTTGGCACAATATAATTTGGTGAAATACTTAGAAGTATATTGTTTATATTAATTTATATCAATGTACAACTTTTGTTCAAGTTTGTCGAAATTGTTTTGAAAATACCTTTAAAATTTTAGAAACGTAGAATAAAAGTAAAATTAAATTTATTTTTAGGGAGAATGTGAATTTTTATAATGTGAGTTTACAAAATAAATGTATAAACTATCCTCGTAGCTTTAACTAGAATTACAGATAATCTGTTCCTATTTTTAAACTTTTTATTACAGATTTATCACACATCGTCTAAATTTACAAATTTATCCAAATTGGAAAAAATATATTCTGTAAGAAATATAACTAAGAAAATATCAGAAAAAAATTACAATATTTTATTAACATACTTACATTTATCAATTTCTTATTATTAGTAATCACAACTGTCCTGAAATGAGCAATTAAAACTGTATGATAAAAAAATAACTTTAGTAATATAAAATATTTTGACAATTATCAAAGATTTTGAAAATTGGCAGTTACATATGTTAATGTAACTGGAATTTCTGGGCAAGCGGGTTGAGGTGATGTTCGAGCCGACTTTTGTAATTGAATGAATGTGTTAGCATATTATCGTTTATAGTGTTATGTCGGCTCTTGTTAAGACAGGGGGAAGTCTCCAAGTGCCGGACACTTAAGGTTATTTATAAATATATCAAAAAATAGTTTGTGTGCCCCCCGCATCCCTTTCACCTGTGTTTTGAAATAAAAAGATCTATACACGCTTAAATAATACGTGTTAAATAGAGTGTCTGGCGCTAGGTGCCGTCCGGCGTTACGGGACTTTCCCCTAATATTATTATTTTGTACAGTAGTAATTTTGTTTATTGCGCGTAACCTTCGGCAAAGCATTTTAAAATGTTTTGCTTTAAAATGAAATATCGCTGGGATGATGAAGTAAATTTGTTTTTTCAGTGAATTATTGTCTTTTCACCTTTTTTTTTAAGTTATAGTTGTATTGTATTGATTATTTATGTAGTTAACAAATTCTTATTTTAAAATGCACATGATGATCTACATTTGATTATCGCATTCTGAAAATGTTACGAACATATTTTTAGGTTTGAATATACTAACATCGGGCTTAGCTGCAAAATCATAAAAACCATAATTCCAATATTTGTGCTTCTCGTTAAAAAAAAAAATGTAACTCAAAGCCGACCGAAAACGGGGCGCGTTCGTTAGACAAGAAAATCGTTTATAAAATCCCACTTAATAAAAAAGCTATTTACTCAGGGATTAAGGTTCGGTTTTTTATGTTTCCTCACATGGCCGATACGGAAGCATTTCACACTCAGGTCACGCAACATTGAAACAAAATAATGTAGCCCCGTTACGTTTTAACCGCTTTCCTTAAAACACATAAAAACGCCATTCTCCGAAGCCCCCGCATGGCCATACATACCTATTCCATCGAAACAAATTATATACAAAGAAGCACTATATTCACATTGACAGATAAAGCTCTTTTCACACGAAACGTAATATGAAGAATTAAAGTTTTGTTAGCGTCGCTATACAATTGCTAAAACTTCTTGTGATGCAATCATACATTAAATGAATATTATATATTTACAAGACATCAAAATGTTCCAAACAGTATTTACGAACAACCTTTATTTTTTTAATTTTTATGATTCAAAACCGATTTGTAAATTTAAAATGTTATGTATTTTTACATACATATTTTTAAAAATTTTGAAAAAAAAATCTGAAAATTTTGAAATTTGTTTGAACCGTATAAGTGAACTTTAAAAATTAAAAATGTTGGTACGAAACCCAAAAAAAAAAATATAACAAATTAGACCACATGTTTGAAATCTTTATAAGACATCTGATAATTTGATGTGCCTATGTCTAATGATCATTTTTGATCGCCAAATATCATTTTTTTTTTACTTTTTTCTCTATATCTCCGAAACCGCCGCGAGACCTGCTGTACCAAAAATTTACCAATTCTTCATTTCATCAACACAAATGAAATCTTTTTTGAATCATTCAAATCGGGTTTTCCGTTCTCTCAAAAATTGAATTACGGTTTTTGGCATTTTTGCCCCGTATTTTCAAAACGGCTAGCCCTGTCTTCACCATAAAAGCTAATCAGCACGTCTTCTCATAAATAGGAATCAAATGTTTTTTGAATCATTCAAATTGGTTGCGCCCGAAATCGTGGACAAAAAATGGTATCCAAACATGCATACACACATACACACATATACATTAATTTTTTCTAAGGTATGCCAAAATGTTCAGTTTTCATACAAAATGCTACTAAATACTATCAAAATTCCAAGTATTTGCTGTGCTATCAGGTGTTATACACATAAACTGCAATAATAATATTATTTTTTACATTTGTGCTTTTCTAGGTTTGGTTTTTTATCTAAAACGCCTGGCTGCACAGCAACCACTTGACTTTTGTCAGTATTTAGTATGATTTTGTATGAAAACTTTTACATAGCATAGTATACATTTTACGACAGAATCGGCCCTATAGTTTAATATTTAAATTTCTATTTTATTTATTATTTAAAACCTCCAATTGCCTTATTAATTGTGATATTGCAGCTCTACCCACAAAAGACTATTTTTACTTAGGATTATATTTGAGATCTATTATTCCTAGCAAAAATGTGACATCATGCTGCCTGATGTCGGTCCTGGCCGAAGTTGAATACTAGTAGTAGTCCCGTCTAATCCGGGATTTAACTATCAAATGAGTGTTTAAATTTCAGCAGTAATTACCAATATAAGTTCAGCTTCAAGATCATTTGTATATAATAGCTCAACTTCTTGATACACCAGTTTCTGCTAAATACAAATTTTCGTCGACGATTTCGCGAATAGGGATCAACCGATTTCAATAATTCGAAATTAGGTTTTGGTAAAGGCAGAAGGCGAAGATACGGGGCGAAAAGTGCTAAAAATGGTAACTCAGTTTTTAAGAGAAAGGAGCGCCCGATTCTAATATTTCAAAAAAACATTTTACTTGTATTGACAAGATGAAAAACTGAGTTAATTTTTTAGAGGAAGCTAGCGGTTTCGGAGATCTAGTAATGCCATTTGGCAGTCAAAAATAATCATTAGACATATGCACATGAAATTATATATCAATTTTGTTCACTTTTCTATGATGTTACGGAACATCGTTTATCCGTTAGACGGAAACGCGGCGCTTTGTTAAAAAGTTCAAATTTTCCAAAATATTTCGATATAAAAAAAAAATCAAACCCAAAGGTGTTTTTCCAAGAAAGTCATTTTTTTTCAAAAATTTAAAATTTCTCATGAATCTTATTTTTTTCAAATTTTAAACAAAAAATTTAACCATTTTAAGAAATTTAATTTTTGGTACGGGAAGTACCACGATGCCATACACCACTAGTTTGCAAATGATTTAGAAACTTCAGTATGAGTGTTTTTATTTCGAACACATAACTAAAATCCATATACGAAAATATTAGTGTCAACAGCAAATGTGTAATGTAAAGAAAGCAACCCTATATGTTTTTTCTCTTGAGTATAAGGGTGTAACTCGATACTTTTCGGAAAGTATATTTGCTATATCAGATATGAGTACGAGATAGATATGAAATGGAAAATATAAATATAGATTCATTTCTCTATATTTAACTTCCCGTAGGGCAAGTTATAGTAATCGCAAAAAAATCGAAAATGAAAATTTTTATATATCTTTACGTTTCAGAGGTTTCTGAACATTTTGGCATACCTTAGAAAAAATGGATGTATGTGTGTGTGTGTGTGTGTGTATGTACGTGTGTGTATGTATGTGCGGATACAAATTTTCGTCGACGATTTCGGGAACACGGATCAACCGATTTGAATAATTCAAAAAACATTCGATTTGTATTGATAAGGAGACATGCTGATTAGTGTTTGGCAAAGGCAGGTCTAGCCGTTCCGAAGATACGGGGCAAAAAGTGCCAAAAACGGTACCTCCGTTTTTAAGAGAACGGAGCGTCCGATTTGAATAATTCAAAAAACATTTTACTTGTATTGACAAGATGTATAATTGATCAAATTTTCATGAAGGCAGGTCTAGCGGTTTCGGAGATCTAATAAAAAAAGTAAAAAAAATGCCATTCGGCGGTTAAAAATGATCATTAGACATATGCACATCAAATTTTCAGATATTTTATAGAGATTTTAACAATAAATATATTTTGTTCTACATTTCTATGGGTTCCGTACCAATGCTTATGCGTTAGACGGCGGCGCGGCACTTGCGAGCTTTGACATGTCGTCTCTATGCAGTTCAAGCAGTGCGTGAAAAAAAATTTTTTTTTTCAAATAAAACATTCAAATTCAAATAAAAAAAAGTAATTGTCAAATTTATAGTTTCTCAAAAATCTTTTTCGAAGTAATATTTTTTCAAAAATGTTAATCGTTTTTAAAAAAAATAATAACTTTTGGTACGGGAAGTTCCTGCAATTTGCCTTAAGGCACGATGCCCTAATTGCCTTAAGACAGAATTCCACTTACAGCTAGTTTTATTATATTTTCAGATATTTCATTTAATTTAAATATTGAGCAAGCATAATTATTTAGTTGAAATTATATACAATACCATTTTATTTAAAACATAATTACTCTGTTTATTCAAATTTTGAGTTTTTTTTCCATCAAGATATATCATTTTTAAGATTTATATGGCATTTCATAATGTTATTGAAGTAAAACTTCTTTAGGAGCGACATGGGTGTAAAAACTTCTTTAGGCGCGACATGGGTGTAAAAACTTCTTTAGGCGCGACATGGGTGTAAATCCGTACAAATGAGATTATATCGTCAGCGAAAAAGTAAAAAAATACAAATAGTGAATGAATGTATGTTAATTTTAATTACATGAAGTTCTTCAAACACAATTCTTACAGGATGAGTTAATTTGCAAAAACAATATTTGTTTAGGCGTTGTTTAATATAATCCACTGTGTGAATGAATATTATAGAATTCATTAATCAGCAATTACTTTAAAACGATCATGTCATATTTCAAGTACGACTTTGATTACGTTATTGTTCACAATCATAAATATATAATTTATAATTTATCATTATATAAATGTGTATAATGATTGACGACACTAATAAATGTGTGCATCACGAGTGTTACCATATTACTAATAAACATTATTCAAAATTTTTATATGATGTATTTATTTTTACTCAACTTAAATTTGCTACTTTATACAGTAGCAAATAAGTTTTACTTCAATCGCGTGTGATCCTTACGCGGAGTCTTTTTGTTACATATGACATTTTAGTGCTATTTGCATGAACTTTCTCAGGTCAAACATTATTCAGTTGATTCACGAGAATCCACGAGTATTTGAGTATTTTGTAATTGGACAACAAATTTTAAAAACGAAGATTAAAAACAAGTATCGTTTTTTTACGAAAACTGGAAATAAATGAGGGTTCTATAATTATCAAGGAAATAAATTATACAACAAGGTTAGGTTTGATGGTATAAAACACGTCTAGATAATTATAAAAATAATGATTCAATTATGATGTAGAGCTATCTATTTTTCGATAGATAGATAGATAGATAGATTTTTTTTTTGAAATATATAAACTAATTAATATTATAGATGGACAGAGATAGAATACGAAATGTGAATCTCTATTATCGAATTAATTTTAATTTGACTATAATTGGTGGCCAATGAACAATATTATGAATCTGATTGGAAAGCTTTAAGCCTTTTTAATAGGATATATTTGGCTAGCAAACAGTATCGATAAGTTTGTAGTATCCTAGAATTTTACGGTGATTTCATTCTTCAATCAAGCATTGCTAATGACTTGTTTTCCATGTGATTTAATTCGCAAATGGTCACGTATCCTAACCGAAATAGTCGTTTTTATATATGTATATGTATATATATATATATATATATATATATATATACTCTAATTTATTCCTTGCCTATTAGTATTATCAATTATTTTTAAATATTATTACAACAATCCTCAATTAGTTAAAAATTATTGACAGTTTTAGTGTTACATGCTAGTGTTAATTAATTATATTTTTATTATTAATAAAGTTTATTCTTTTTACACAATTTTAAAAATTCATAACTATTGCTTAAAACTTTGTCTCATTTATAGTTTTCGGTCTTATATCATTGTTAAGAAATGAGTTTTTTTATTGTTTTTTTTATTGTTTTCAATTTCGATGAGATAAATTATCCATATGACCAAATACACAATGAGTTTGAAGTAATTTGACATACATTTATCTAACGATAACTTTTGATTCCAAAATCTTCAAAAACGACTGAATTTGTCTATCTTAATTTCTAAATATACTCTTCATGGCAAAGTCGAATGTTTTCATCAATCAAATTGTTTGATCCGGTTACTCGAAATCGTGGGCGAAAAATTCTAATGAAACTTGCATCACACATTACATATACATACCAACATCTTTTTTTCTGGTCTGATAATACGTAAACTTTGAAACATAAACTATCCGCATTTTTTTTATTTTTGTCTATAAATATATTTTTGATAGAAATTACTTTAAAGATTTATAGCAAGTGTGAATAATAAAATATAAAGTTACCTGTCTTATAGCGCGACATAGATGTTTGATTTTTTTTTTAGTGATTTACATTAAATTTAGATTTTGACGACATAACCTTAAATGATAATTGGTTTGACATTTGACGTATCGTAATTTACAGAATTATAGTACAAGATGATACATACTCGTGACATAACGATCTCGACCAATCACATCAACTCGTTTCGAACGATCACATCCAATGATAAATCAGTAATTGTGGCGTAATGCATTTTCGTTGCATATTCGTTGAGTTCCTTCTGATTGAGCTAAAAGAAGTTTTACTTCAAAAATACAGTTTTGTAAATAATATTTGAATTGGTAATTTATCAATAAATAAATCAATAAAAATGACTGTCCTACTACTACTGTCCTACTAGGACCTACATAATAACTATTGATATTCTATATACTCTCCATATTTTATCCATTCCATTTTCTTATAGTTTCAAAAGATCACATCCGTGGCTAACGAAGTTTGTTACGTAACGCATTTTTGTTGCATATTCTTTTTTTTTATTTATTATTCATAGCAAGCATTTCAATTTATTCAAACATTTGTTACAGTTATATATTAATTGACGGCGTGAGAAAAATCGCTATCCTGCGATAGCGCCTTCATAGATGTTAAGTTCTATTTTGTAGTAAATCATTGCAGATTCTTTTATTGAGACGCTTTGGTGGTAAAGGCTTGAGCAGATCTAACGCTAATACGTTTGGATGACGACTTAGAGGAGCTTTGTATCTGGTGCAGTAAAGACTAATTTCTTCTTCTATAGTTCGAATGTATCAACCAATTGGGAACTGGGTATTTTGGAGCGTTCACGATTTCTTTCAAAATTTTATTTTGGAACCTTTGTAGAATAGTTATGTACTGGCCGCACCCCATAGTTGTAGGCCGTAAGACCATATTGGTTTAATAATTGTCTTGTATATTAGGAGTTTATTTTCTATTGTGACTTGTGATTTCCAGCCCATTAACCAATTAAGTTGCGTACGTGTTAATGCAAGTTGCTGACGCTTCTTTATAATATGTTCATGCCAGGTTAATCTTCTATCTAAATGTATTCCCAGATATTTAACAACATTGGATACAGGAACCAAATCATCATTCAATCTAACAGGGGGGCATGAACCTTGTCGTAAGGTAAAAGTAACGTGAATTGATTTAGAGTTATTCACTTTTATTCTCCATAGTTTCATCCACTGTTCTACTTCATCTACATATTTTTGTAGAATTTTGTTGCATATTCACTGAGTTACCCTCTAGTTGCGCCTAAAGAAGTTTTACTTCAGATATACATTTTTGTAAAAATACTATGAAAAAATATTTGAATTAGTAATCTATCAATGAATAAATCAATTGAACTGACTGTTGTCAGTGCCTACTATGGAATGCCATACCGATAAAACCTTTCGGTACTTCTTGTTTTAAAACCGGTAATACCGGTATTGTTATTATCTTAAACAAATGTAAACAAAATTGAAATTGCAAATAGTACAAATAGTACAAATAAAAAATTATATATGCAACTACAACATTATACAATGAAATAATAAAAAAACAGTATAAGTTTAATTTTAACAAATAATTTATTATAATACGATGTGAAGCTTTTTGTAAAGCAATAAATAATTTGCTTAATGACTAGCTGAAAAAATATTTTGACGTTTATTCATACTTAAAGACATACCTATATTGCGATTATGGAATTTAAAGATAAATTTGTTTCGAGAAATTTAAACTCGAGTGTAATGCGTACCAATTAGCGCTTGTGTAAAAATACCGAAAATACCGGTAATTTTGAGGTAAATACCGGTATTAATACCGCCGAAAATTCAGGCGGTATACTGGTATTTTGGTATACCGGTAACAGATATTGCATTTCCTTATAACATATTAATGCATCCCATAATAACTATTGATGTTCTACTAGCTCTACTAACTCTCCATATTTTTTCCATCCCATTTTCCCAAGGTTTGATCGATCTCATATTGTCCAAAATTAATTTGCATATTCAGAATCTCTGAAGTACATATCGGGGTGTGAGTTTTTGGGACAAGTGGGGGTAGAAACCATGAAACCGTGATCCCAAAGAAAGCGTAAGGTGGAGCTTTTCAAAGAAAAAGAAAAATACGAAAACGCTAACGACACTTGAACGAGTGCGTTGCGAATATACATTCGAGCGATAAGGAAGGAAAATTGAGGAGGAAATGCAAAGGGAAAAAATATGGAAGCAAAGAAATGATAAATTACTGACTGAGAGTGGGTAAACTCATAAAATTGTAAGGTGTTTTTTTGTGTGTACCAGGATTGTTTATACGTGTTCTAGAATTGTACGTTTTCGCAATTATTAATTAAAAGAAAAATGGCAGCATTTGACGAAAACAATTTATATTACAAAAAGTATTAGAATTTAAACTCTCATATAGGAGAGGCTTCTTTACAATATTAATATTCTTGTTAAAATATTTTAAGCAGTCTTGTAATATACATTTCTTGAGGGAACATTTTATATCTAAAAATTTTCTCTTTTTTTTTGTTTTTTCGACGATGATTGGATTTGAAAAACTATCATCCGAGCCGCTTTTTTGCAAATATGAATGAATATCAAGTAGGGTACAGCGGGGCTTAAACGTCCATGGGTAATATGGTTATTATTTTTTGGCAGAGGCAGGACAAGCCATTTCGAAAATACAAAGCTAAATATACAAAAATGATTCAAATAACTTGTGTTGACAATACAATTGTTTTTGGAAAACATTTTTTTTGTATAATAAAAATAATTCAGATTTTAATTTTAATTCTGGCTGAAGTTTTAGAGCTCACTTATATACTTCAAATAAATAAATTTAACTTTGTAATTTAGTTTATATAATTCTTATAAATAAATATTAGACAAATGTTACAGTATTTATAATAATCTATTTAAAATTATTTAATATTTCTCGAATATTTTGTTACGGTACGGGAAGTTCCAGCAATTTGTCTTAAGGCACCATGCCATGCGCCCCACTAGTTACACAAGTTTTTCTCATATGTTTTCAGACGAATCATGACGTATAAGCCGAGCAAAATCTGTAACATTCTAAATTATACATTATAAACCAAAAATCTAACCATATTAACTACTAATTTAAATCTTTGCAGTATATAATTACACTAGTTGTATAGTCGTAGTCCCACAAATCTATATCCAAACTATGACTATACTCGATCTTGTTTAGAAAATTATTGTGCGTTTCATCAATTTTATCTTTTTTCAAGAATTTCAATAGTACAATAAACATCTTAAAAATAGAAAAGTTTATAATCATTTCATTCTCAATTAAAAATCTAAAATAATGAAGCAAATTAATCTTCATTTAAAATCCAGGATATTTAATTGATGGTTCTTAACCTATTCATAAATTGCTCTTTTCATATAAGTGGAGCTTTATAATAATTAAAAATATACAATTAATTTCGGATGAAGATGGAAAATTTTAAAGATAATCACAGCGAACCAAATTGTTATTGTTTACGAAAACTTTGTACCGTCATTATTTTATATTTAGAAAGAAATTTGATTCAATACTTAATGAATCAGATAAAAAATCCATAAATATTTTATTTAAATAGCGGGAATTAATAATTTCAGTGATTAAGTTGATTTGCTCGGATACATTCAATATTTTTTTACACAATTGTATCTTTTATAAAAAAAATTATTAGTTAAAAGTGCAATCATCTTAGTCTTAGTTAGTAACAATCTGATATTAAAAAAATGTCGTATTTATATAAATGCATAGAAATTAATGTATGTTACAGATATTGATAAAAGATGTTAAAAGTCTCATTATGATAAATTTTTAAGGACTCATCACCTCCATATTAATTAATGTATTGACTAGTAGTGCATGGCATTGTGCAATATGGCAAATACTGGAACCTTTAGTATTTCAATTATAATAAGCTTTTAAGTTTTCTGAAAACTTTGTATAAATTATTAAATTTTTGAAAATCATGGCATTTTTGATAAAATAATTTGATTTGTTTGAAAAAAAAATCATTTTTCTACTATTTTGCATTTTTTTTTTAAATTTTGAGCTTTTTTAAAGCAATCGCTTTGTGTAACTGTTATAAAGACAAACATTTATACTTATTATTAAGATTTCTATAAAAAATCTGATAATTTGATGTGTATATGTCTATGATCATTTTTGACCTTCAAATAAATTTTTATTTTTACTTTTTTTTATTGGATCTTCGAAACCGATGGACCAGCTTTTCTAGAAATTCAATTAGTGCTTCGTTTTGTCAAAACAAATAAAATATGTTTTGTTGTTTTCTTAAAAAAGTGAAATACTATTTTTGGCACTTTCGAACTCGTATTTTCGAAATCAGCACCTCTTCCTATTAATACGAATCGAATGTTTTTTGAATTAATCAAATCGGTTGACCCGTCTTCTCGGAATCGTCGACCATAATTGGTATCCGCACATAAATGCACACACATATCCCTTTTTTAAGGTATGACAAAATTTTCAGAAATTTTTGAAATATAAATTTATGCAAAAAAAAAATATTTTCGATCTTTTGCAATTACTATAACTTACCCTACGCGAAGTTAAACATGACGAGTTAAATGATAAATTTAATTTAGATAAATATTTTTTGCGTTGTAAACAACTCATAAGTATTTACATTGTATTACCTTAGATAATTTGTATGCATGTATACATCTGTATTACTTCAGATATTTAACATGGAATCTCAATTATGTAAATAAAATACTAGCATTTATCATTTAAGTTATATATTCCGTGTCTATTCGTCGCAGAAAATTAATCCATGTACTTAAAAATTCATACGTTATATTGTCACGTAAGTGTTACGTATAACTATTATTCTGTCTCATAAACGTATCTAAATAATTTAAATGTTCCAGAAAACTGTAATTAATGTCGAAAGAGCTTCGAATGTATGTTATAAACGGTTTCTCATTGTTGAGGTGTGATTAATTACAAGTTTTGTTGGTAAAAACGCACATGAGTCGTTAGTTATTCAAATGACAGCCGTACAATGTCTGCTAATGAGCGTTTACGCCTAAAAGGTAACAGGTAATACATCAATTAACACTGGTATGTAATTAATCTAATTTTATGTAACATTGATGATTTAACATTTGAACATGACAATCTCTTGTTGTAAAGTAGATGATAAAATTTTCTATTTTTTAAGCAATATTGATAAATTATTTGTATATAATACAATCATTCTTTTACAGTCAGTCATTCTTTTAGAAATCGTACATTTTTTGGGGGGAAAATAAAATTTGAAATCATAAAATTGCCTAATATTTTTTACAGATTGCAATAATTTGGTACGTATTTTAGTATTTTGCTGCTAATAATTTCTTACGTAAATATTTACTATTGAAATATAGATGATTTGATCAATTTTTATATATTTCCTCTGCGTTCAATTAATTGTCTCCAGTTATGCTACTCAGATCGATATCAGATTTTTTTGTTCTTCTCATCTCGAAGTCAACTTTAGGGTAATTGGTATCATTCCCAAATAATATTTTTCGAACAGTTTTTTATTTTGTAATATCGATTCGGTATTTTAAAATCGATGAGCTTAAATGTGGACGAAAAGTTTAACACTTTCATCTAAATCACAAAGAAACGGTTAGGCCGATCGTCGCTCAAAACTGAGAAACGATTATTCTCTAAAATAACGAGATACATCAAATGGCTTTTAAATTTCTGAAATCAGTTCAGGCGTTCTTGAGCAAACGCCGTTGAAAGGTCTAATTTTGACAAATACCATAAAAACGATAACAATTTTTGCAAACTTTGACAAATTTTTAGAGCTAAACGAGTCGTCGTAGAGCCGTAATATTTTAGTATGATCTAGAAGACTATGGTATCTACCGTAAAAAAATAATAATAAAAATCGTCGAAAAAAAATTTTTACACTTTATTACAAGAACACGGCCCGGCCGATCTCTACCAAAAACTAATCAGCTCGATTTCAAACCAATATCTTTCGAGCGGTTTTTGAATTTTCAGAATCGATTCAGAACTCCGGGCTAAAACGTGAACGAAATTTTTTTCACTTTTCTGCTATTTATAAAGAAACGACTTGACCGAGCATCGCACAAAGTAAAACAGTAGTTCTCGTCGAGATACATCGAATGTCCTTTAAATTTTTAAATAGGTCCAACCACACACACACACATACTTTTTCCAAATTTGGTCTCATTCGATTCAGAATGGCTTGAAACGTCGAGAAAACATAAAATTAGCGAATCGGATTTTTTGATGAAAACATAAACTTCTCCTTCGGGATGTTAAAAATAAACAAAATAATAAAGGTTTTATGCATATTTTTACCTAATATTAATTTGTAATATATTTTTACATAATATTAATTTGTAGTCTGATAATATAAGTTGAGTATGTACAAAATTAAATTAAATTGAAAACATTAATGAGAGCGCTACAATTTGTTTTTATTATAGCAGGGGGGCGCGGGGCAAAAAAGGTTGGAAACTACTGATTTAGTTCATAAGAATTTAGATATAGATTTTTGTACGTAAGAAGTTCATTTTGACTATATTTCTACGAAAGAAAGCTAGATAGACGTTTTAACATTTTCTCTACCAAATCAAGTTAAAATACTTCCAAAATTATTATTTATTATTTTACAATGAATATTTTTCTAGAAAAATGCGTTGTTACAACTTACCCCGTGTTTGGGGCTGATTGTAACATCTATCAGAACAACAAAGTAACGAGAGAAAACGACAATAATGCCTATGATAGTTTATTCTTTGCTCATATTTAAGAAAATTGACTTGTTTCAAAGTAATTATTTTCATACATGAACGCCAACTACAATTGATACAAATAATGACGGATCTGCACAGTTCTGTTCATTGCGTTGTCCTAAGGGACAGTAGCTAGGCCAATATAATGGAGGACGGTTCACATGTCCAATGGAGAAAAACAAATATTACTGTTACTACTTACCCCCGTTACAAATAGCTTCCCTATAAATTATTATGTTGATATCTGGAATTGTGTTATTTACAATACGTCCTAAAAACGCGGCTCATTATTTTACAATTATTGAAATTTTATAAATAAAACTATATTAATTTAAGGTGTTTGTAAGACTAAAATTTTTTAACTTACGAAGTATCGACTTACTAAATATAAACTAATTAGAACGGTTTTCAACTGATATATATCTAACAGTTTGTGACTTTTCAAAATCGGTTTAGGAGTTTGGGTAAAGACGTGAACGAAAAATTTTTCAATTATCTGCTAAATATGATGAAACGGTTCTGCTGAAAATTTTGAAAAAACTTAAAATTTTTGACTTGATTTATCGAGAAACATATAATTAGCGAACCATTACCACCAAACTTTTTGTTTATATATGTCAACATGCGACAAATTATTTATCAATTATCCAGAGTTTGTTATTGTTTTAATTATATAAAAACTACGGTTAATGATTTAAAACTTAAATCTACATCTACTTTTGAAGTGAATCTTCATTTTGGAAGTACACTCGTATATGTATAAATTTTCTAAATATGATTATAAACATTATATGACGTGTATTTTATCTTATCCTCACATAACCATAACTCTTCTCTAAGATATGGCTTATAAACTCCCGAGTTAAATGAAAACTTAAACTGTTCCGTCGCGCTCTGAAAACTTTGACGCTCTTGTCAAAGGTAATTATATCATTACACCCTTTTGCTTGAGGGATGAAAAATAGGGTTTGAAAGGTACTCAAGCCCTACTTTCTGAAAGAAAATAACAACCCTTATAAAAATGCAACACTTTCTATCTTAGGAGATACCTTTTACCATACCTCCAGGGTGCAATTAACTTAACACTGGCGCTTTTGCTTGTATTAATTTGATACTCGCTTTGCAGAGTAACTAACCTTTGCCAATTTGTGAGGCGTCGATTAATTTTCTAATTTTGTAAACTTAATAATTCTTCTTTGAATTAATTTATAAGAAATTTCCGTTGCAAGTTGTATATAGTCATATTTGCTGTAGGATTTAAAATAACATTTATTAACTTCTCATAAGAAATATTTTGTTTTTGTTTGAAATTACGATTTACTAGTTTTATGTTTTTGTGACGTTTTAAGTCATCTTCAATAAAGTATGTGCTAGCCAAAATATGATCTTTTATTCACGTTTTCTCAAAAAGGGCTACAGCGATTTCAGAAATTTGATTGAACTCAATAAGCACCGCAATATTATTTTTGCGAGAAAATCGGCCAAGTTGTTTTTTTAAAATTGTGCAAAAAAAAACAAATATTTTCATTCAAAAATCTTAATTGAAAATTCTTAAACTGTTCGTAAGATATCAGTTGGTAATCCTACCAAAAAGTATTTTAGAAAGATCAGCTTTTTTAGTTAAAACTCTGAACAAACATTCTGATTTATTATACACCTGCGGAGAAGGCCCGAGGGTAAAAAGATCCACCACCGATATCTCAAAACCAATAAAGTTAAAAATTTAACTACAAAAGTTGGAAGTAGAAAGAAACAGATATATAACCAGCCATCACCTTGATTTCCACAAGAGGAAAGCGACACTGTTTGATTCATTTTTTTATATAACCTCTATAAAAGCTTACTTCTGGGTGGGGTATAAAGGACCAACTGAACCTTTTCACTGGCAAAGGTGTAAACAATAAAAAAGTGAATTTGGTTAAAAAAAAATTATAAAAGATAAATAATGTAATTAGTTATATCCATCTGCCTTGCACTCATAATTTATATATTGTATCGGTTGAAAAACGTATCTTGAATTCTATACAACATCTTCAAAATTAAAATAAGACATTGGTCGTTCTCTATACCTCGCCTACGAGGTAACATGATCAGGTTACCAATTTTTGAAAAACAGCAAAAACAATTCATGTCAACAATGATGAATTAGCTGGTAGTATTACTGAACATAGTCAGATAGTTTGTTTTTTTATATGTGTGATTAATTTTCACAATATAATTGCTCAAAGTCAAATTAGACCTTTGTACCCCATCCTATCCTATGTCAATGTTATATGAGAGAAATATTGCAATTTATCAAAATGTAATATAAGGGTTGTTATATTGGAATTGTATGGATAATTTTATTGTAATTATTATAAGCGGAAATACAAATTAGTATAACAAAGAAACATGAATTTCAACTCATATTTAGAATATTTGTAGTAACATCTGACAGCAATTTGAAATTTCTATAACATCTGCCAATTTTGTATCTATGTATCATAATCAACTTTTTCCTTGTACAGATAAGCATTATATAATTATCAGTTGCATTTAATATTTTTATAAAGTTTACAATAATTAATTACATAAAATGTAGATACTATACAATTTCTCATAAAACAAACTAAAGTTTCCAATGTAAGTGTACTAATACCCTCGTCTAATTAAAGTTATCATTATACATTATACAAATAGTATTCGTTGAAATTATTCGAGCGGCTCATTTTCCAAACAATTGACTCATGCAAAACTCGCTTCATATTTTGAAAACTCTTTGTGTATACATAAATAATCCCTACAATAAATTAGTACCACCCACATAATTCCACCCGGCGAAATACAAAATTAAATAGCTTTCATAATATTATTTCAAAAGGAGACAAGAGCCTTAAACCATCCCGCGGATGTTACGGAACTTCGGCAACCCTTCGACGAGTACGACGAATATGAATAGAATAGTGTGAGCGTTGGTGGAAATATTATTACTGCGTTTTATTTATTGTTGTAAACTTCTTTAAATCACGAATTTGTTCTTAACCGTCCGGAAGGAGAAGTTTATGTTCTCGCAAAAAATCCGATATGTTAATTTTATGTTTTTTAACGTTGCTGATCTTTTTGAATTAAATGAGACTAAATTTGAAAAAGAATATATGTGCGTGTGTGTGTGAGTCAATTTTTGACCTTTCGTCGACGTTTTTTCAAGAATTGCTCGCCAGATTTAAAAAATTCAAAAGTCGTTCGAAGTATCTTGATAATTAACCTTAAGGACTAGCATCAATTAGTTTTGCACAACGATCAGCCCAGCTCTTTCTTTGTAATTAGCAACATAGTGTAATTTTTAACTTCCCGTAGGGTAAGTTATTGTAATGGGCCGAAAATCGGAATTAAAAATTTTTACATTTCTCGACGTCTTGAAGGTTTCTGAACATTTTGGTATACTTCAGAAAAAATGGATGTGTGTGTGTGTATGTATGTATGGATACAATTTTTCGCCCACGTTTTCGGGCGTACGGATCAACCGATTTGAATGGTTCAAAAAACATTCGATTCCTCTTGATAAGGAGATGTGCTGATTAGTTTTTGGCAAAGGCAGGTCCAGCAGTTACGGAGATAAAGTGCAAAGAGTGCAGAGTATAGAAATCGAGTTTTTGAGAGAACGGATCATCCGATTTGAATGATCTAAAAAACATTCAATTAGTAATGATTGGGAAAAGTGGTTATTAGTTTTTCGCAAAGGCAGGCCCAGCCATTTCGAAGATACGGAGCTGAATGTACAAAAAATGGCTGTTTTTGAGAGAACTAAGCGTTCGATTCAATTGATTCAAAGAACTTTCTGCTTGTCTTAACAAAATAATTGATTTTGGAAAAAAAAAATTGTTTTTTTTTTTTTTATTTTTGGTATATCGAAAATATTTCAGATTTTATTTTTAATTCTGTCTATAGTTCTAATATACTTCAAAAAAATAATTTCAACTCTGAAATTCAGTTTATATAATTCTTCTAAATATTAGACAATGTTACAATACTTTTATTGTATTTATAATAATCTATTTGAAAACATTCAGTATTCCTCGGACATTTCGTTACGGTACGGGAAGTTCCAGCAATTTGCCTCAAAGCGCAATGCCACCCACCCCACTAGTTCGTTTACGTTTTAACCCAAAATTTTCAATCGATTTTGAAAAGTTAAAAGCTGTTCGAAAGATATTACTTGGGAATTACGTTGATTAGTTTTAGGTAGAGATTGGTCGAGCCTTTTCTTTACAATTAATCGTTGAGAAACGTTTTTTACAATTTTGATAAAACTTTCGTACAACGATAGATTTAATAGTCTGAAATAACACACTGAATGTTTATAGACCCAAAATAAGCGGTTAAATTATAAAAGTTTATCAAAGTTTAGAATTTCGTTGCTCACTCAAACGATTCTAATCAGAATCTATGCCAAAGCATATGTACGTTTTGTAGTGTTTCGTTCGTAACTACTGATTACAGTTAACATCTACACTCGAAAACAAAAATGATGAATTGCAATGTCAAAAAACAAATTGTTTTGTAAATTTTACAGATATTATAATTATGTTTTAAAAATATCAATTGAAAATCGTTTTTGATTGAAACGAAATATTTATTTTCAAAATATAATATAATAAAAATATAATAGTCGAATATTTTACCAAATTAGCTGAATTTCATTTCTTTTTGATTTAGCTTATTATGTGTACCTAGCATATCAGAAACTTTAATTTAAAATGCTACTAACAATCAGTTGTCATTCAAATTTGACTCTGGTAACAAACGTAAATAGTGTTTTATGGCATTGTGCCTTAAGGCAAATTGCTGGAATTTCTCGTACCGTAAGGAAATGTTCGAGGAATAGTAAATATTTTCAAATAGATTATTATAAATATTGTATTATTGTCTGATATTTATAAGAATTATATAAACTGAATTACAAAGTAGAAATATTCAAAAAAACAATATTCAAAAAAAAAAATTGAAACAAAAATTTGTTCTCCAAAAGCAATTATTTTGTTAAAACAAGCAGAAAATTCTTTGAATCATCTAAATCGGACGCTTAGTTCTCTCAAAAATTGCCATTTTTTGCCTATTTTGCTCTGTATTTTCAAAATGGCTGGACATGCCTCTCCCAAAAACTTATCATCTCTTCTCCCAATCATTACAAATTTAATTGTTTTTTAGATCATTCAAATCGGATAACTAGTTCTCTCAAAAGCTCGATTTGTATTTTCTGCACTCGTTGCTCCGTATCTCCGTAACGGCTATACCTGCCTAGCTCCACTAGTTTTAAGTGAAAATTAATGTCACTACTGCTTAGTATCAAATTAGCAGAAGTGGGTATCAAACCAAGAACATCTATTTTTAAGAACGAGCTGAAATAATGAAAATTTTTTTCTATGTAACCCCTTAGCTCTTCTTTTACGTCACCTTCTTAAACCCTTCTATACGGCTACAACTTTGCATACGCCCGAGGACTTCTGTTGGGGGTATACTTCGTTCTACGGTTTGGGTGATATTGAGATTTCTCCGGACTCTTTTTTGTTATTTCACACAGGGGTGCAGTTGCCGAGACAAAGGAAACCATTAGGAAATGAAGTGGGGAAGAATTTTAATGGAATTCTGCTGTACACGTTGACTGCAGTTAGTATAATACGATGGGACGAGTTCATTATAAGGATCTATGTATGCTTATTCAAAAAAAAATTTGATATTAGGTTATACACCAGTTGATTGGAGGTAATTGAACAATGAATAATTAAGCATTAGCATTTATTTGCCAAAAAATTATATTGCAACTCAGAATTAGATAATAGATCTTATTCACATTTTAACTAAGGAGCTATATTTATTTTAATCCCGTATAAAATATAAATTTTATGTTAATATAATATAATTGAATGAGTTGGTAGTCATAAACTTTCAAAAAGGTATGTCTTTGCTGTTTAATCGATATTTTTTCACATAAAACCTAACCTCCAAAATGCACAAACGTCAAAATATTAACTTTAGTCAGGCTTCTATCTGTTTTCTAAGGGTCTATTTCATCTGCAAGTTTACATCTAAAATTCACATTTTTATCAAAATAAATTTTGAATATGTTTTTTCAAAAAGTTCTAAAAAGTTAAATGTTTACAACAAAATATGTTTAACTACAAAATTAGGAGATTTTTATGAATAATATTCTGAGAGTGTTAAAATTGTTTAATATATTATTAATTTTTAATCCATGAATGCAAATGTAAAATTATAAGAAAAATAATATTGAACTCTTATATAACATATATAGTAACATATATAATGGCTATATAAATTTTAAGACTAAAGAATTAGTAAGAATTCTCCTCAAAAAATATAAATAAAAATATACAATTTTATCGTTTCACTGACCATTATTTTCATTTCTTCAAATTTTTTAATTTTCATATTTTTATAAATTCAAATTTTTATATTTATTTTTATAAATTCAAAATTTTGTACAATTATTTTTGAAACATAGCATAGTTATTAGCTTTGTAAAAATAAGTTCATTTTACCTAAAAATCCGATTTGATGGTACTGAGTTACCTCGACGTTTCGAGTCGTTCTGAATTGTTTGAAACCAACATTTGAAAATAAATCTCAAAAACAGTTGCACCGATTTCAAAAACTTAAAATACATTTGATAAAACTCGAAAAGAACTCCTGATGATTAGTTTTTGCGATGATTGACCACACTATTTCTTAATAAATTTAGCTAATTTTTTTGTGCGCAATCTCGCATAAAACTTCTGATGATTAGTTTTTTGCGATGATTGGCCATGCCATTTTTTAATAGATTTAGCTGATTTTTTTGTAGACAATCACGCACAAAAACTGTAATTAATTTGAAGAATTTTTATACATACTAGTTGGGATAATACAACATTTTCACAATTTTTATAAAACTTCTGATGAAAATGTTCCAGGGTTAAATAAACATTTTAAAATATTATATGCCAGCAAAAGTTGATTGAGGTATATAAAATCATTAAAACTTGGAATATTAGGTCGCGCTTTTACGATAAGAACTAATTGTAGAATACAAGTAGTATGGTTGATAAATTTGTACAAAATTTAATAAATGCTATAATTTATAATTTATTGTGATTCCTTTTTGATATTTTTCAAATTTATAACTTCTACATGCTGGAAAGTTTTGCAATTTTTGCAAAACTTATACATAAGTGAGTTGTACTTCAATGCAGTTTTTCTTAAGCAGAAATGCAACTTACACCTAGAAACTAATTATTTATTTGGTCGCAAAATATGTTTAAATTTATTTGTAGACAACATAATTCAATGTCTGATGTTTTTTTTTAAATTAAAATCATTTTATTTGTTTGTAATAATCTCAATTGGAAGTTGCATTGAAGTACAACTCACTTATGTACAAGTTTTTCGCCAGAAATAGACCAAAAACAATGATCCTATGATTTTCACATATATTTCAATACAAACAACTAACTTATCTAGTAAACATCTTCCAGTTCAGGAATATGATTCAATAACACTGCAGAAAAATATGGTACAAGAATAATACATTACACGAGAGGAACAACTTTTCATATGTTTTATGTTTACTATACATCGAGTTTGAAAACTGACATACATGTTAAGTCGAGCAAAAGTAATAAGTTTTATTTCGGTGGTTTGCTTCTGTTTGTAGATTTCACGAAAAATAAATACAGAGGAAAATTGAATTAACGATAAATTAAATTCTGTAAATGAATTGGTCATTTTATATACAATTGCACGAAAATATTCATTTATTCAGAAGTCATTGTTGTATTTGTTTATTGTTACATTTCGGCAATTTATTAACAATCATTTAATTGTCTCGTTTATACAGTAAGGTAGGATGAGACAACGCCCTAATTTGATTTTGAAAAAAAAATAAAAACGAATCCAACTATATAAAAACAGATAACACATATCAAACAATTTGCTATCTATCTATGTAACAGTAAATCTCCCAGCTAATTCATCATTGTAGAAATGTGTTTTTTTTTGTTGCTATTTTTCAAAAATTTGGGCGGGGAAGGAAGGAGACATTCAGGGGACTAACACATCCAATGACTTTTTTATATTTTAATGGAATTTTGCAAAATAATAGCTATTGATTAAACCAATGTGAGATACAAATTTTATATTTGTATATATTGTATATAACCTTGATCTGGTATTTTGAAAAAATATACATCAGCAGAGGTCCAGAAACTATCAATTGAATTTTTCTTTTGTAAAATAGCTTCTTCAACTTAATTTACATTTTTACTATGTCTTTTTGTTTACACTTATGCCACTGTACAGGTTTAGTTTGTCCTTTTTACCCCACGCGCATTTAAACAAACTTTTATAGAGGCCATGTAAAACATAGTTGATCTAACTTAAAAATAGCAATGAATCAATACAAAATACTTAAATAGCGCATACCTATAAATTATATTCAGGTATCATAAACTAAGTACAAGAGCTCAATACAAGATGATGATGGCGGACCTTTTTACCTATATTAGTCTTCGAAATATTAAAATAATATATTGAAAATATATCTTAGCAAATATTACTGTTTCAGTCATTTTTCAAAGTAAACATTTAATTATTAAGTGTTTCATTTTCTCAAAACAATTTTATCCTATTTTAAAATACAGAAGTGCGTTCTAAAACTATCTAAGTTTTGAACTACGTCAATTGTTTTTTTTAAGAATCTATAATAAATATTTGTAATGATCTATTTAAGATTGAACTTTAGATTTTTGAAAAACGTAAACCCATTTTATTAATTTTAAATTAAGATTAAGATTTTTGAAAAACGTAAACCCATTTTATTAATTTTAAATTCGCTCTAGATATGTTCATTTGGAACACATAGTTTAGAAACAAAAGTTTTCGCAAACGAGTCTTGAGGCGTTTCATCGCAATCAACACTTAGTTTTGATTTTGAATCTGAAAATGTGAAATATCTAGATTAATTATTTTCGATATCAGTAGTCTATCTAGTTAGTGCAATATTATCAAATCTTTGAACTAACAGTATATGTCTCTATTAAATAACTTATCTATTTCACTTTTCATATAAGTATGATAAGTATCTACATGAAACTGTTCAAGATGTGAAAGACTCCAAAAATTATAAAAAAATATTTTTCTATATCATCCTTCCCTATGGACAGATAATAAAAACTTCAATGTCAGCAATAACGTTTGCCATAAAAAATGAAATCTATTTTTCCAACTTTAAAGTGTCCTTAACAAGAAAAAACTATTAAAAACTTTTTTGCGTGAGCAATGAAATCATCATCGAAAGTTCGGCTGACATAGAAAAATGTAGACATGAGGGCATATGACTTCATTCGACGAATAAGCTTTTAAATAAAGAAATAACTTTTTGACAAGTTTTTGCGCTCAAGTCCTATCCCATACTGGAGCAGTATAAAAGTTAGAAGTCGCATTTTTATTTTTCATATTTCCACTATCACATATCACAGAGTTGTTGAATATTCTCCTGTTGAATATTCCATATTGTATTATATATAAAATACGTGGGATGGAGGATAACTTTTATGATATCTTCTGCACCTTTGAATCCATGATTCATACGCAGTATTATGTCGAAAGAAATTCTATTTTATACTGCTCTAGGGGTTTTGTTGTACCTACATGACAACTGAATATCTGAAATTTACACAAGAAATTAAATTTGAATAGCACTTTTCATATCCGCATCTCCATGTGATATATTGCATCATGGATCAAAAGACAAATTGTTAATTTTTTTTCTTACGAGATGAATAAATGTAATAAGTTTAACAAAGTAAATCATGTAGTATATTGGTAATTAAATATTCGTATTAAGTAATTAGTAGGTTTCTGTATTCACCGATTACAGTAGTTTTGGGACTACCAAATCTGTTTTTTTTGCATAAAATATTGCAGAAAAATGATGGTTACTATAAGTTAATTAAAGCACCGATTTCGCCGTGAAATAGACCAATGTTTGGCAAGGTTACGTTAAGTAGTAGTTATCATATAAAATGCTATCAAAAGCTCTGTGAAAACCAAAAATGGTTGCTCTGTGTTGCCAGGTGTTTTAGAAACAAAATCTAACTTAGAAAACGCACAAATGCCAAAAAACGATGTTATTATAACTGCATCTTTGTGATATGACTTGATAACATATGAGTGATGTTACATTTTATGTGTAAAACGTACGATCGCGCAGCAAATACATGGCATTTTGACAGTATTTAGTAACATTTTGTATTAAAACTGCAATGTAATATAGCCTTGTATTAACATTGGTCTATTTTACGGCAGAACTGATAAATTTGCAATTTTAGATTATTTTCTTGGCATTTTTTTAGCGCTTTATATAAATAGTATGTACTTTATGTTTACACCATTATCAAAACACATTTTCTATGATAATAACTATTATAATCAATCTTTATAATAATAATAATATAATAATAATAATATAAAATAATATAATATTATTTTACATGAAACTTTATTGCATTTAGGCTTTAGCAGGCAAACTAAGGGTTGTTCCAATTTTGACATATTTTTCTTACAATTGTTACAATGATTATTGCATATTTTTATTATAATGCATTTGCAACTGTTAGTCCACATATGCTCAGAATACGTATGTAAGATTACAAAACAAATTTTAAATAATTTTAAATGATAAGAGAATAAAGATAAATATTTAAAATTTTAAATATCTCGAAAAATACTGCGGTACATCATACTTATATGTAACTGATGTTAATTAGTAGGGTAGATCGGGGCTTAAAGGTCAGCGGGAAAATAAGTCCACCACCGACATCTCAAAAACAAGTAAA
This sequence comes from Ctenocephalides felis, assembly GCF_003426905.1. Taxonomy (NCBI): domain Eukaryota; kingdom Metazoa; phylum Arthropoda; class Insecta; order Siphonaptera; family Pulicidae; genus Ctenocephalides; species Ctenocephalides felis. The sequence continues at coordinate 4,883,814 of NW_020539725.1, read as the reverse complement.
GTTATGAATTTTTTTACAATAAAATTTATTTTCTATATACAATTCGAAAACCGGTTAATACTAAATACATATTTATATCATAATGAATTATAAATTTATAATAGCATTAAAAATATTTATAGTGTTTGAAAGCAATATTGCAATTAAAGTCATACTTCAATACGACATGATCGGTTTGTCATTGGAATTAACATCTAGGACTTGAATCTTTATTAGAGAAATAAAGTAAGAGACATCTCAAAAACAAGTAAAGTTAGAATTACCAACTGAAACTTTTCCCTGGCAAAAGCTTTAAAAATAATAAATTAAAAAGTAAATTAACTCTAATAAACCCTTTTACACGGCATGAATTGAATAAATAGTTATTTTAACTATGCTAATGAATATTTCTGAAGAAATACCAGATCATGGTTATGTACAGTGTTATTTATATAAAAAATGTATTCAGAAAATTCATATTTTGCATTGGTTGAATAATGTAGCTAGTCTATTTTGTAAATACCTTTAATATTAAAAATAAGGCATTGGACGTGTTTGCCCCCCACCCGTTACATTTTACTTCGGCCATGGTGACAAATTTGTGAAGAACAGCGGAAACATTGATGCAGTAGCTGGATATTTTACTGAACACAGTCGGATAGTAGTTTGTGTTATTTGTTGTGATATAATAGGTTTGATTTTCACAATATAATTGTAAATTCAAATTGGACCTTTGTGCCTCGCTCTACCATATTTTAAGCTTGTATATCGTTCAAATTTTAAGTATCCGTATATACATGGTTACAACATAATGTAAGGCCCGTGACATTTGTCCCCGTATATATTTTTGGGTGAAATATCATTCGCGCGGCACACGGCTCGTCTCTCGTGACAGAACACACGAAATAAAGAAGGCCCCAACCACGTTGCCGAGTAAATAAAGTAATGTTGACAAATAGGCTAAACCCAACACCGCCAACACCGCCAACACCACCAACACACACCATTGCTGCAGCAGAGCGTCCTGTAATAAATAAAAACGTCGCAGGAGTACGCATTACAGGAAGTAATATGGCTTTGCTCCATCAAGCGGGCAACTCTTGAAATTCGATTGTTTTTTTAAGCGTTCTGTTTGCGATATAAATGAGATTCGTTGCTCGTATTTTTATAGAGAATTGTGGAAAAGAACTTTTTTTCATTTATTCATTTTTTAATAAATAAGTGTCCAGGGTTTTTAAAACAGGATGTTTGTTATCAATCCTGGTATTGTTATTTTTAGGTTCGTTTCAGATACACTGGCAATTGTGTAACAACCATTAGGTTGTTAGATACACTGGCAATTGTGCAAACAAAAAGAAAATTTGATATTAAAAATAATTTAAGGTAAAAATAGTAATATTATAAGTGACTAAGTAATTAATAGTAATTCCACATCTGCTGATAAATATTTTATACAAAGTGTCGTGTTTATAAAAATTGTGTCTATGAAATTTGTATTGTGTTGGTGTATAGGTTGAATAATCTAGCTATTATTTCTTGAAATCCTCATAAAATTAAAAATAAGTAATTGTTTCTGCTTGCCTCTTGGCCTTCTCTTTTCACCCTGTCAATGTGAGAAATAGGGTCCACCACCGATATCTCAAAAACCAGTAAAGCTAGAAATTTTTTAACAACAATATTTGAAAGTAGAGGACAAAAGATGTACAATCATCACCTTTATTATCACAACGTCGCTACCAGGAGATAACCGGCAATGTTTAAAAATCCATAATAAAAGTATTTTTATTTGCTGTTACCTATTAGTTGTTTTGATTGTGATCACAGTTATTTTGTTAACGAGACCTTGATATATTTTTGCCCTTGATTTTATAAATGCCTGGGTTACTTACGAAGCAAAATCCAAAAAATTTTTTTGAATTAGCAGAACAGCTTACGCGGACCTCACCGAATCAAGACGAAAAAAGTGAAAGAACTAGTGGGGTTTATGGCATCATGCCATAAGGCAAATTGTTGGAACTTTTCGTACCGTAATTAAAAATTTTAGTACGGAACTCAAAAAATTTACAGAAAATATGTACACATTATTAAAATCTCTATAAAATATCTGATAATTTGATGTACATATGTCCAATTAACGTTTTTGACCGCCAAATGACATTTTTTTTAACTTATTTTTATTGAGAGTCTCCATAACCGCTGGACCTGCTTTCCCAAAAATTTAATCAGTTTTTCATCTTGTCAATACAAGTAAAATGTTTTTTGAATTATTAAAATCGGAAGCTCTGTTCTCTTAAAAACTGAGTTACTGTTTATGACACTTTTTGCCCCGTATCTTAGGAACGGCTAGACCTGCTTTCGCCAAAAACTAATCAGCACGTCTCCTTATCAATACGAATCCAATGTTTTTTGAATTATTCAAATCCGTTGATCGGTGTTCCCGAAATCGTCGACGAAAATTTGTATCAGAACACACACACACACACATACATCCATTTTTTCTAAGGTATGCCAAAATATTCAGAAACCTTAAAAACGTCGAGAAATACAAAAATTTTCATTTTCGATTTTTTTGCGATTACTATAACTTGCCCCACGGGATGTTAATAAAAGTAAATTTTGCAAAATACGACTTTTCCATAAGAATAAAACTAGTAATACGTAATAAATATGTTTGTGAAAGATGTACGCGTAAACAGATTTTCAACTGTATTTGGATAAATTGTTTTGTGTAATTAACATTTATTTCCAAATAAACAATTTTCTTTTTTAACGCTTACTGGTTGTATAACTGTAAATAATATATGAGATAAAAAAAAAATTAAACGAATTTCTAAACGCATTATTTATTTTTTCATGATGAAGTCTTTTTGACTGCTTTCAGGCAATGTAGAACATTAAAACTTTCCGTCTTTCTAGAGTTACATAAAATTATGCAATTTACTAACAAAAAGTTAAAGTAGCCATATAGAAATAACAAATAACAAATTAAATTTCTATGAGTAGCTGATTTACAATAGTGAAATTATTCTTGCTAATTGAACGTGATGAGGATTTATCTTCTTTCATTGTCTAGTATGTAAAATAAATCAATCGATCAAATAATGTATTATGTATTTACTACATATTTTCGAATTAGACAGTTTAATTTCCACATATTTAAAATTAAACATTCTATAGGTAAACTTGAACTCGAATAAGTCCTGAGAAAAAAATATTTTTAACCAAGTGTAATATTTTAATCAGCTCCACTTCATTAAATCAATTTCTGTCAAATGCACTATCTTTCACTTTTTCTACGCAAAGATGCTCATGCTGAGTCTAAGATCAAAAGAAATAAATACTGAAAAAAATGTTTTCTTAGTATGTTTGCATTTGTTCTCCTTGGCGAAACAGGTGGAAGATTTCACGAACGTTATCTTTGGACGTTTTCCAGACTTTACTGTCTTGTGAACAATGATATTGAAAACGAGAGTCGGTGAACGTTTTCCGGAAATTGTTTTAGATTACTCAGGTTTGAAAATTTGCAATAAATTAGCTCAATTATGTAAAATTCATTTAATATATATATTTTTAATAAACATATAAAATTATCATAAATAAATCAATGATCCATTAACTAGCAAATTGTCAGAAATTTTTATAAGTAATATACTGAAATTAATAAACTAGCGGTACTTGGCCTCGTGCCTTGACCGACAACTGAATTTTCAAAAAAAAACTTTGTAAGTTTTTGAAAGCTCTGAAAAAAATGGGTATTTGAAAATTTTGAAATTCTTGAAAAAATTTGACTTTTTTGAAAAAAATGTTTTCTTTAAATTTTGAACTTTCATTTAAAGCATTTCGCATAGTAGCTGTCTTAGAAAATAAATATCGAAGCGCGTAAGCGCCGCGTCGTAGTCTCACAAATGAACATTGGTACGGAACCTATGAAAATAATAACACAATTTGTACTTGTTATTAAAATTTCTATAAAATTTCTGATAATTTGATGTGCAAATGATCAAATGATCATTTTTGACACCTAAATGCTTCTTTTTTTACATTTGTACCTGCCTTCCATAAATTAAAAAAAAATCGTTTCGTCAATACAGATAAAATGTCTTTTGAATTATTCAAATCGAACGCTTCGTTCTATCAAAAACTGAATCATCATTTTTGGCTCTTTTTGTCCCGTATCTTCGAAACGATTGGACTTGTCTTTGCCTAAAACTTCCTTTTTATTAAAAGGAATCGAATGTTTTTGAATCATTCAACTCGGTCGCTCCTGTTCTCGAAATTTCGATGAAAAATTGTATCCGCACAAACATGCACACACACATACACATATCTCCATTTTTTTCTAAGGTATGCAAAAATGTTCAGGAACATTTATAACGTGAAAATATATAAACATTTTTATTTTCGATTTTTTTTTGCTTTTACTATAAATTACCCTACGAGAGTTAATGCTGTTTACTGAAAATAATAACAAACAATTTACAATGTTATCACTTTAAAATTCAATTGAATTAAATTATTTTCATATAAGTTATAAATTGAATTAATTGAATTAAAAAAAAATGTATTTAATTTATATATAGAGTAAGTATTTTTTGGTTTTATGTAATTCACAGAAATGAAATTCAGGAAATTACGTTGTATATTTTTGATAATTTTTGTTATTATTTTTCTTTAAAGGAAAGTCTTATTTTTAAAGACAGGCATATGAAAAAGAATATTTGAGTAAGAAACATTCGAGAAGAGTTGCCCGAAGCATTGTACAATATCTTCTCATTTTCAATATATATGTACCATCAGAAACAGAACGAAAAGACTCAAAACGATATCAATGAATTGTTTTTTCATAGGTTAATATAAATCGAATACTCTTCAAAAAAAACTGAAGACTTAATGGGTAATAGTGTGGCAACACGAGTTTGAATTGATGAATTTTTAGTTGTTATGACACTTTGTAATTTTTAAGACGATCAGATTAGAATACAGTTGTATATTTTTCTAAAATACCATTTTTGATAAATTATTTACCCCAATAGCAATTATCAATACAACTTATTATTATGGTATAAGCTCAATGCTCCAATGTAATAATGTGAATATACTAAAAACTTGATTTATTATGTAGCAACTATTCAAAACTAGAATGAATGCAGAATGTATTGCTTATTACTTTTGCAAATTATATGAACATTTCAAAGAAATTTGTTAAATATGGCATTTTTTAAAATAAATGTTATGAAAAGTGATTAAAAATTTGATTAGATTTAATTGTAGTGTGGGAGTAGTAATGATTATGACAATATATTAAATTAGAAACTCCCAACAATAAAAAAAATATAAATTTATTAACTATCAAAATATTTCGATATCAAAAATATACATGACATGTCCGATTGTTTTTTACAAATCAAAACTTAAATTAGAAACTCGCAACAATAAAAAAAAATATAAATTTATTAACTATCAAAATATTTCGATATCAAAAATATACATGACATGTCCGATTGTTTTTTACAAATCAAAACCAGCCTGCTTGATATCGCCACAGTAGATATTTATAACCTTTAAAATGCCCAAATTTTCAATTTGTGTTTCCAATTTCAAATATTAACGACTCATCTCATTTTACTATATTTATTATCAAAACATATTAGTATTATTATTAAAAATCATGCAAATTGAAAAACATGAATGATGATGAACATGTTGCTAAAATATAATATTTTACAAATTTACAAATTTAAATTCCAATAAAATGATGTGTGGAAAGATAGTAACAACTACTATTATATAAATATTATTTATCTAAGATAGTGTCAGTTATATGTTCATCAATAATATTAATGCTATATCCGGTTTCGCAATAACTACATAATTATTGAAATACATAAGATATAAATCACTTCAGTCATAAAGAATTACTTTCATAATTAGAATACGAAAAAAACTTTTTTGCCCATTTTTAACATACCTTAATGTAAGTTATAGTAATCGCAAAAAAATTTAAAATGAAAATTTGTGCATGTCTTTACATTTCAAGACCTCCTGAACATTTTGGCACATCTTAGAAAATATGAATGTAAGTGTATGTGTTTGGTTTCCCGGAAGCTGCCCGCCGAGTCATCGGAGGAACTTCGGCGGATCGCTAGCTGGCATCGTTTATGGTTAGAACTAGGGCGGTATCTGATCGCCTTCGAACCTCTAACTTTCGTTCTTGATTGATGAAAACACATTTGGCAAATGCTTTCGCTTCTGTCCGTCTTGCGACGATCCAAGAATTTCACCTCTAACGTCGCAATACGAATGCCTTCTGGCTTCAAAATGATTCAAAAAACACTTGATACCTATTGATAAGGAGACGTGCTGATTAGTTTTTGCAAAGACAAGCTCAGCCTTGGTAAAAATGGTAACTAAGGTTTTAAAAGAACAGGTCATCCGATTAGATTTATACAGAAACATTCGGTTCATGTTATCAACGGCTAGACGGTTGATAAGTTTTTGACAAGGGTAGGTCCATCTGTTTGGAAGATATAGAGCTAAAAGTCAGTTTTCGGGAAAAATAAGAGTCTGGTGTTAATTTTAAAAAATATATTGCTTTTGATAACTGAATGTAGGCAAATGTAGTGGTAGACTTATAAACACATAATCCGGTCAGCTGGTAAACAAGTAGATAGGTGTGTAGATGGTCGGCGGACAGATTCAGGGGGAAGTCCCGTAACGCCGGACGGCACCTAAAGTCGGACACTCTATTTAACACTTATTATTTAAGCAAGTATAAATCTTTATATTTCAAAATACAAGTGAAAGGGGCGCGGGGGGCACACGGCCACAGCGGGAGCAACCTTTTGTTGTTTTAGACGCAAAATCACGGCGTCACCTAAATATCAATGGAAGTGATTCTAGTGTATTTATGCATTTCTATTTTAGTGGCATTCAAAGATAAAAGTAGTACTTGATTCTTATCCGTAAAATAATAGAATATTATTAGATATTTTAAACAATTTTAGTAGGTACCACCAAATGAACAAAATTGTCTGTCCCTTAGCACCGGACAGTAAGTCGTCCCTTAGCTCCGGAAGTAAACATTGGTATTTTTTGTGAGAATTGACGTAATTTATTCTAATTATTTAATTTTGTTCTAATGAGTGTTATCGGTCACTACATGCCCCCATTTTTCGTATTTTCTAGTCAAAGAATCAAAATCTCATGATGAATGCTCCAGCTCTTAGCTCTTAGCAACGGTGTTGCCCAAAAGGGTGGATAATTAGTGACTTTTTTGCAATATCTCAGAATATTCGTGAAACACAAATGTTCAGACAATCCAGAGTGTGGAGATGGCTACATATGTGTTCAATGTTGGTTATTTTGAAATGTTCGGTACTAGGTGCCACTTTGTATAATCATATTTTTACCAAAGTTTGATTATTAATTATTGTTTAGAAAAGATTGCGTTTTTGTTAATTTAGTTTGATTTCTAACTTTGTTATCTAACATAAGTCATAATTTAATTAACATTTCATAAAATATGTTTTGATTTATTTATAAATAACCTTAGGTGTCCGGTACTCGAGGTTCACCCTATACAGTAAATGGATGAACAGGTAGACAGGTAAATAGACGAACAGGTCGACATGTAAATAGGTGGACAGGTTGACAGGTAAATAGATAGAGAGATAAACAGGTAGATAGACAGGCAGGAATTAATGTTGAGAAATCTACAGGTGAAGAGGAAGTTAGTTAGATTATATATGAATTAATATTATTAATTAATATTATTAATTAAATCAATTATTAACAAATATTGGGAGGTTTATACAACTTGCCTCAAGGAAAAATACCTCTTACATTTAGTTTGTTGAAATAATGATCGTGATAATTAATTTAGTTCAATTTTTTTTGAATGTGTTATATTCTTATATGAAATCAATAAAATGAGCGAAAATAGTATATAATTTTATCCCTTTGCACTCGAATGGCAGCAGTATGTTGACGCGGTGAATTTTCTAGTAACTCGAGCAGTGACGTGCGGTCAAACCACCACTATGTGCGGTCAAACAAATTGTGGAAATGATGTTATATCTATATTTTTTTCACAATTTATCCAAACAATTTTATTTTTGTAACAATAAGTTAACAAAAGTCTACATTCGAGTTGCTGGCGTATTTTGTGAGAAAAGTGTCAAGAAAAAGGATTAAAACCATCATCAATATAATCTCAGGTATTAAAACTACTATTGAAATCTATTCTAGTAAAGTTTGAGAGAATTTTCCTTAAACTCTCTCGTTAGATCTTTTATACCTGGCCATCGCTAGCTCAGTTGATGTGCTTCCGCATATCGAAATGAAATCCCGGGCTGTAAAACGAAACAAGAGCAAAAAACATAACATCAAACATGCAAAAACCGAGTACGGCGGAGAGATTTCTTATTTTTAGAGCTATTCCGAGCAAGACTGTTGAAGAAGATGGAATTAAGTGCGCATTTTACATTATACAGAGCTTCAACATAATAGTGCGATGTCGCTGAATTATAAAATTAAATTTTACGAAACAGATATACTACAATGTAGTCGTAATATGCAGGTGTGTGTATAGGTAGAGCAGTGCTTAAACCTTCTAGGGAAGAAAGGTCTACCACCGATATATCAAAAACAAAAGTTTCAATTTTTTTAACAACAACACTTGAAGGAAGAGGAAAAAAGAAGTAGTAGAAGAAGTGTCTTGATTCTTACGACGCTGCTATCGGGAGAAAACTGGCAATATTTGAAAATCCATAACAAAAGTATTTTTCTTCCTTGTTGGTTATTAGATTGTGTGTACTGTTCCTAAGTTTACGAAACCTAATATAATTTTTAAGTATATTTTATTCAACTATTTTATGAGACGCAATGTTAATTTTAAGTTAGATTTAACAGCTTTTATATCTATAAAAGCGTACACCTGAGTGGGATAAAAAGGAAATACTGAACCTTTACCCTGACAAAGGTGTAAAATATGAAAAATAGTAAATAAAAAAGTAAATTAAGTTAAAAGAACTTATTTCAAAAGAGATCAATTAATTAAATAGTTATTCCAACTTTGCTGATAAATATTTCTGACGAAATTCCAGATCAAAGTTAATTACAGTGTAATCTCTGTAAAAAATGCCCCCATGAAATTTATATTTTGCATTGTTGAATAATGCAGCTATTATTTTGTAAAATCTACTTAAAATTAAAATACTTAAAATACTTGGTGGACCTGCTAAAAGAACTAGGTTACAAAATTTTGGAAAACAGCAAAAACAAACATTTCTGCAATAATGTATTTGCTGGGTGTTCTACTTAATATATTCACATACTTGTTTGTTCGATATGTGTTATTTGTTGTGATATAGATTATTCCATTTTCACAACATAATTGTTCAAAGTGAAATTTACACCGTATATTTTCTCAGGGTAGTACCTGGTCAGAAATATTCGTCCGCCTAGTTAGTGTTTACAGCTCGGCTAATATATATGTTTAGCTGGTCCTTTTTACCCCAATCACAAGTAATTTTATAGAGGTTATATAGAAAAAAATGAATGATGATGAATAGAAAAAAACTAACACAAATATAACAACATATCGTAAAAAATAATTAAATAACGTTTAACTAAATAACAGTACTCACAACTACAACTCCTAACAACGAAAAAAACTCTTGTCATAGATTTTCAAACGTGGCTTTTTATCTTCCTATATACTATAGTTGCTAGAGATGAGGTGATGGCGGGTAACACATCTTTTTCCTTCTACTTTCAAATATTGTTGTTAAAAATTCCTAACATAAATAGTTTTTTGAAAAAAATGATACACTCTATTAGAGATTATTGTAGTTTCCTAATCTTTATCTAAGATCCTGAACTTCAACATCAGCATCAATACTTCAACGTCAATTTTCAGAATTGTTTTCTAACACTGACATATTGCCAATACATTATATTCATACACCATAATGAAAAATTGTTCATACCTTAGAAACGAATTTTAAAAGTGAAAAGTAAAGTTCTAGTGGGGTGCATGGCACCTTATCGCATCGTACCTGAAGGCAAATTGCTGGAACTTCCCCTACCGTAATAAAAAATGTTGGTACGGAACCCAAAAATATCTGATAATTTGATGAGCATATGTCCAATAAACATTTTTAACCGCCAAATGATATTTTTTCAACTTATTTTTATTGAGAGTTGGACCTGCCTTTCCAAAAATTTAATCAGTTTTTTATCTTGTCAATACAAGTAAAATGTTTTTTGAATTATTAAAATCGGACGCTCCGTTCTTTTAAAAACTTAGTTACCGTTTTTGGAACTTTTTTACACGTATTTTTGGAACGGCTAGACCTGCCTTTGCCAAAAACTAATCAGCACGTCTCCTAATCATTACAAATCGAATGTTTTTTTGGATTATTCAAATGGGTTGATCGGTGTTCCCGAAATCGTCGTCGAACATTTGTATTCGCACACACACACACATACATTCATTTTTTCTAAGGTACGCCAAAATATTCAGAAACCTTTGAAACGTAAAGATATATAAAAAAATTTATTTTCGATTTTTTGCGATTACTACAACTTACCATACGGGAAGTATAGAATAATCAAACAACTGTTTTGGGTATTAGTGAAAATATGATCTTGTCAAAAGTATAGGAGTACTATTAACACAGATGTGATTATAGATCAAGAAAGAAGGTACTACTCATCTAACAAATAGATAATTGATCTATATTGAGACTTAGTTAGCTTTCTACTTAGTTAGCAAATGACTATATTTACTACAAATAAAAATTAATTTATCTGTCTCATTTTAATAATATTCTGTTCAATTAGATTCCATTCTAATCGTTCTGTTTTCCAAATCAGCAAGTTTCTCGATATCTTCCTGGCAAGTCAACAAAATACTTGAAACGATTCCGCGAATAATCCACTTATACAATCACAACTTACGGAATTTTATAAACGGTTCCAATATATAAGGAAGTAACGGATTCGACAGAAATGGATCGTAAAATACTTACTTTAACCATATAGGATGTGTACGTTTGCACACAGATATATTGGATGGAATAATAAGGGAGGTGGTAGATAAAATACATATTTATATGGTAATAATATTATTCTTGGTGAAATGAATGTATGTGTTTGTATCGCCTGACACAATGTGATCTTTTTATGCGATTTTGGCTGGTAATGCTATGAATAAGGAAAATACAAAGTTTGTATATGCAATCAATTGGAAAACGTTAGACAGTATATTATCAAATCCTTGTTATTTTTTTAGACCAACTTTGGAAAACTGATTTTTAACTTCCCATAGGATAGTTATAGTAATGGGCCGAAAATCGAAAATGAAAATTTTTGCTTTTCTCGACGTTTTGAATGTTTGGCATACCTCAGTGTGTGTTTGTGCATTTTTTCGTCCCCGTTTTCGGGCGCACGGATCAACCGATTTGAATGGTTAAAAAACATTCGATTCCTATTTATGGGACATGTGCTGGTTAGTTTTTGGCAAAGGCAGGTCCAGTCGTTACGGAGATACGGAGCAAAAAGTGCAGAAAATACAAATCGAGTTTTTGAGAGAACGGAGTATCCGATTTGAATATTAAAAACCCATCCAATTTGTAATGATTGGGGAAAGAGGTGATTAGTTTTTGGCAGAGGTCCAGCCATTTCAGAGATATAGAGCTAAATGTGCAAAAAATTGCAGTTTTTGAGAGAACTAAGTGTCCGATTCGAATGATTCCAAAAAATTTCTGCTCGTTTCAACAAAATAATTGCTTTTGGAAACAAAAATTGTTGGTACATTTTTTTTTTTGTATATTGAAAATAATTCAGATTTTAATTTTAATTCTGACTAAAGTTCTAATATACTTTAAGCAAATAATTTCAACTTTGCAATGCAGTTTATATAATTCTTATAAATATTAGACAATGTTACAGTATTTATAATAATCTATTTGAAAATATTTAATATTCCTCAAACATTTTGTTACGGTGCGGGAAGTTCCAGCAATTTGCCTTAAGGCACGATTCCAAGCACCCCTCTAGTTAGTTTTCGTCACCTTTTTTTTCAAAAACAATTGATGACCGATTTGAAACAACCGATTTCAAATATTTAATAACCAGTTTTTTTCAGGCGAAAAATATATATTTCAATATATAAAATGTATACTACATAAAGGTGAATTGATACAGAAATTTACCCTTGGTTATTATACTTTATTAGAAAACAGTGTATTGTATCCAACAAAAAATGAATAGTTGTGACCATTTTTGAGAGTTATAATTACATCTATGGGTGGGTCAGTATATAGTTTGAAATGGCGTTTTAAAAGCCATTTGATGTTACTCTATCTATAAGGACTAGCAACTATCAGTTTTGCGCGAAAATCCGCTGAGACGTTTTTTATAAATTAGTAGAAAAGTGTAGACTGTTTCTCCCACATTTTTTTAGTTCACAATTTTTAATCAATTTTAAAAATTCAAAAATCATTCGTGAAACATTGGTTAAGAATTGAGCTGGTTAGTTTTTGGTTGCGATTGGCCGGGCCATTTCTTCGTAATTAATTGTTGTAGAAAAAATGACGATGATTTTGATTATTTTTTTTTTTAGTTAGAAATCATGGTCTAAAAATACATACTGAATTATTACAGCTCTATAACAATTATTTTAATTTAAATTTACATAAAAGTTGAAAAAATGGGATGAGTCAAACTTTGTGTCAAAAGTTACCTGTGTGATGTAATAAGTCAAAATTTGAATTTGGTCAAAAACGGCTGAACCGATCACCAAGCCGTTTTTTCCTAATTGGCAGAATAGTGCAAAATAAATTGTCCAAGTCAATGTAAAAAATTCCGAACTAATTTTGAAAATTGGAAAATTCGGTATAATGGATTGGAGTTTTAGGACAAATAAGCACGTGTTTGAGCATTATGATTAATATGATTTAGATATTTTTAGTGTTTGAAACAGATTTACATTCTAGTCAAAACGAAAAGTTTATTATAAAAATAAACTGTTAAAAATGTTCTTTAAATAGCTTAATTTCAACTTTTATCTATCTATTACTACACATATCGGTAAGTTTATGCCAATTGCCAAGCCAAAATGCCACTTACACTCATTTTGTCATTAAATAAAGCAGTCCATTAAAAACTTTCCAAATCTTTTTGTATTTCACCATTTTGTACTTAGTATAGCTTTGGTATTAAATCAAACTCAGAATTTCATCTTAAGATTTGAATTCTTTCTACCATTTGCCCTCTACTATCCAATACAATATTTTTGTTGGAGCATGCACATCTATTCAGAGTCTCTATGTGAGTTTATAAATATTCTGAATGTTGCGGATGGCTGTACTTTATGATATTGACTGTTGGCGCTTGATAAATTCTGCAGAATGTATGTTATAGTATCATTTCGCCTGTAAGGGGTTATGAATTTTTATATTGTATATAATATGTACATCAAGTTGAAAGTATGTGGGAAGTCGAATTTTACTAAAATTGGATGAAAGTTTCTGACAATCTTATATCTATTTGTCAATAAGTTTCTGGAGAAAGACTGATTAGGGTGGATATCAAATGCGCGTTATTATAGTCAATAATAGGCCTAATAATAAATTATAATTCGCAATGAAAGGATAATAAGGATAATTAAGGCAAATTATAGGAACTTCTCGTACCTCAAATAAACATTTGAGAAATAATCAATCATTACTAAAGTGATGATTAATGATTAATAACAACTGTTTTAAATAATTTTAAATAGATTGTTACAAATAATATAAATTTTATTATTCATTAAAATTAGATCAGACCTAAAATGTAAGTGCTTGAAATATTGTTTTGTAGGAAACTTTAAAAATAATTCAAAATTTTGACATCTCTGGATCTGTTCCAAAAACTAATTAAACACCCGTAATACAATCAAAGTTCTTGTAGTATCTTTTTAATCTAACCGATCCATTTTCTAAAATAAGCACGTTATTTGCTCCTTATCTCCGAAACGGTTGACCTATCTTTCGCAAAATATTCAGTACTCGACATCAGAACCAATTGTTATTTGAGTAAATGTTGAAAACATTTGTTTGCGTTATATATGACATTATAAATCTTAGTAAGAAACTAAAGAAATGAAAATTGAATTTGTGCATACAATTAAAATGTCTATACAATATCTATTAATTTTATATTTTTTGACCACCAATTGGATTTTTTTAACTTTTTGGCTGCATCTCCAAAAAGGCTAGACTTGCCTTCTTGAAACAGTAATTAGTTAATGCAAGTCATCATTCTATTCAAATGCTTGGTTCTCCCAAAAACTGAATTGCTATTTTTGCACTTTTTGCACCGCAAGATTTAATCATTAATAATAATAAATTATGGGCTGAGAAAGGGCCATCGTATGTATATGTGCACTTAATTTCTAATAGGTTTTGACCTTTCGAAAATGAAGCAATGTAAATCACACAAAATTACTAATCAAAATTCATTAGGCATATAATATAGGTTTACAAATTAATAGGATAATCGGTTAAAAATTTTGATTTTCATTGATTAACTTTAGAAACTATTTTTAATATAGATAGATAACGACAATTAAGTATATAATATGAGCACAAATAAATCGTTAGATTTTTTTTTACATTTAATAGTAAAAAATGTAGATGAAATATTATTCATTGAAATCAAGTACCAAAAACCGAACGGGATGTGAATGGTATATGTTCTAAGGCTATTATTAAGAGCTTAATGCATATTTTTAACTTAAAGCAAAACTAATGGCGTGGTTTTTAGAATATGTCTTTTAAAATTATGAAATCGGTTCTATTGTTTTTGAGAAAACGTCGACGAAATGATCAATATTTATTTCACTTACGCACATCTGTGTACACACATATACACTTTATCAATTTTATTGTGAAAACAATCAAGAATGACTTGAAATGTCGATAAAACATACAAATCGCGCGTAGCATCGCGTTTGGGGAAACAAACTTCTTCATGTGGAAGTTAACTTCATAAGCAATTTAAATTTTAAAAATGAAATTAATTTACTTTTAAATTTTGATCAGCTAAATTGTGTAAAATTAACTTTATTTCTATCTTTCGCAATTGTAAGGAAGTTGAATGCACCTAAAGAAACATAGAGAAATTTTGTCCGAAGATCTTTGACTCATGCGGCTAAAGAACTCTTCTATACTAATTCTTATCTTGCCTTCCTCGTTGAGCTCAAGTAAGTTTTTAGCGTCGGCAAAAATACGACATTAACTTAATTATGGTGATTTAGATGTACAGAAGCTTTTCCCGAAATTATTTAATTAAGTAAATCTTACTTTACTTGTACTTCGCTAATTGAATTAACTATTTCTCTAATATAGACGTTTTGTAGATATATTTCTTTCATCATAGTATGCATTATACTAGTGAGAAAGTATAGGTAATTCATACTTGTATGGAAAATAATTATGAAAATATAAACAATTTATTGATTATAAAATTTTATGATAGAAAATGACAAGTCATTTTGTTTCACTTCGATTCCCAGTTTGCTTGATTCTTCACACTTGGAAGAATGTATATGTAAATTATTTAAAATATTGACTGCTTATTGAACATTTGAAATTAGACTTGAAAACAGACGATTAACAAATTTTGTACATGCCCATTTATGATTAGTAACATTAAATTAAAAAATATTATAATACCTATATTATAATATATTATTCAGACAATACAAAATATAAATTTCATGTGCACATTTTTTACAAAGATAACAAAGTATATAACCTTGATCTGGTATTTTGCAATTCAGTCAAAAAAATTTATCAGCAAAGTTGGAGTAACTATTAATTTAATTTATCTCTTGTAAAATAGTTTTTTTCTAATTGAATTAATTATTTAATTTGATATTTTTTTTATTGCTACTGGAAAAGCCAGGGGAAAAGTGTACTTGGTCCGTTTTACCTCACCCACATGTAAGTTTTTATAAAGGTTATATGAAAAAAAAACAGTTGAATCTAATTTCAAATTAACAATACAACTTGTAAAACAATAAAATAACGTATTCTTCAAAATTATATCAAGCTCTAATGAACTAAACAATATGCTCATAACCACAAAAAACTTATTGCGAAAGAAAATACTTTTGTAAAAAGAAAAATAAATTTCTAGTAAAAGCTATGTTTGATGTTTTGTGCATTCAAATTGCTATGTAAATATTTTTTATATGCCAATCTAATTTTTACTACTATTTTTCTCTTTAATATTTTTGCCAATGATACTTAAATGATATATTTTATTAAAATATTGATAAGTCAATTGAAGTATATAACCTTTTCGTTGGTATTAACATACTATTTAAAATCTTTGCTAAAGTTTTACCACCTAGTTTATATAATCCCCAAACATAGTAGGTATCTATTATCCCCAATGCACTTTTTTGAATCTCATAAAACTCATAAAACATTTACAATACATCATTCACTATTATAAAACCGTATAGAGTAACCCCCATATAGTACGATTTCCCTTCTGATAAGGACCTATAATCCCCAAAACGGGAAAATTCTAAAAGGGCCTGTTTTTAATGCCGCCCTTCCTTGACAAAATTGAATCGTTACCTTAAGAATAAGGGCCCCTTAGAATGACCTTTCCTTTTATTTACCCAATTTTATATGGTCTTTATTATAGTCGTTTAATATGATCGTTATGATTCAAGGTACGATTATTTTTTCAATTTGACAAATGGTGATCATTTACTGAGGAAAAATGTTATACGAATTTTATAGTTAGACATGGTTTAATAATTCATGATATAAATAATGAGATTTTCAACTATTAGGAAAATATGAAACCAGTGGTTTCTATACGCTAATTAAAATTACTCATTTCTAAAATTATATTCTATTATTGATGGTAACATGTTTTTAATCTAATTAAAATCCATTTATTCAGACTAGAAAAATCAATCCAACAGTCGTTGATAAAATTTTATTTATGAAAGTATGCATATATGTTGTATAAATTTTGTACATAAATACGTAATAATAATAATATTTTATATTATGTAAAGTATAATAATAAATTTAAATTGTAATGATTTTTTAAATTTCAAATTTTTTGTGGTTTTTGTTGTTGCTGAACACCAATCAAAACAAGATATTTCTATAAACAGTTGTGATTTTTCTTGATGTTTTCAAAAGGCAACCCAATGGTTGACTTATCTATTTTGAAATTCTAATATTAGAAGGTCATCTAATAGTGGCATTATAATTTAATTTATTATAGCATGTCGGATTGGCCATTATTACTTTGAAACATTTTATTATCTATATTTTCAAGTAAATTTGGATACAACTATAGCAGTAGTGATACCCATTTACAATTTTTGCATAACTTAAAATCTAATTTACAATACAATGCAAAAACTAAAAACATTCGATAAAAAAGAATTAATAATATTTAGTTTGACCATGAATTAATAAGTCAAATAATCTGTGAATTCTGATTTATTTAAACGGTTCACAAAAATATGTATAATTGCATATTTATGATGTGAAATCGGACATCACTATTGCTTGATATAGGTTGTCAAGTAGCAATGATATTTATATGTATTTTTCTCTTTGAACCGAAAACAATATTGAGAAATATTTACATTAGGTACGCACACGGCCACGGCGGGAACAACCCTTTGCTGTTTTAGGCGCAAAATCACGGCGTCACCTAAATATCAATGGAAGTAATTCTGTCATATTTATGCATTTACATTTGAGTAGTATGCAATGATAAAAGTTGTACTCGATTGTTATCCGTAAAATGGTAAAATATTATTAGATCTTTTAACCAATTTTAGTAGGTGCCACCAAATGAACGAAAATGTCTGTCCCTTAGCGCCGGACACTAAGTAATTGATAGTTTTTGTGAGAATTTACGTAACGGTCACAACATACCCCCATTCTTCGTATTTCCTAGTCAAAGAATGAAAATCTTATGATGAATGCTCCAGCTGAGAGCATCGGCGTGGCCCAGCCAAAAGGGTGGATAGATAGTGTTTTTTTTGCAATATCTAAGAATATTCGTCAAAGACATATGTGCAAATATTCCAAAGTGTGGAGATGACTACATATGTGATCAATGCAGGTTATTTTGAAATGTCCGGTACTAGGTGCCACTGATTTTTTTATACCGAAGTTTGATTGATAGTATTAATTATTTTTTAGCAAAGATTGCGGTTTTGTTAATTTAGTTTGATTTCTAACTTTGTTATCTAACATAAATCATAATTTAATAAACATTGCGTAAAATACTTTTTGATTTATTTATAAATAACCTTAGGTGTCCGCCACTAGGCATTACACATTGCAATGTATGTCAAACTGATTACCAGGTCAATATCAACACCATGTCGTATGGGAAGTTAATTAGTCAAACGTCTTCAGTAATAGAAACTAATATACTTGTCTACTCATTTAGCAGCTGGAACTGCATTCGCATCCATGAAACTGTAACAAGTTCAACTCTGGGTGTATTCGTATGTAAGAAGTTGCAAGCAGTACTAATTCTCATTAGTGCTCTATTTTGTACAATCCCACCAATAGTTCTTGGCAAACGCCAAAACTGAGTAAGCTGAGAGTTGGTGAATACATTTCTGAAATCAACGTACAACAAAAAATATTAAATTTAAACTAGGGTATTTTTTGCCTCTTTTGATACTTGTAAGATACACTTTGAACTGGCCAATTCTATATATACAACTCAAGCGAATCTTTAGAATTAAATCGTGAAATTTTACCCTAATTGAGGGCGCCGTATTTATGACTTGTACTATGAGGGTCTAATAGTGCACATTAAATATTACATCAAAAATGCTTTTATTAACTTTATTACAAATAGAGTTGCTACATTTACAAGTAATGCATTGAGTATTCTTATATCATCACCATATTGATTGTTTTTTTCCGTTGTTACATTTGTAATAATGTATAAAAGAATTGGAACATTTAATTTTTCAAACAATTCGCCAAACACGTCACAAATTGCTTATCTGAAAATACTCCACTTTATTTACTCCTATATTTTAGAACAAAACAGAAGACTTACATCTTTGTGAACGCATGACTTGGAAAATCATCAAAATCAACTTGACAAATGTTTTTTCTTCAAACATCTCCAGAAAACCAAAAATAAAACCTTTAGATCTAACATGTAGCCTGGATTTATTATTATTTCTAAATCTTCATTTCATAGATTTTCAAATTTAAAATAACCACTCAGTAGGATTTTATAATCTTACTATGAAAATAAAAAATACACAATTTAGTTCAAATTTGCTAAAAATTATTACTTTGTTGGTAAGGCATTATACATTATACTGAAGTTTTTCTATAGATGAGAGCTGAATAAAAATATGCATAGTGATTTATAATTTCATCCAGAATTTGTGTCTAACGGAAAATTTGTTATTTACAGCAAAAATACTTAATATTAGAGTCGCATATGTATTTAGATTATACAATTCATATTAGAACAAAACAATTGTAATGCTGTTTTTGAAAATCGTTTTTTTTTATATAAAAACTAGCAAACCCGACGAACTCCGTTTCGCCAGCAGATGGTTTCGTGAGAAAGATGAAGAAATTTTTTGTTTGTTTGATATTTGAAAAGGAAAAATTTGATTTTATTATACAACAGTAATGAATTTATTTCGATTACAAAAATGTAGTGTTTTTTAGTTGAACTTCTCTAAGTAAATGAAAGTGAATCCGCAAATTATCCGTTTCATTGAAGTACTCTTTGGTAAACCACATTCTTTGTTTTTTGGTCTGACGTTAACACAAACAAAGCGGATGTTTTTCCAACTTGTGAACAGGCAACGTATAACTGCCCATGTGAAAAACAATGATTTTATAAATAATCTATTTGAAATTTATCTCGCAAACACTAAGCTATTGGCCTTGCGACTTGTTAATTGTCATGGCGAACGCAAGGCGAACTGGAAATTGCAATCATTTGAAGTCGAACGGAAGACCAGTCAGAATCATTGGTATGTCACCAAAACGCCAGCAATTTTTGATTGAATTGTGAAATTCAGTGCGTGTACATCATATTTCTTGGCGGCAAGAATTGCTCGTTGACTTAAACAAGCATAATTCTGATAATTCTCACTAATGTCATTACTCGAATTTTTAATTACGGTGCGTGAAGTTCCAGCAATTTGCATTAGGGCACGATGCCATGCACTATTAATTTTCTTAGCTATAAACCTTGCGGAGCCCGAGACCTTTCCAAAGAATGCAAAATTGTCGAAATTGGTTCGTGCGTTCTGGAATTAAATCGTCAGGAAAGAAAACCCGACTTACTTATATATATATATATATATATATATATATATATATATAATTCAAGATTTGATTATTTCCAAAATTTTATAGTGAAAAAGTACGATCAGATTAATAAATAAGGAAATAATTTTTGAAGTCAAATTCAATGAGGTTGTGTTATTTAACTTTTACTATTCATAATGAATATTATATAAATGTATATTTTTTGTTACAGGTAAGCTACAAAGATCAATATTTTTATACGAGATATTTGTTGATTCTACAACACGAGGGTGAATATACCATAGGTCAGTGCAATTTTATTTTACGAAATTCAAATAAATAATAATTAATAGTTGATTGTAATGAAATAATACAATTTTTTTCATGATAGAAATTTTATTTCTCTAATTTTCTCAAATTGGAAACTACTTTATACTTGTTGATCTATGTACATTTGTTTCTAAGCTTTGATGAAGCAATAGCAATACATCAACTCACGCGCCAAAAAATATAGTTTAAATGGTGAAATACAGAAACGCGCCAAATGATTTAGATAAATCTGTGTATGTTTGTATGTATTTATTTGAAATATTTGTATCAATTTGTTTGACGTTTTCTCATACAGTTTCTGATTAAATTGCATCATTATTATTTATTATTATTAGAGCTTTATCTCTAAAGCACATAATAGTGTAAGCTCTCCACATTTTTTTACTCCCTTACTAACCTTATATAATTTTGGCATACGATTTATGTATTTTATTTACCATGACTGTCAAAAATTCTATACCCACTCATTGCTCGATTTGGACATGGACTCTTAATTTTCTATATCTCTACTTTATACCAATCGTAGATCATCATATCTTCATTGACTTTTTTCAGAATTTATTTTTGCTAGTATTCCTTTTAGAAACTGACTTTATCAACCGTGGTGTCATGTTTCTGATCTGTACAGACCCAAACTCTAAAGATCTTCATCAGGGTAGGATGAACTTCATTCAATTTAAGTGACTTGTTTGTAAAGGGAGTTTCAATGATCGATTTTAATTTTATGTTGATAATCGAAGCTTTTCAAAACACTGAGGTCTGTCTGATTCGAAATATCTGTGGAGCATCACGAATTATTTTTAGGCCCCTGTAAATAATATTGGTCTTGCTGGTATATTCCCATAGTTGTTATAGGTTCAAACAGGTTTAATAACAGCTTCATTTTAATAAAATATGTGTTGTCTATCATATTCTGAAAGATTTGTTACAGTATATTAAATATTAATAACTAGTTTGCATTGAAAGTTTGATGTTGTGTCGTTTTGTCCTGTGACAAATTGCATAAATTTTCTGATATGTATCGATTTAATGATTAACATTTGGTTCATATGTGATATAACTGTCTATCTACCTGTCGACCTGTACACCTGCCTACGTGTATACAGGGTGGCTGATATGTATTGCAACCAATTTCAGACCGCTATCATTTCTAAACCGCTCATCAGACAGATGACAGATTTATTCCAGTGATTGTTCATTTAATTGTTTACAAGCGTACAAAAGCATTTTGATCTATTGTATTCAGAAAAAAAGTTATTCCTGATGGAAGTCAAGCGTGATAGTGCGATTGCTTCATACTTGGCTGGAAAACCTTAACTGGCTATCTTTAGAGCTCTCCAGCATTTAAATGCGAACAAATATTTTATTTCTCGTATCATATCTCATAACCGTGATGCACTCAGTATTGCACAGCATCTAAAAAGTGGACGAAAAAAAACACTAACAACCCCAGAAATGATCCAAAAAGTATAGGCAAAAATCGATCGAAATTCGTGTCGCAGTGGTAAAAAAATGGCTCGTGAGCTGAACGTATCGTAAAAACGGATGCAACATATATTGAAAAATGAGCTTGGACTAAAGCCATTGAAGTTCCAAAAAGTGCAAGGGCTAATCGATGCACAAGAAAAAGAGGAAGACGGGAAGGAACCAAGGGGTTGCTTCGCTTGCACGAAAGTGGCTAGTTACCGAATTTGGTTTTCTCAGATGGGAAGTCATTCCAAATCGAACAGTTTGATAGGGTTTACTCGCCAAAAAGGTCAGCTAAAAATTTACACCTACGATTGGCCACCAGAACTCAAGCGCTGCCGACGGTAATGGTGTGAACCACCGTAACGGTCGATGGTGGCATTCCGCTCTTATTCATCGACCGTGGGATCAAAATAATTGCCGAAATTATCGGGAAAATGTCTTAAAGGCAGTATTGAAGTCCTGGGTAGACAAAAATTTCGGCCGTAGACCATGGACATTCCAACAGGACTCAGCACCATCAAACTCAGCACGCGTCTACCGAAAATGGCTTAAAAAGAGGTTTTTCTCTGGATCTAAATTCGTTAAACTTTTGCGCCTTGGACATTTTGAAGAATAAGGTTCGCACTAAAAAATACCAAAGTGTCGATCATCCCAAGAAGGCGCCTCGCCGGGAATGGGCCAAAATACCCCAGAGCCACTTTCGTGCAGCGTGTTATGGTTTTTCTGCCGTTTGAAGGCCATAATTCGTGCCAAGGGTGGCCAATTAGAACAAATATAAACTGATTCTAAAATTTGATGTTATTTCCGACATTTTTGCTTTTAAACAATGAAATTTAAAATGAAAACGACAAAGTTATTGCACTTTACTTTGTTGCATTACATATCAGCCACCCTGTATTTTAGTTCTTGTTTACTTATTTACATATTTACCAGTCTACTTATCCACTTTCTTACCAATTTACTTGTTTACCTGTCTAATTATCTTTTTTTTTTTTAACTGCCAACCTGATTGCCTGCCTATCTCTCTACATGTCTACTTTTTCATCATTTTACCTACTTGTCTACGTGCCTACATGTATTACCTGTCTACACGTCTATTAATAATTTTATTTTTACACGAATAAATAATAATGATATTCATTAAATTTTTCACCATCTCCGAAACTACTGAACCTGCGTTCGCAAAAATGTAGCCAAGTGAAATGTTTTTTGGATATTTATAATCGGATACTTTATGCAAAAACTGAATTTCCATTGGTTGCACTTTTGTTCCATTTCTCCAAAAAATGGGCTAGTTTTTGATAAAAACTAATCAGCATGTTTCCCTACGAATATAAGTCGAATGTTTTCTGAATCATACTAATCGGCTGATCCTTGCACCCGAAATTGTCGACAAATGGGTGTATCCACACAGAGAAACTATCGTAGATATGACCATTACACAGATTTTGTTAAATATTAGATTAATAGATTAATAGATTAATAGATTAAATTAAGTATTCTTTTACCTGAGTAAATTTATCATCCAGCTGCCTTCCGACGTGGTTTGTTGCACTTCCGTATAGGTGCGCAAGTGTGTGCGTCTCCACCGCCTCGCGTTCACGTACATTTGTTTTTGCACTTTGCTACTGGGAGAAAAGCGTTAGCTGCCGGCTGTACAGATTTTACTCGTTTTACGAGAAACTTTAGAAAAATCTCTACCTCCTAAAAGACTTGTATCCAGAGACAAAAGATTGCGAGCAGTAGAAAAGCAGTAGTGTGTGACTCTTGCATTTTGCACAAATGCCCTACTGCGTTCTAAGTGCAACTTGATGTTGTGTTTAGCGATGACGGTTGACTGTTTAATTCTGATAATGGTTTTGTAGATGTTCGAAGAATTGCAGTGTTTGAAGTACGATAGTTAGTTACGTTAAGCTAAAGATTTCTAATAATTTAGGAGTATAAATTAGTTACGGAATTGAATAGTTTGGTTAATATAATTACATTACTGATTTGAGTATTTTCTAAAATAAATTTCTTGGAATTTGGACACTTTTATACAGATAGATTGTTTTGTACGTGATAAGACTATTAGATATGCAAAAATGATTTTACTAAGAGCATACATTGGATTTTTGATAAGTTGTGTGTATATTAAATACTAAATATAAACGTGAAAAGAGATTTTAATATTAGTCATAACTATTTGTTTTCTAAATTCTAAATTTTTGAAATTTTTTTTTTCAACATTATACAAAAACATTGAAAATCTTAAGTAAGGAATATTAAGTAGTTAATTTGGAACTATAATAGAATTATGAATTGTAATAAAAAAATATGTATGTAAAATAATCAGAGTGCGTTAAAATTAGAGAATTAGAATTAAAAACGAATTTAAGTAAAGAGTTTAGAAGATAAAATGAGAAGTATAGTTAGAAGAAGTAAGAAGTGTTTGGGAAAAGAAATGAGAAAATAGTAAAGAAGAAGAAAGAAGAATGAAGATGATAAGTTAAGATGTATAGAAAGAATAGGATTATATGAAGAAGAAAATAGTATGAAAGTGAAGATTGTATAGAATATATGATTGTATAGAATAATGTAGGTGGCTAACTGATCAAGTAAGCGAGACCAATAAAACAAAAAAAAGTTCTATGACTTCTAGAAATGTGAGATAATGTTTTCTGATGCCAATTCAATCTTGTCTTGATTCGTACATACATAATGTTAAAGTTTTTTGTGCGATAAGGATTAATAATAATCTATTTAAAAATATGTCAAAAAAATTGTTACTGATCATCGACTAATTTCGACCACTAGTTAATAATTATGTTAGACTAAATAAATGTTGAGTAAATCACTACTTTATTTAATTTATTAGTCAAATATTAGTTTTTAACTTCCTGTAGAGTAAGTTATAGTAATCGTGCAAATATTTAAATTGAAAATGTTTGCATATCTTTACGTATAAGAGGTTTCTGAACATACTTTAGAAATATGGATGTGTGTATATGTGTGATACAACTTCTTATATATAGACAATTACTGTAACTACGGGAAAATAATTAATCTTTCGTCTAAAAATAAGGCTGAATTGTTGTAAGTGGTGTTTTGCCTTGAGACAAGTTGCATAAACTTTTTAATATGTTAAAATAATAATTTTAAACTTTTTCGATTTTGTTTTTTTTTTCTAATTTTTGTCGACGATTTATCTTAAGATTCAATTTAAGACGATTTATCTTAAGAAAAAAAATACGATAAATTTAATTTTTACCAGTCTACAATATTCTCAACTTATATCTTTCGATTGAATTTTAAATTTTCAAAATCAATTTAATATTTTTGGTGAAAACATGGACGCATAATTTTGTATCTAATAACTCCTAGTTACGAAAGAATCGACATAGCCGATTGTCTCGAAAAACTCGAGTTCTATAGAATTAAAATTTTGAAATTATTGAAGTCGTTTTTTGAGAAAATGTCGACAAGACTAAAATTCAGACTCACATTCAAATATACAATTCAGTATGCCTAGAATCGTCGTGAAAACATATTAGCAAATCGGTTTTGCTGGCGAACACGTGAGCACAAATTTTAATAAACAGAACATTTTCTTTAGCTATACGTTAAATATTGCTTTCCTCACCTTAAAATCCAACATAAAATCTTTCTTGATTTAATTAACTCTCGTCTCTATTATATTTAATATTGTCTACGTCATATGGCTTAGTCCATACCACAAATTACGTTTTTCTTCGTGGCGTTTTAGCGTTTTTGCTTGTAGTAATTTTATAGTTCCTACTAATGTTCAGGCCAGGTAATTGAATCAGTTGGGGCGAGTGATATATTGCAGTGATGGGGGCAACAAATGCGATTAGCGGCCCCCACGGCACCATAAAAAAATACAACCAGTAGCCTTCCTTTGGGCCACTCGTATACAAAAACATAATAAGAAACGTAATGATATTTGGATCCTAAGAGTTATATATGAAAGATTTCTTTTATTTATTGCATGTGTCCGTCCAATCATTCAAATGGAATGAAAATATTTGAATCAGACATCTTAATAATTAATTATGTGATTTTATAACGGTTTATAAAAATGTTAGTGATGTTTTTACTAATATTTTATTTTCGATTACCAAAAATAGATCTAAGGGTTTTAAGAATATAAACTAAACAATTATTATAAACTTTACCTACTATTTGCTGTACTAGTTCAAAGATTTAAACCATCATCTAATTATCTAATAAAATATAATTTATTTTAATTATTATTGAAAATTCTTTCATATTTTTTAAATTATTTTTAAGTATTGGAAATTTAATTTTAATTCTAGATTTTCTATAAATATTTTAAGTAGGATAGAGCGAAACTTAAAGGTCCGCGGGTAAAAATGTCAATTAACTATATCTCAAAAACCAGTAAAATTAAAAATTGTTCAAGAGCAATATTTTAAATTTTATCACCTTGATTTTTATGACGATGTTATCAGGAGAAAAACGGCAATGTTTGAACATTCATAATGAAAGTATTTTCTTTCGCTGTTATATGCTTTGGTTGTGAGCACTGATACTTAGCTTACATAGGGAAAGTTGTAGTAAACAACAATTGGAAATGAAATTTTTGCATATCTTCATGTTTCAGAGGTTTCTAAACATTTTGTCGCATACCTTAGAAAAATGGATGTGTGTATGAGTGTACTAGTATGTATGTATGTATGTATGTATGGATACAATTATTCGTCGATGTTGTCGGGAGTACCGGTCAAACGAATTGAATTATTCGAAGATTATTCGATTTCTATTGATAAGGAAATGCATTGGTTAGTTTTTGGCAAAAGTTGGTCCAGCCGGTTCGAAGATATGAAACAAAGAGTGCAAAAAATATAAATCGAGTTTTTGAGAGTACGGAGCATCGGTATTGACTTGATTTCCAAAAAACATTCGATTCGTATTGACGTAGAGATGTGATGTGAACTGTTCTAGAAATACGAATAGCAAAAAGCGCAAAAACAACTAGTTTTTGAGAGTACGACATATATGATTAGCATTATTCAAAAAACATTTGATTCGTATTGATTAATTCATTACATTTCTGCGAAAGCAAAAGTGAAAAAAATCGCATATTTGAAAGAACGAGCACAACCGATTAGAGTAATTCTGAAAGAATCACAAGAAAGAAGTGTTTGTTTATGTTTTTATTCTTGTAGATTATTAACATAGATAAAGGCCGTTGTACAAGTATAAGCACCTATATTAGATTAACACTTACGGGACGGCACCGATTTCAAAACAATATACTGTACCGGATGTAAACTTGATTTCATTGTGTATGTTATGCAATTTGTTTGATAAAAATTTCAGGTCATTGAAGGACATACGAGTACATTTATAATATTAAATTGTGTCTGATCATTTTATAAAGAATGGTGACGTTCAAAACAATTTCCAAATTTGATTGATTTTTTTCTATTATATTGTTTAATAATTTATTTGTAAAATATAAAGTAAAATAATCTATTGGATGTCTTATATTGCTTGATATCTGTAGTCGGGGTGTTTGCTGATGTATGTCAAACTCGATTATTGAAGCAGAATCGGCACATTCGCCAATGTATTTCCGCTCTTCATTTAATTTGTCGAACTTCTTCTTCTTTTTATTGGTTGGATAATATGATCATCACATTTGTCACTATCTTCGGTGCGAATAGTAATTTCGTAAAATTTATCTGTATGAATGTCTATTTGAAACTCATCTTCACTACTGCTTAATTCACAAAATTTACCAGTAAGTTTACTATACTTAAAAGCGCTCGGTCGTTTTAAATATTTAAAAAAAGACTATATAGCAAAGGAAAAGGCTAAAAATACTACTAAAATAACTTAAAATTATTTTCAAAATATAATATGTAATTTATTCAACTTTTCGATGCAAACTGAGTCATTGTTTATAAAATAGGCTGTGCCTCACAGAGTATGTTTGTCCACTCAGGTGGACAGCCGTCCGCAATGAGTTAAGTACGACGATAAAGCTTACAGTATTTATATTAAAGATTACAAACAATTGTTATTATTGATACATTTTTATTGATGATTTAGTATCCTTATTTTGCCAATGTTTGGAAAAGCCATGCACCACTTGTATTATAAATATTTTTAATATGTTTTTTGATATTTAGAAAGTTTCAAAACACTCCATAATTTTCAAGAGACTCAGTTTTATGTAAAATTAATTTTTTACAATAAATTGAGTTTTTGATAACTACAAGTATCATTTATCGAACAAGTGTTCCATTTGAATTTTCTCCCATTTCACCAGTTGAATTTCATATCGTACATCAATATCGTCTTAAGTTCGTTCACTCGGCTGTTAGTGTTTACATACATCTCTGCTCCCTGCTCCATACACCAACAGTCTCTCGTCCGGTGAGTAGAACTCACGTTACGTTTCGTTACGGTGCTCGGGCGTATGATTGCCCTCCCAGGCCGCACGTATGCCTCTGCTGATGGTTATTGGCTGATGGTTGATGGCCGAACGGAAGCCGAATATTCCATTATCAGGAATCGGGTTCAATGAGGAAATTCATAAATCAGTGCAATGATTACATACTTGAAAATATTGGATAAGACGCCCATCGGAATTTTGCCATTATGGAAGAATTAGTGGAAATAATATATGGAATTTTATCGAGACGGTAGTGGTGTGGGGTATAGATAGCTGGTAAGCACTTTTTCGTGGATGACAAGACAAGAATGTTTTTTGTTAAACAAATAATTATATGTTTTGGAGATATGTAGCTACAATTATTGTTGTTTCGTACATCAATGCATAATACATTTTTAACTTCCCATAGGGTAATCGAAAATGCGATGATACAGAGCTAAATCTACAAAAGTGGCAGTTTTGAGAAAACTAAGCATCCGATTTGAATGATTCAAAATACTTTCTGATTGTTATGACAAAATAATTGATTTTGTTCCAAAATTTTTTTTGTTTGATTTTTTTTTCAAATATTTTTTTCGTATATCAAAAATAATTCAGGTTTTAATTTGATTTCTGGCTAAAGTTCTAAAGCTCACTTACATACTTTAAATAAATAACTTTAGCTTTGTAATTCAGTTTATATAATTCTTATAAATATTATACAATGTAACAGTATTTATAATAATCTGTTTGAAAACATTTAATATTCGTCAAACATTTCGTTACGCTCCGGGAAGTTCTAGCAATTTGCCTTACTGGTATTGATGGAATATCGAAAATGAGTCGTATATGAACTTGTCATACATATCATTTTTTTTAAATTTTAGAGCTCACTTATATACTTGAAAAAAAAATATTAACTTTGCAATTCGAATGTGTATATTTTGTTCTAATTAAGTATTAGAAATATGAGATTCTCATATTATGCTTTTATCTTAATAGAGTAATAGTTCAAATTCTTTATATATACACAATAGTTTGTTCGTACACATATGATCAATTATATTACATTTTTGTAAGATATGAATGATAAAATTTATAAATTTATCTTTACATAATTTAAATAAAAATTTGATATTATTCAAAATATTTGTTATAATTCATTATTTAATTTGCCTTAAGGTGAATTTAAGTTAAAAGGACTTAAGTGCAAAGGAGTTTTTGAAATTTTTATTTTACCGTTCCATTTTCATTTCATGTTCTTTCCATGTATTCATAAATTATTTAACTTTAATGAGTTAAATTTACACAAACGAATTTGCTTTTAATATATGTTATTTATAATTATTGCGTTCAATTTCTTCAACGTAGTTTTTTAGTGCGCAGCAAAATGCAATTATATAAGCATAAATGGCATTTTTCTGTCTAAGTTTCATTATAATTAAATCATATAATTAAATTATGTAATAGTTAATTAATATTTTCTATTCACTATGTAGTTTTTTATATATTGTTTCTTTCGATTTGTCAATATAATTTTTTTTAAGTTCAAATAATTTATGAAGTTTATTTATAATTATTTTGTAAGTAGTTATAATTTTTTAGCAATACAATTTAATCAAAATTTTACAATGACCAAAAATATCAAGTCAAAATCTGGGGTTGTATATTTAAAATTATCTTTTACCATATTTGGTTACATTTATTATTTATTAATTATTTATGTATTGAATTTTAAGTTTTATTTCATTTATCGGTGAGATTATTAAAAATTTAAGCTTTATACCACTCTAGTTTTATCTTTTAAAAGATTTCTGTATGTAACTCTATACATTTCGATAAATAAAACTTTTTAATTATTATTCAAAAAATTTAATTTTGTATTGAACAACAAACAATGTTTTGTATCAAATCTTCGAAAATGTGGAATTATTTAATGCCACTACAAAATTATTCGAAACTATATAGAAACAAACTAACCACATTTCTTGAACCTATACTGCAAATTTTATTATTCCATATTCCTGAGCTTTTATAATTGTTACTAACTATAATAAATACGATATTTTTTATTCCACGTGAATAATTCCTTTCCAATACAATTATAAAAAT
Source organism: Ctenocephalides felis (assembly GCF_003426905.1). NCBI lineage: Eukaryota > Metazoa > Arthropoda > Insecta > Siphonaptera > Pulicidae > Ctenocephalides > Ctenocephalides felis. Next base: position 4,853,175 of record NW_020539725.1, on the reverse strand, counting down.
AGTAATTATCACTTGCATCTTAAACATGGCGGAAAATCTTCGCAGTATCGAGTTACCTTTAGAAGTTTCCAACAGTGAAAAACTAACTTGGCTCATTACAACTTATTAAAAGTTGTCATAACTTCATTTCTTGACACTGGTGATCCACGAGGAGTTAGTTACGCTCCAATTTGAAAGTATAATTTATATTCACTTTTGTTCTCAAAGATGAGATATAATAACGTTTGAGAAGTATAAAATCTCTTGTGAATATTTAGAGATTTGAATCTGCATTAATAATGTGAAATATCTACATTTTATTCAGAATTTTTTATTTTTAATTTTTTTATTTTCAAAATTTAGATGAATTACTTAATAAATATATGAAATAACTCTACATAATGTAATGAAACATGAATGAATTAATTATTTTTTTATTAGTATATAAAATTAGTAGGTACTATTATATAAAAATAGCATAATTTTTGCACTTGATTTATGAATATTATAATGAATCCAATAAAGTGGATACCTGTCAGTTTATTTTCAATACAAGGATAACAAATGTATTTTCCCACTGCATAAATATTGGAATTACAGCCGAAAATAAATAATAAATTATAAATAAATTTTAAAATGTATATATTATTCATATGACCAATCCAATAGTAATAGACTTTATTAATTTGCACATCAACATCAAATTTAATTAAAATATATATTCACATGAATAAATATTTGTTGTTTTGTGCTTTTTTCTGCATAATAGATTATTTTTTTTATAAAAATGTTCAAAACAGTTTTATAATATAAACGCAAATTAACGTATCTACCAGTAAGGTTAAAATCATAGTCAGTTTAAAGCTTTAAGCATGTAAAAAAAACTTAAATTGGGTATAAAACCAAATAGTTTGTTTGCAATAATAATTGTTTTTATTAACAACTAGTAGTGCACCGAGCCTTAAGGCAGATTGCTGGAACTGTCCGTAATATATATATAATAAAATATTCGAGGAAATTCCTTTCCACTCGCGAATTGCAGAAATAACACAAATTCTGCCGCCGGAGTGGCGATCCGAGTGGAAAGGGTTAAATGTTTTTAAATAGATTATAATTATTACTGTAACTTTCATTATTCGTGTTTTGAAGACAAAATATATGAGCCTATAAATTGAACTTTTATATATGTTCACTTGAAAGGTATAAACAAAACTTAATAAAGCGGAGTTAGAATGAAGGAACTTACCTCATCATACAAAAACTGAATTGCGAAATTAAATTCATTCATTTGAAATGTATATCTAAAGTTCAGAAATTGAGCTAGAACTAAAATTAAAATCTAAATAACTTTCGACGTTCAAATGAAAAAAAAAAATTAGAAATTAAAAAAAGAAATTAGTACCTTCACAAGCTAAATGTTTTCTGAATCTTTCGAATCGGATGCTTTGTGCTCTAAAAAACTGTCATTTTTTTACACTATTAGCTCATTATCTCTGAAACGGCTGGACCTGTCTTTGTCAAAACTGGTCATCACGTTTTCTCATCGTTAACGAATGTTTGTTGAATCATTCAAATTGGTTACACTGTGCTATAAAGAACATTGTTTCCATGTTCTGCATAATGACTCGTCCCACGGGTAATTAAAAAATTAAGTTATAAAATTACTTCAAGTAAGTGCATATAGATATGTGAGTTATATTAACTTATATCACGAGTATTTCATTTACCATAAGATGTTTTCCTTTGTTATTTAAGGGGCACAACTAGTGTAACCGCCTTAAAAAAGGTGATTTTTGGGAAATCATATTAAAAAAAAACTACTATATCAATCATTTCACAATTTTAAGAATGTATTTTTACATGTTTTAAGAATACATAATAAAATTTTTAAAGAAAAAAAATCAATATTTTTTAAGTTATCGTCGTTCTCCAACGGCCCGACAAAAAAAAGGCCCCTCATTGCTGCAGTCCGGCCTTCTAGGTGGATGAAATTTAAAAAAAAAATCTAGTTAAACTAGATAATATCGTCTGTAAAATGAACTACGATAAAGAAAAAAAATCAAAAATCAACTAAATGGCGGCGATTTTTTTAAAAAAAGTCGAATTTTACCCAAAATTTTAGTCGTTTTGGACTGCCAAATTTCGATTTTTGATCCGATCAAAAAATCGATAGTTCATTTTACGAAGAACTATATATAGAACATGTAAAGAAAATTCGATAGTGATCGGATCAATTGTTTTTAAGTAATCGCTGCAGCAAATTCGAAAAATGTTGTTTGGAGAAAAACGCGTTTGAAGATAAAATAATCGTTATACTATATACTATATATACTCTTTTAAATGGATGTAACTCAAAAGCTATTTGAGATATCGATTTAAAATTTTGGTATGTTATTTTTAAAGGTATAACCTTTCGAAATGGAGAAAAATTGAAAATTTGATTTTTTGAAAATTTCACACTAGTTGTGCCCATCAAGACCGCAAGATTCTAAAACATTTTCAATTTGTAACCGCAATTTGGAAAAATGGGTGTCACCACTATATGTGATGTTTCCGAAAAACGGGAGCGAACCGGTTATCTTGTATAAATGAAATAGAATAATTAACTATCATATGTTCAGAATTTCTCAATGTAATATATTGCATTTTTCCCATTTGTTTTCATACATGCAGTACATAAATTTGTATCGATTTCTCGTCAAACAAAAGTATTACGTATGCAAATCGCCATGTATACAGACGTATTAGCGCAACAATGCTAACGAATTTGTACCGTCGGCCCTTGTGACCGCATCTGCTACGTCACTCGCGCCGTAGCCGTAGCCGTAGCCGCGGTCGTAGCGCAATCTCTACGCGCGCTCTACGCTCGGATCAATATTGGGTGCATTCGACTTGGACGCTTACGCGCTGTGAGCGCTCACGCTTATAAGCACGAATTTTTAGCGTTCGACTTGGCCGATAAGCGCTCAGAATCGATAACTAAATTCCGTTCGTTTTGGAAACTGTGAGCGTCAATAAGCATCAAAATGGCGGCAACTGGCGGTAACGGTAATTGTGTAAAATTTATTACTTTCTGTATCATTCAGCGGGATTATAAAGAATTTAACAATTAATAAATAAATGAAATTTGGTTTGCTTATGCTTAATTCATATTAATATTAAAATTAAAATTTAAAATTAATTAAATTTAAAATTAATTAATATCAATATTAATATTAAAAAATAATTGTGATCTACAGCTTGTCATTTTTGAGGGATTATAAAGAATTTAACAATTAATGAATAAATGAAATTTGGTTAGCTTATGCTAAATTAATAGTAATATTAAAATTAAAATTTAAAATTATTTAAAATTAATTAAATTTAAAATTAATTAATATCAATATTAATATTAAAAAATAATTGTGATCTACAGCTTGCCATTTTTGCGGAATTATAAAGAATTTAACAATTAATAAATAAATGAAATCTGGTTAGCTTATGCTTAATTAATAGTAATATTAAAATTGAAATTTAAAATTAATTAAATTTAAAATTAATTAATATCAATATCAATATTAAAAAATAATTGTGATCTACAGCTTGCCATTTTTGCTGAATTATAAAGAATTTGACAATTAATAAACAAATGAAATGACAGATAGTAAAAACAACTGACGCTCACGCTCACGCTGCCCTACCTCTGTGGCGTGAGCGTATGTGAGCGCAAAATATGTGCTACGAGCATACTACGATGGTGCTACGAGCGTACTTATGTGACACTCACAGCGCCAAGTCGAACGATGAAAGCGCGCTCACGGCGCGCTCACAGCGCGTAAGCGTCCAAGTCGAATGCACCCATTGCTACAAAGAGCTGCCGGTACAGTATAGCGTAGCGTAGCGTAGAGCGGCGCGGAGAGGAAATCTGTATTGTAGGGATGGGTAATGGTTTTCGATACTGTCGAAATTTAATTTGGACATTTCATTATTCGATTTACTTTTATGTGCTGTTTAATAATTCGTTCTATTAATTATTTTACATTTTATTTCGTGTTTGGCAGTCGATATGTGAAATGATTGCCATGCTTGTTAATTGACACATTTTCTTCTATAACATAGAGTAGGGCGGGACACAAAGCTCCAAATTGACTGCGAGTATTTATACTGTCTAAGCCAAATGAACTACATCATAACATATAATAATATATAAAGTAAAATTTCTAGTTAATTCCTAATTATAGAAATATGTTGTTTTTTTTAATTCTCATTTATCCCTTCTTACCCCATAGACGGGATGAAATGGGATAACCAGTCGGCCAACAGTTTAAATATCCTATTTTTAACTTCCCGAAGGAGAAGTTTGTTTTCATCAAAAAATCCGAATTGCTAATTTTATGTTTTCTCGACGTTTCAAGCCATTCTGAATCGAATGAGACCAACTTTGGAAAAAGTATGTGTGTGTGTGTGTGTGAACACATTTATTTCCGTAAATCGACGTTTCCTCCAAAACGGTTGGACCGATTTTAAAAATTTAAAAGCCTTCCTTCTTAAATGGTAGATACCATTGTCTTATAGATCATACTAAAATATTACGGTCCTACACGGTGCATACTAAAATTTTACGGTCCGACAAGTCGTAAAAAAATCGTCAAAGTTTGCAAAAATTAGTGTCGGTTTTTTGGCGTTTGTCAAAATTACAACTTTCATCGACGTTTGCTTAAAAACGCCTGAACCGATTTCAAAAATTTAAAAGACAATCGATGTATTTTGATGTGGATTATTTTTTGTCAGTTTTATGCAGCGATCGGCCGAGCCATTTCTTTGCAAATTGGAAAAAGATGTTAAACTTTTCGTCCACATTTAAGCTCATACTACCGAATCGATTTTCAAAAATGAAAAACTGTTCGAAAGATATCATTTGGGAATGATACTGATTAGTTTTAGTTGAAAATCTATCGAGCCGTTTTCTTGTTATTCATTGTTGAAAAAAAATTTAAGCCGATTTTTATGGAATTTTTTTTGGCGATATATATCCTGGTCTTATAGAACTTACTGAAATATTACGGCCTTACGACAAGTAGTTTAATTCTGGAAATTCATCAAAGTTTGGGAAAATGAGTAGTTTTTTTTGACGTTTGTTAAAATTAAAATTAGATGATTTACTTGGTATTACGATAGAGTGTTTGTTTGTTTTCAATTATGTGTAATGAATCCACTCGGAATACTTTTAATCACTCATAAGTTAATTTATTTTTATTGATTAAATCGATTATTTATACATATCAGGAAGTTCATGTAACCTGCCTCAAGGCAAAATACCAATACCAACTAGTTAATTTTTATTATATTCTATAAAATTATATCTAAAATATTCAACCGATATAAGATATAAATTTTATGGGTAAAGTTTTTACATATATATAACGCTAATCTAGTATTTCGTCAGAAGATCTTTTATAAAGAAAACTATTGAATATAACTTCAATTTAACAATATACGTAAGAAAATAATTAAATAACGTAAACTTAAAAATTATATTGTCGTCTCGTAAACTAAACAACAGTGCCTCCAACAAAAATAAAATAACAATGAAAGAAAATGAGACAATGTTATCGATTCTCAAACGCGAGAATTATGTTGATTCAAATATTGTTGTTAAAAAATTCTTGACTTTACTTGTTTTTGAGATAGCCCTGCACTATCATATTAGCTATTATATTAATTTTATGAAAAGTTAATTCTCGAGATTTTTCTTATGTGGTTTTGCAGTTTTGAATACATTTCTGTAAATCGACTAGTTTTTTGACAAAAACAAAAACAAAGTGTCAAAAAGCTATGTCATTGTTTCCAAAAGAAACAAACGTCAGAATATTAACCTTCGTTACACTTTGATTACGTGTTATCAATGTGACAACAGATAATTGCACTTATGATGAAATTGTCATATGAGATCTGTGTCTTATGCAGAGGTTAGGTTCTAGAAGTAGATAATAGTGAAACGATCAATCTGTCAGCAAAAACATTTGACGTAACTTTTACCATTTTGTGACTACCAACCATAGACATTACACTACACAATATAATGTATATGCTCATATACATTATTCTCATCTCAGATTCTTTAACTCATGTGATAATAGACCCGCTATATAAAACTTTTTTTTTATCTCAGCATTTTCTCCAGAATTTTATCATCTTATTTCACGAAAAGTGAAAAACATGGGATATAAGTTTTAGAGCAGGGCCATTGATGTTCATTGGCAGTTGTTGTAAAACTAGTACAAAAAATGCGAATTTTGTTCCGAAACAATAATAAATTATTAATATTTTAGGACCAAGGCGTATTCTGGATATTGACAAATAATTTCTGTTAATATAAAATATGAGTCAAACCAAGGTTTGTGTAAACTTGCACAAAATGTTGACAAGAGCGTATCGCGTGTTTTTTTTTTAAAGAAGGCGTATAAATGATAACTGATTTTGTTCTGGATGAAGATGGTGGAGACTGAACTGATTTTGTTTTGTAGGAGATGAAGACTTCATTTACATGCAAACATTTTATACAAATTTAATACAAAGCGAACAGTGTTTAAATGTCATTGAATCACCATAGATAAAGATACTGAGAATGCTGACATATCAGTCTTGGAGATGAGATTTTTTTAATCACATATACCGCCTTCTACGATTTAGAAAAATAATCAAAAACAAAAGAATTATCGCCTAAGCTGGCATAAGCATTAATGTAGAACATTTGAATATTAAATATAACATATTCAAATTTAATCCAACGGACCGTAATAGTTGAAAAATTATACTTATGAAATTGAAACCAAAACCTCAGCGTAATTCTTTGATTTTTTTAAGTATCAACAGAAATTTTTTGATCTTAACAACATAGGCCATATAAGCTGAAAGTAATAATTGAATTTGGCTTAGAGTATTTTTAAAATGAAATTTCATTCAGGCATCGTAAAATAAATAGTAGTTTATCTCAAAAAACTACTTTTGTTAAAAATTTAACAATGTGGTCCTTCATTTCATGATATCGAGATCGCCTCACATCTTTTGCCTTCTGTTTTACAATAGTTTCGATAAAAAATACCATACATAACTTGTTTAAGATAAGGATTGTGGGCTTGTTACCTTAAAATCTTTAAGCCCTGCCCCAATATTTATGTGCGTGCGTGTGTATGTATATAATAAACATGTGCATTGTAAGTATATTTGTAGCATGGATGCCGTGAATGCATAAATCTAAAAATAAATGCATTCACTCATTCAAAATCTGACTTTAATTCCATTATCCGCATTTCAAAACAATATATTTCAGTTGTAAGGAATTTCTTGTCCGTGGTGTAATAATAGTGCAGTCTGCCGTCTGCAGAGATTTCGTTCACGAACCTGTTCTGTGCATGTCACATCAGATAGACAAAGATAAATTGCAATGTTTGTACAAACATTCGGTTCATGGGTATCAAATTTTACTTTATCAACATTAAATTTACTTGAATTTCTTTGAGCTTTAATTTGTTTATAATGCGTAAATAAATAAGGTGAATTAGAGAATTTATAAAGGTAAACTGGTGGACAGGTAAATTGGAGTATATGTAAATTGGTAGAGAGAAGAACTGGTAGATAGATGAATATATAGATAAATAAACAGGTTGACAGCTTAATTGGTAGATATGTAGAACAGGATGTGAATATCAATTTGTAGGCCGGTAAAATGGTAGATTGATAAACAGGTCGATAGGTAAATTGGTAGACAGGTGAATTGGTACACAAGTAAATTGGTATGATATGATATTGGTATGATATGCGGTTGATATGATAGGTAAATAGCTTGACAGGCGAATTCGTAAGTCGGTAAAATGATAGATTGATTAACAAGTTTATAATTAAATTCGTAGACAAATTGTTGAATAGGTAAATCGTTGAACAGATAGTAGTAACGTTAAACTAAATATAACAAATACATATCTTTGTTCAACTTTTTTAATTTAAACTAAATCACGGCAAAGCGTGAACGGGTACAGCTAGTTATTAGAATGAAAAAACGACAATAGATATAAAACTATAAATTTTCTCAAATGTTTGAGTAACCTTTATCTCAGAAACAAGTAATGTTAAGAATTTTTTTACATCACTAGATTTTTTTAAAGTAGAAAGCAAAAGATATAAATGTATAAGCACCCGTCACCTTGATTGTTACGACGTAATTTTTAAGTATACTTTATTTAATTTTTCTATAAGAAGTATTATTATTCCTAAGTTAAAATCAATATATAGTTTTATTTATATAATCGTTATATCGTCGTGATTTATATAGTCGTTATATAAGGCGTGAGTAAAAAAGACTAACTAAACCATTACCCTGGAAAAGATGTCAACAATGAAAATATTATAAACAAAACAGTAAATTATGTTAAAAAAGCAATTTTACAAAAGATAATTTTTAAATAAATAGTTGTTCCAATTCTGCTGATGTATATTTCAGACAAAATATCAGACCAAGGTCATATACAGTGTTATCTCTGTGTAAAAAATGGACCATACAAATTTACATCTTCCATTGCTTGAATAATGTAGCTATTAATTATTTTGTAAAATCCATGAAAAAATTAAATTAAGTATTGGACCTGTTTTCTTCAGGTTGTGGGGTACAAAGAACTAGGTGACCATTTTGCAAAAAAAACATTTCTACAATGATGGATTTCTATAAACTAGTAGTTTCACTGAACATTGTCAGATAGTTGCTCGTTTGATATGTTCTATTTGCTTTGATAAATTTGGTTTGATTTTTGACAATGAAGTTGCTCAAAGTCAAATTGGACATTTGTGCTCTGCTCTATTCTTGTAGATTAGTTATATAACATAAAATAATAATAAAAATTATTTGAATTGTCTCAAGTGATAAAAATTATACTGGCTGGATGTGCGTAACGCAAATCATGGCTTGATTTTTTTAATAATATTTGAAAAACTTTGAAAATAAAAAAAAATATTTCTGTACATTTTGCATTAGATTATATAAATAGAAATTTAATTAAACATTTCTGTATTGAACATTGCAAACTTGTCTAGTGACTATTGATTATTTTCTTTTAAACAAACTAAAATGATAAGAATTTTTTTACAAAATAAATATAATAAAAAAATTCTTTTTACATTTTTTAAAATATAATGACTATAGATAAAATTTGTTAACATAAACTAATATCTAAATCATGATTTATCAATGACATCTGTCAATTTTACGATACAATTGCCTTTCATTACAAATGCAAAATCATTTGCCGATGAGAACGTGCATTTGACATATTAAATAATCAAATAACACAATACTAGCTACAAATGTTTTGTTATGTAATTAATACAATGAACGAGTCTATCATATTAATTAATTATGATATTTGAAGTAAAATGACATTAGAGACGCAAAGGCGACCTTAAAATATATGGTTAGGAAATGAGCATTTAACTGATATTCTATTTCTAGTTTTGCTACAAATTTTGAATTATATATTTTAATTAGTATTTATTTAGTATTCTACGTTTAATTAAGCTTACCTTTATTAATTTTAATTTTTCATTATTTTATCAGAAGTAAATTTTCAATGTCAGATTTAAACTGCATCTACAATTTAACTAACATGAGAAGTTAGTATCATTCATTTTTTTAAACATTTATGAGAGATGTAGTAATAATTTTTTATAGCCCGTTAGAAAATATGTTAAATTGTTGAATTTGGTTTATATAAATATTTTATTGTGAACTGATAATTGATTGTTATATGTATTTTTCTGTAAATTGCATTTTGTAGGTGATTTACATTTAGTAATTTATTATTTAGGGTATTTTCAGGTAAAAATACAAAAAAAATAGTTAAATGTCACTTGTCAATAATCAAAAGTGCGCCTTTTAAATAAAATATTTCTGTGTTTTTTTATTAACATAATAAATATTCCAATTCTAAATGTGAACTATTACGCGTGTATAGAAATCATTTTTGCATCGGCGTATTTTCTTGCAGTTCGTATTTAACTTTTATAGAAATTTTACGATGAAAGTTTCTATGTTTGTACCTATTCGATTTTTGTTGTTGAGATTGCAAAATAGTTTTTTTCGCTTTACTTCGATTTGATCTGCGCATTTTGCGAGACGATATTGCAGAACTATGTTGCATGCTGTTAAAACTTTCAGCAGTTCCGAGAGTGAAGCGATAAAGTTTATGGCTTTTTGAATGAGGTTTTACATTTTTAGCAATCGGAAAAAGACCAATAGGAAAATTAGTTAAATTCAATTTTATTACTGTTATTATTATTAATTTGCTTGAAACCATCACGCCATTTTATATTATTATTATTATTGTATCACTTTATTAAATTGTTCTTGATTTGTTTTATATTTAAAATATTTCTTTGACTCGATCTGACATATAAACCGTCTTGCATGATACTATCATAGCTACTGCATCGCAGACCTGTGCGGTTAACAAAATTGTGCAGGTGCGTCATTTTTGATAACCAATATAAAACTCTATGTTGTAAGAATGGTTTTGTCCGGCAGTGAAGCCCCAGATACAGAGTCAAATGAAAAATATTGGGTGGAATGCATGGTTTGTAAGTTGTAGATTGTGTTACAGGAGACATTATATAATTTAGTTGTAACTATTATAGTTTACGTAGATTACTGAAAAAAATTGCTTAGAGATTGAATAAGCAAAGAACTAGTGGTGTATGGCACCGTGCTTCAAGACAACCTGCCTTAGCTTCCAGTTTCGTAATGAAATATTTAAGGAATATTAAATGTTTTCAAATAGATTATAATAATATCTGTAACTTTTATTATTCTTATTTTATAGATAAAATGTAAGAGCTTATAAATTGGACGCAGACGATTATATTTGTAATACATAAAAGTATATAAACAAAACCTAATCATTCGGTTTTTAAATGAAATGCATTGTCTAATACTTACAAGAGTCATATAAACTCAATTGCAAAGTTTAAATTATTTATTTAAATAATTTTAATGAGCATAAGAGCGCTTTAGAACTTTAGCCAGAATTAAAATCAAAATCCGTATTATTTTCGATATACAAAAAAATAGAAAAAAAAATTAATTTTGAAATAAAAGAATATTTTTTTCTCCCAAAAGCAATTGTTTCGTCAACACAAGCAGAAAGTTTTTTGAATCATTCAAATCAGATGCTTAGTTCTCTCAAAAACTGTCATTTTTAGCAAATTTAGCTCCGTATCTCCCAAATGGCTGGACCTGATTTTGTGAAAAACTAATCACCATCATTACGATTTGAATGTTTTTTTGGATAACTGAAATCGGATGCTACGTTCTCTTAAAAACTCGATTTTTATCATCCGGCCATTGATAGTAATATTAAAACTGACAGTGAATTATTATAACCTTCATTTTTGCTTAATCTTCAAAGTGGCTCTTGTATTTATACTTACATTAAACTAATTTTTTAAGCAAATTATCGTAATATAATGTAATGACAAAACTAGTTAAAATTAAAAACTGCCATTGTTTCTATCTAAATATATATCTCTTAGAGACTTTAAACAACAATTGAGAGTGGTTGAGAATCACAATTGGAAATTATGTTCTGACGACAAGTATAAACAATAAAATAGACCTAGTTAAAGCAATCTAAACAAGTATGAATTTTGTTATATTTATGATAGTAAGTATTAAGATACAAAAATTATTTTTATACCGTGTGTTTTATAAATATTCATGTAATGTACAATTTTAAAATTATATCATCTGCCCTGATATAAGATCATGCTTCAGAAAGCACTCAGAGCTCTTTGCTATTAATCTGATTGCCTTAGTAGAAGGCAGATGTCTTTGCTTTCGAGTCTCAGATTTTTATCCTGTTTTCCGTCTTATTGTTCTTAGCAAGCTATTGCCTATCAAAGTAAGTCTGCCTGCTTCTTTTGTTTCAAATTGTACATAGAGAATATACTACGGAACGTGTTTGTATACATTGCACCATCGAAAGATATGTAAAATGATAGGCTCATAGTGCCTGAAGAATATCAAGGTAGTAAGAATTGTTTATTTGTAAGTCCGATTTATATTACACTTTATAAAGAAAGGGCTTTACTACACTTGAACATTTTTGAAAGGATCTAAAATCAATGTAATGTTGTTTTAATGAAAAAAATTTCATGTATTAATGTTTATTAATCATATATTAAATCTTTTGTTGATAGTAATATGTTTGATTAATATTTTGTCATCTGATTTATTTTTAACTGCTCGTAGAGTAAGTTATAGTAACCAACAATGAAAATTTTGATATATATATACGTTTCAGTGGTTTTTGAACATTTTGGCATACCTTAGAAAAAATGGATGTATAGTTGGGATGAATTTGATTAATAAAAAAAAACGTTACATTTGTATTGATAAAGAGACGTGCTGATTAGTTTTTGGTGAAGGCAAGTCGAGCCATTTCGAAGGTGCGGGGCAAAAAGTGCCAAAAATGGTAATACCGTTTTTGAAAGAATGAAGCGTCAGATTTGGATAATTCGAAAAACATTTTATTTGTATTGACGAAATGAAGTACCGTTTAAATTTTTGCAAAGGCAGATCTAGAGGTTTTCGAGTTTGAGTCAAAAAGTAAAACAAATTGCCATTTGGGTGTTTTAGAAAGGTGATTGGAGAAAAGGTTGAAGGAAAAATAGAGAAAACATGATAAAATTAAAGGAAAAGTTAATGTAAGACAAAGGAGAAAGCCAAATGTAAATCAACAATAATAAAAAACGGAATGAACAGAACTAAAAAAATATTTTGAATTCAGTTTCAGAATCTGAATCAAAACAGTGGTATTTTCTGGTTTGAGGTCAAGGTTGCATACAAAAAATGTAGATTTAATAGATTGTATCATGTCTAATATTTCAACCCACGTACTATATATTACATGATAAATGTGCTACACGTACATTTGAAAGATTGTAATTCTGTTAAAAATAAACAAAAAAATAATTCTATTGAATTGTTGTTGGTTTTTGTCGTTACTTCTTTTTTTGATAGACGAAGGCAAGATACTATTTACCACTTTTTACACAAATCTTTGAATCACAATATTTGATCACAATTTTGATTTTTATGTTGAGGTTATATAAGAATTCACATATTCTCTCCTCTTTTTTGTAAGGTATAAGATACAGGTGTCTTCGGTATGCTACCACTCTTTAAAAAAAATATTTTGAATTCAGTTTCAGAATCTGAATCAAAACAGTGGTATTTTCTGGTTTGAGGTCAAGGTTGCATACAAAAAATGTAGATTTAATAGATTGTATCATGTCTAATATTTCAACCCACGTACTATATATTACATGATAAATGTGCTACACGTACATTTGAAAGATTGTAATTCTGTTAAAAATAAACAAAAAAATAATTATTATTGATATTGTTGTTGGTTTTTGTCGTTACTTCTTTTTTTGATAGACGAAGGCAAGATACTATTTACACCTTTTTACACAAATCTTTGAATCACAATATTTGATCACAATTTTGATTTTTTATGTTGAGGTTTATATAAGAATTCAACATATTCTCTCCTCTTTTTTGTAAGGTATAAGATACAGGTTTGTCTTCGGTATGCTACCACTCTTTACATTTTAATTTTATATTTAAAAAATCAATTGTATTTTTTTTTAGTTATTTTTGAACATTAACTAGCACCTAATAGTCCCATAAGCTGTTGTGCTGATTTAACTTAATACTAGTCTGTTTGACACATGGCAACTCAAACAGTCATCATATCTTTTTTTTAACCCTGTTTTATTTAGCAATCAGAAATACATAAAGATTCCTATGAGCTAAATTGATAACATTTAAGAGCGATGTCTAAGAAGAACTCCAATGTGATCTTCTTAGTTTACCAATTAATATGATCATATTATATTAGAACTAATCTAAGACCATAAGTCTAAAGACCAGTGTCGTTTCAATCTCCTTATGTCAAAAGGTTGAATTATGTCAACTATTGATGGGTTCGAATGTGAGTCCAGTTTGCGTTTGTATTTTTTCTTAACTTCTTTGAACTTTAATTGCACGTTTTCATGTTAAGGTCGCTGTGAATGGTTTCATTTATCGCGTACTACGGAGAATTAAGTATTGTACGAAAAATTTTTGACTATGTCATCTGCATTATAGCTAAATTCGATTTGTAAGCACAGCCCCAGAGCTCAATTCCGTAGGTCCAGATTGGTTTGATGATTGTTTTATATAACGGCAATTTATTTTCAACGGAGAACTTAGACTTTTAACGCATTAGCCAATTAAATTCTTTCATTTTAAAAATTATCTGCTTTGTCATTTTTATGTGACTTTTCCAAGTAAGTTTGCTGTCTAAATGGAGACCAAGATATTTCACTATGTTTTGTTTTGGAATCTGAATGCTATTTATATAAATTGGAGAGCACGTTCCCTGTCTCAGAGTAAAAGTGATATGAGCTGATTTGGATTCGTTTATGCAAATCTTCCATTTAGCAAGCCACATTTGAAGCATATTGATATGTTCTTGCTTTTGTCGGTAAGCTTGATCGGCATCGATTACTACTTAGTATAGCAATATCGTCAGCTAATGTAGCAATTATCAGTTTTTCAAGTAATGGGAGGTCCTTTGTATATAACACATATAAGAAGAGACCAAGAATAATATCTTGTGTAACTCCAGACAATATTGTGTAAAAATCAGATCACATTCCGTATGATATATTACTATTACAATAATAGGGCGAATATTTTTATTAATGCAGCAATGCCGAGTGAGGGCTATTTTTCTTGAAAAAATATTGCTATCTATATTTCCAAGTAAAAATCGTTGTAACTGCTGTGTTAAGTGGGTATCTTGAATCAAGTCCTGTCGCTCTTAGCCGCTTACTTACGGACAAACCGAAATGTAAATAAAATACACCTAATGTTTTGTTCGTGAACTTGCCATTCGTTTCAGGTTCGATATCTATCCTGAACATATTAATAGTAGTTTAAATTTGAGATTAGAGAACGTAAGTATGACATAAAGAAAATGTATTTAGGGCATTGATGCAATGTATATTTGCAGTGTTATTATAAGTATCAAACAAGTGCTTGCCTTCTAGTAATGCTAGGATAAAGATTGTACATTACAACAGCTTATGTGACACGTAACTCTGGTTGCTTTTTAGATATAACAAAATTTTATTTTGATCAATGAACCATGGCCCAAACATTTTTTAAATCTTCGTTTTCAACCGACATATTTTGCACCCAATTCAGCTGGTTGTACATATTTCTCTCGAACTTTATTAAGAGAATCGAGAAGCGATGAAATCACAAAAGGATACCGATCGAACAGATCTGCTTGCAGGATCTAAAGGATGTTTCTCCTGAAGTGTGTACTCAATAGGAAAGATACAAGAATTTATAGGTACACAACTCCGTAGTAAAGAGAGCGCGCGCCAGTACCTAGCTCGTTCGAGGGCTTTGGCATTAAGCGTTAAGCACGGCAAAGCATCGGCAGCGGAAGCTATTAAAAGCTCGTCTCCACTCAGACAGATGAGAACGGATTAAAGAGAGACTATCGAATAGAAAATGAAACGATACAAAACGACACGATGGAATAAAGGAATTCATGTATAAAGTCATCACTGGGCCAACACGAACGCAATAATACTTTTCACAATTGCTCTTGGAGGTATTTGAAAATTTTTTGTTTACTAACATTCTCTGAGGCTCTGAGGCAAGTTACTACAAACGCAAAAATATCAAAAATGATATTTCCATCATAGAACTTCTACAGGCGCTACTAGAGAGTAGCGAAAATGCAACGGAAATGTGTTGCGCCACAAATACTGATTCGGGCTCAGGATTGGTCTAGGCTTGGCCCAACTACGTAGAATTCTGAATTTAATTTTGTTTCCAGCATTGGTAGAAATCTGGAGTGGTAACGACGGGCTAGGTTTAATTGCCAGACCAGGGCCATGCTTAATTGCCAAGACTTATTTATGATGGGTTCTTACTACAATACGGTCGGTTTTCAAAAACTTCGGTTTTTCGACAAAAATTATGAAATTCGAAAACCGGGTTTTTAGTTGAAAAAGTCGGTTTTCACTGTATAAATGAAAAATGACAAATATAGCCAAATATAAAAGATAGTAGCAAGCGTTTTGATTTTTGGAATCATATCGGTTTAATAGCCCAGAAAGGTTTTGTTATCTTTTGTCTAATGTATATATTAATTTAGATTTTTATACCAGTGTATATATGAATTTAAATCAGTGTGACTTCTTCTTGAAGAAGTAACTCCCTCTACCCAATCTTTAAAAAAATGTGTTTTTAGCCCTAGAAGCCACAAACAAAAGAACAAAAAACTTAGAATTAGTATATCAGGCTTTAAAAACAATTAAGTTCGGTGGCAAGTAAGAGAGTATTTTCCATTTGGTAAATATTGTAAGTAAACAAAAGTAACAAATCGATAGACATTCTAAATTTTTTGAAATCATATTTTACTGAACAAAAAAATAATTAAAATTCTTAAAATTAAATAATTAAAATTGCTCGAAATAGAAAATACTCGGGGTTTAATTGTTTTAACAACTAAAATTGATAGTAACAAGTATGTATCAAATATGTACCTAATATTTTTTTCTGTTCTTTCACTGTGATAAAAATATTTTCATTCTTATATGTGAAAATGATGCATGAATAACGAATGATTATTTTCAAAGTTATTTCATCCATAAAAATTATTATTTTTTGTTTTACTAATTAAAATTAAAATAATTTTGTTTACTATCCATAAAATTGAACAATAAATAAATTCATTCAAATACTGCTTTAGATCGCACTAAATTTGCGGATAAATTTTTGTTATTACAGAATATTCGAGCAAAAATTTATTTTCTATATAAATTTCGAAAACCGGTTAAAACCGGTTTTCTGGTTAAATTAAAATTTATAAACCGGTTTTTTTAAATGTCGGTTTTTGCATAAACCCTACTTACGACTGAATCCCACTCGGTTGCCAGGATTGGGCCATGCTTATTTTTCAAGGCTATACTATTCTCGACCGCCAGGAAAAGTTTATTCTTAATAGCAAATACTAGACCGGAATTAAATATCAAATATTGGTTATTAATTAATTAATAATATTAATAATAGAAGATACACATTGACATAAACTTAGTTTTTATTATGTGAGTATTATTGCACTAGTGAAAGTCATCACTGGGCCAACACAGTCAAAATACTTACAATTGCTGTTCTAGGTATTTGTTGTTTAGTAATATCCTCTGAGGCTCTGGGGCAAATTAATGCAAACGCTAAAATATCAAAATGATATTTTTGAAGTAAAACTTCTTTAGGCGCGACTAGGGAGTAATACAACAAAATTGTTAAGGAGAAGCGTTACGCCACAAATTCTAATTCGTCATTGTGATCATCACGTCAACCAAACTTAGGGGAAAGTCTCCAAGTGGCGGACACCTAAGGTTATTTATAAATAAATAAAAAAATATTTTACGAAATGTTTATTAAATTATGATTTATGTTAGATAACAAAGTTAGAAATCAAACTAAATTAACAAAACCGCTATCTTTGCTAAAAAATAATTAATACTATCAATCAAACTTTGCCATAAAAAATATGATTTTAAAAAGTGGCACCTAGTACCGGACATTTCAAAATAACCTGCATTGATTACATATGTAGCCATCGCCACGCTCTGGAATGCCTGCACGAATATTCTTAGATATTGCAAAAAAATTCACTATTTATCCACCCTTTTGATTGATGCTCTCAGCTGGTGCATTCATAGGCTTTTCATTCTTTAACTAGGAAATACGAAAAATGTAGGTATGTAGTGACCGTTAGTACTAATACAGAATCAAATTAAATAATTGTAATAAATTACGTTAATTCTCACAAGAAATATCAATATGTTTACTGTCCGGCACTAAGCGACGACTTAGTGTCCGGTGCTAAGGGACAGACATTTTGGTTCTTTTGATGGCACTTACTAATATTGGTTGAAAGATCTAATAATATTCTACCATTTTACGGATAACAATCAAGTGCTACTTTTATCATTGCATACCACTCAAATGCATGAATATATTAGAATTACTTAATTGATATTTAGGTGACGCCGTGTTGTTACGACTAAAACAGTAAAAGGTTGACACCGCCGCGGCCGTGTGCGTCACAGTTGAGTCTTGGCGCGCAATCCTGCACCTGTGTGCCCCCCGCGCCCCTTTAAATAGTATTTTGAAATGAAAAGATTTATACTCGCTTAAATAATACATGTTAAATAAAGTGTCCGGTCCTTGGTACCGTCCGGCGTTGCGGGACTTCCCCCTACATTACATTACATTATAAATTATGTCGTCGAAATCTGAATTTAATGAAAATCAAAAGCATCGTCACTCGTAAATAATTATAGTAAAAAAAGAGTGCGCGTAGAGTACATACGCGATTGATGCAATTTTTGTAGTAGAACTTTTTTAAGCGAGACTAGGAAATAACGCAACAAAAATGCGTCACGCCACAAGTCTGATTCGTCATTATGATCATTCTAAACGAGTTGATGTGATTGATGATCGCGATTATAAATTACCCCAACTCGTTTTGAATGAGCACAATGGCGAATCAGTACGTGTGGCGTAACGCATTTCCGTTGAGTTTCTCCATAGTTGTGTCTAAAGAAGTTTTACTTCAAAAAGTACTTATTGTCTTGCTTATAGATATATTTTTGTTTTTAATTACCTTAGATATACAGCAACTACAAAAAAGTACAAAGTTACTTTACATTAACGCACCAAATTTTTAGAGGTTTGATTTTGAGTATTTTTATTATGGATTATGCTCATTCAATCTAGATTTCGACGACATAACCTTTAACGCAAGGTTGACATTCGATGTTTCGTAATCAACATGGTTGTCGTGTTGACAGTTGATCGCGAGTATAGATCTACATACACGTGACAAAACCAATCACATCAACTCGTTTCGATCGCCAATGGCAAATCAGTATTTGTGGCGTAACGCATATCCGTTGCATTTTTGCTGAGTTATATCCTAGTAGCGCTTGAAGAAGTTTTACTTTAAAGAATGTTAACTGAAAGGCTAAATAAGAATGGTTAAGAGAATCTTTCAGTCTCTACTGTTACGTAATGTACAGGGAAATATATCCATCACATTTATGTACCATATTTATATTTCTCACTGTTTAATAAAATATAACGGACGCGCATGTTTTTATTTTCGAATCAATCGCTTGCATTTATGAGCATCTTGGCACTTAAATAAGTAGATAATACTTTTCGAAACGTCAATAAAACTTTTAAGTTCGTATTTTCTTCGCTAACAAACACATCAAATATATCCGCAGATAAATGTTTTATAAATCCGATAATAAAAATAAGAGCCGACGAAATGCAAACAATCTTCAAGAAAAGTTTGAAATCGTCACGAGATTTTCAGGAAGGAATATATTTTTCAATCGCTTAACATTTATTTTATTTGTTCTTTGGATTTAGTTTTTCTTATGGATTACTTCTGAATATGATATAGTCAGAAATGATATATGTTTAATATGATATAATATAAATAGATCGCAATACTAGTACAACTTTTTATCTGAGCGTGAACCAGATATATATTTTTTAATTTATATGTCTATGTTTTACAATTGCAAGGCTATTGTTCAATCGGATTTAAAAATTGTATAATATTCGTTCACATAGTGGATTATATTAAACAGCGCCTAAACAAATATTGTTTTTGCAACTTCACTCATCATGTAATTGCGTTTGAAGAACTTCATGTAATTAAAATTAACGTACATTCATGGACTGATGGTATTTTTTTACTTTTTTTACTTTTTCGCTGGTGATATAATCTCGTTTTTTAAACAGCTGTAATATCTGTCTTGCCTAAAAATATTTTCGATTTTCAAACTTCAAAGATTTATAGAACCTACGAATAATATAGAAACTAGTGGGGCCTATGCCAAAAACTAATTAGCACTTATTAATAGGAATCGAATGTTTTTTTAATAATTAAAATCGGTTGAACCGTGTTCCCGAAATCGTCGACAAAAATTTGTATCCGCACACATTCACATACATCCATTTTTTCTAAGGTATGCCAAAATGTTCAGAAAACGCTGACGCTAAGAAATATAAAAATTTTCATTTTCGATTTTTTTGCGATTACTATAACTTGTCCTTCGGGAAGTTAATAATTTCTAATCAATAATCTTACGTTTAGTACAAATGGAAAATATTCTTCTGATTCGTCATTTTTCATTAAATCAACATCAGTATTACGATGTAACTTTAAAATGTTTATTTATCTATGCCGATTTCCTCGTTGATATCGATACGCATACCATAGATAAGTAAGCATAAAATGACGCATGCAACGTTGACGCCGGAACGCATACAACGACTGATCTCTATTCACATACACAACGACTAATCACAATCGAATCCGTATAGAAATATCATCGAGAGAAAATGAAGAATCATTGGCACTCGACTCTTACCTGCCGTAACTCACTTCCGTTGCATTTGTACAGATTTACAGCCTAGTCGTTGCTAAAGAAGTTTTACTTCAAAAAATATAATTCAATTTAAAAAAAAATATAATTCAGACGTGGCATTCGAACCCGATCAGTCTTGGCTTCTTTATCTACTAACGCGAACGGTGACGCGTTAACCAACTCAGCTATAGCAACATGCTGACGCACAACACTATCAGCGGATGTCTAACGGACCCTCATCGAGTAACATCGAATGGCTTTTAAGTTTTTGAAATCAGTGCGGCCGTTTTTAAGAAAAATCTGTTCACACACATGTACTTTTTTTTCAAAATAGGTCTCATTTGATTCAGAATTGCTTAAAACGTCGAGAAAACATAAAATTAGCAAATCGGATTTTTGATGAAAACAAACTTCTCCTTCGGAAAGTTAAAGAATAAGAGCTGGTTTGCCTTCTCAAAAATAATTCTAGGTATATATAAATATAAGTATTCATTTTAAAATTTAAAATGATTATTTAATTATTCCATATATTAGAATTCTTATAATTCACTGTCCATATTACACGAACGTATTGCGTAGGAAGCACTTATACATTCTTTTGTGATTTAAATCATAGGATCTTCTATTAAAAATTAACTTACACTAAAAATTATTAAAGAGGATTGTTCTTTACGCTTGTTTTTTTTAAGAAAAGGATCCCCGAGAAGGACATCAAAAGGAATTATGATTGAATTAGCGATGTTAATGTAGTACTTTGTGAGAGCGCAGGAGTAGGATTTAAAATTTGCTGTCTCTAGCACACAAAGATTTTTTCATGAATTTTAAAGATTAAGTAAAATTTGGAAAGTCAAGTCACAAATGAAACATTAACAATAAGAAAAAAAGATATCAATATTCAAATTTTTTTATTAGTCTTTTAGATAAGTTCGATATATTTATTAATCAAAAAAAGCCAAAATAACAATTTTGCCGAGCATTTTTGTTTGCAATTTAAAATGTGTGTGTGCAATCGCATCTAAACATTACAGATAATAATTCATAAATTCTTTGGGAAGCTATTGAGAAGTTTTATATTAATTTTGAAATCATATGATATTATATCCTCTTGCATACCTCTTTTATAAAATTTATAAATATGTTTGTTACCATGAACAAACTGCAAAATACATGTTTGGATATATCATATTATATACACATTTTCTTAACATTAAATGGTACACGGATTATTCTCAAAGAAGTACAATTTGAATTTTGGCAATTTTAGGGGAGGCTGAGCACCAAGTTATCGACGTGACATTTAAACTGTTAGTTTGTAGAAAAAGAAATCCATTATTTTTCGCAAACATTTTAGTTTATTGGTTTAAAACTGTTTTATGCTTGATTTTTAGATTCTGGGTGATGTTATGTCAGCTAATATGATGATAGTCAAATTCGATCATTTTATCGATTATATCGATATTTTCGACGGCCGGCCTACCTGTGCGAGGTGCATCTTTAACATTAAAAATTTCTGATCGGAATATACGAAACACCACTCATAATTTTAGTCGCCTGGTTTGTATTTTTGCATTTGTCAACTTAAAACTGTAACATTTGTTTCAAATTTTCTCTTTGTTAACTGCCCGTAGGGTAAGTTATAGTAATCGTAAAAAAATCGAAACTGAATTTTTTTTAATATCTTTACGTTTCAAAAGTTTCTGAACATTTTGATATGCCTTAGAAAATATAGATGTGTGTGTGTGTATGTGTGTCGGAAATTTCAAGTCGATGATTTCGGGAACATCGTTCAAGAACATTCGATTCTTATTGATAAGGAGACTAAGACTAAGGTAGATCTATCCGTTTCGAAAACACGGGGCAAAAATGGTAAGACGGTTTTTAAGAACTGAGCGTTTGATTTAAATAATTCAAAAAATATTTTACTTGTATTGATAAGGTGGAAACTGTTTAAATTTTTGAGAAGGCAGGTCTGGCGGTTTCGGTGCTTAGACATATGAGATTTTAAACATGAGTACCCATTTTTTTACAATTTTTTGGATTTCTTAATTTTTAAATTTTAAAGTTCACTTATATTTTTAATTTTTAATTTTTAAAGTTCACTTATATGGTTCAAACAAATTTCAAATTTTTCAATGTTTTTTTTAAATTTTCAAAAATATGTAAAGTTTTGTACTTTAAATATAAATTTCAAATTTACAAAAATATATATATTTTATATGCATTATTATAATCGTAAAAATATATCCTCAGTTGGATTTTTCCATACTCTTTTTAATGTAAACATTTTTAAGTGTTTTGAGCAATAAGATCGTCACTGTTTATTATAAGAACAAACATATATACATATATATATATATATATATATATATATAGTAATTATAATTATCTCTTTAAAAATATTTAAAACAATTGTTATTAATTATTGATCAATGTTTATTGATTTTCAATTTTTGCTAGAATATTTATTTCTGGTAGGGAAGTTCTAGCAATTTGCCTTGATGCACAATTGCCATACACCACTAGTTTAATCTTATTTTAGCTTATTTAATTAAAAAAAATTATGTTTTGTTATATATTGATATATTGTATTCATAAGCTTTGTTTAAATGATTAATGATGCTGTGTTATATATATGCGTCAACGAAAATCGATAAAAACCATTTTGGTGTTTCTAGCTATTGTTTTTTATCCTATATTTATGAGTGCCACAACATATTTAATAACAGTACTCTTAAAATTCAATGTCGGCTAACAACTAATCAATTTAGCATATATGTATATGTATATAAGTATATACATATAATTCCTAATCCTAGTGCCAGTGCTTTTCTGGTATTTCTATTTTCTCTATATCATTTGCACAGTAGTAGTTTAGTTCCAATCCGTGGTATATCGAAAGCAATGTTCCGACTCTAAAAGGATTCGATTGCTTTTGCGATTCCGATTGGAAAGAAAACTTGCATACGTTTGCATATGTTTATAAAATATATAGAGATCTATCCTGCCATTCCATCCGTTTTGCATTTCGAAACGTTTTGCAAACGACGCGATGCGAATTCCGCATATTGGAAAATAATCATAAGGCGAAATATGGTTATTACTGAAATTTCAGAATAGAAGTATGGAATATAGTGTCTACAGGTATGGATACATACATACTATGTATAGTATAGAAATATATTCTAATAAATTATAAACACAAAAAGGTAAGCTTTCAAACTTTTGATATCTTATAGCATATGAGATATTTTAATTCATTTTTAACTTTTAACTCAAATTAGAACTGCATTTCTATAGACGTTTCTTGCTAAAGTGCATCTAACTTACATTATATTTATTATGTAGTTTATTATTTAATAAAAAGTAATAACAAATAATTTTTATTGTTGTAATGGTATTATAATTTATAGACTCATGGAACGGAATAATTTTTTTTTTAACAAATTACTTTAATATTCATAAACCTGGCAGTGGTCCCTAAAATTAATTGCGACAATTTTATTATATAAATTAAAATATGATATGAACAGTGAATTAAATTATGCAATAATAGTAAAATAGCAGGGGCACAAAGATCAAATTTGACTTTGAGCAATTATATTGTGAAAACCAAAACTATTATATCACAACAAGTAGCACATATTGAAACAAACAACTATCTGATAAACATTTTTCTGGATGTACTTTCCAACACATTAAATTTTTGTGGTTAATTATTTATAGTTTTTGAGATATTGAAAAAACTAGTGCGGTGTATGGCATTGTGTCTTGAGGCAAATTGCTAGAACTTCCCGTACTGTAATTAAAAATCTTGGTACGGAACCCAAAAAAATTACACAAAATGTGTACACATTATTAAAATTTCTATAAAATATCTGACAATTTTTTTAATTTGTCTTTGTTGAGAGTCCATAACCGCTGGACCTGCCTTTCCAAAAATTTCATGTGTTCTTCATCTTGTCGATACAAGTAAAATGCTTTTTGAATTATTAAAATCGGACGCTCCGTTCTCTTAAAAACTCAGGTACCGTTTATGGCACTTTTTGCCCCGTATCTTTGCAACGGCTAGACCTGCCTTCGCTAAAAACTAATCAGCACGTCTCCTTACCAATATGAACCGAATGTTTTTTGAATTATTTAAATCGGTTGATCGGTGTTCCCGACATCGTCGACGAAAATTTGTATCCGCATACACACACATACATCCACTTTTCCTAAGGTATGCCAAAATGTTCCGAAATCTTTGAAACGTAAAGATATATAAAAAAAAATATTTTCGATTTTTTTGCGATTACTATAATTTAACCTACAGGAAGTTAATAATGTGTACACATTTCGGGTCATTTTTTTTGGGTTCCATGCCAAGATTTCTAATTTTGAAGTTTATATAGGTTCAATCAAATGTCCTCGACATTTTCGACAGTATAGATTTACCGATTTATATTATTGAAAAATCATTCCGTACTCGATCGCGAGGCGTTTGTGCAAAAGGCACATCTTGCCGTTCTGGAGGTATGGAGTGCAAAGGGTGTAAAAATGGCCATGCAGTTTTTGAGAGAAAACTGCAACACCACACCATGAACCAAAAACAGATCATCCGATTAGATTAATTCAAAAAACGTTTTGCTTGTGTAGACGGTGTGAAAAAATGGTTTCACAAAAAAATTCAATTTTCAAAAAACTCAAATTCTTTGAATT
Source organism: Ctenocephalides felis (assembly GCF_003426905.1). NCBI lineage: Eukaryota > Metazoa > Arthropoda > Insecta > Siphonaptera > Pulicidae > Ctenocephalides > Ctenocephalides felis. The sequence continues at coordinate 4,827,951 of NW_020539725.1, read as the reverse complement.
TTTCATTTTCAAAAAAAAAATCTAAATTAAAAAAAATTGATTTCTTACAAAAATTTTAGAATATTTCAAAAACACTTGTAAGATTACAGTATGTAATCATGAGAAATAATCTATGTGAAATTATTTAAAACAATTATTGATTACTTTCATTTCTCGAATGTTTAATTACGGTACGGGAAGTTGCAGCAATTTGCCTTAAGGCACGATACCATGCGCCCCACTAGTACAAATTATAATTAACTATGCAATATATTTTCCAGCTAGAATGTTTTTATAGACTGTTACGGTTAGTTAATATTTTGCGATTATAAAGTACATGAAGCGAAAACCGAACGTAATTAAAGCTTTTTTTACAAAAAGTATATTTCAAATATCTGCATTGGTATCCTCATTATAAAAACTAATTTTATATTTAATTTTGCTTTGATTAATAATGCGTAATAATAAGATTAAGTCGCCTGAAGTATAAAAAGATTGCAAATTTGAATGTAATTATGCCTATATCAAATTAATTTATACTTTGGTAAAAATATATAGCATAGTTATTTCTTAATAAAATGTGTGAGAACTTTAAGAGTTTAAACTTTTATTTTGTTGCGTAATGTGAAATATTATTGTAAGTGTTAAAGGTGGAATCATTTTATCTTATACTTGAATTATTATTATAATAATATGATACCATGCACAGGTGCTATCAATTACAATTGTATTAACTTTGATAGTGAACCACTAAATTTTTATTAATCAAAAGCTATTTGAGCTGTTTTCGACTTACAGTAAGACGTTTGGTATAAATAACTATATAATTCGACATATGAAATGCTCGACATTTATAAAATTAGACTAGATTTAGGAGGCGTGTTAAATTGTTCTAAGAAGAGTGTTCTTTTTCATTTTTTATTATAAGCTTTCCAAATACTTAGAAAAATTTGGTCAATATTTTTAATGTGTTTAAAATAATGATCCCATTTTAACGGATGAGATATTTTTCGAGATTCTTCCATGAATTTATAACACAAAATAACATCAAAAGCTTCAACATTTGACCTAGTTAGATACTTAGAGTGGAGTCATGGTATAATGTCAATACTTATAAAAAAAACTGTCTTTTTTATAGCAAACTGCAACTTCTAAGCAGAAAGTGTGCGAAACATAGCAACTGCAGCATGTTGCTGTTTTACTAGTTTTCTCTAGATGTAATAACAAAAGGAAGTTTACGGAAAACCTTCTTACTATGATTTCAACGTAGTTTTAGATTCAAAAAATATTTGTTTAACTTTTACCAACATATTAGGTCATTCAATTTTTATTTTTTCACAAAAACTTGTTTAAAAAAGAAAAATATTAACTTTCTCATACTAAATATTATTTGATAAAACGTCAAGTAATTTTGTGTAGTCAAAACTCTCATATTTCAATAAACACCTAATGAAAAATTAAAAACTTCTGTAAAAGTATTATCCGTTTTGATAATTAACTTTCCGTAGGGGAAGTTATAATAATCGCAAAAAAATCGAAAATGAAAATTTTTATATATCTTTACGTTTCAGAAATTTCTGAATATTTTGGCATATCTTAGAAAAATTGGATGTATGTGTGTGTGTGCGTGTATGTATGTATGTGCTGATACAAATTTTAGTCAACGATTTCGGGAACACGGATGAAGCAATTTGAATAATTCAAAAACCATTCGATTCGTATTGATAAGGAGATGTGCTGATTAGCTTTTGGTGGAGGCAGGTCTAGCCGTTCCTAAGATATGGGGCAAAAAGTGCCAAAAACGGTACCTCAGTTTAAAAAGAACGGATCGTCCAATTTTAATAATTCAAAAAACATTTTACTTGTATTGACAAGATAAAGAGCTGATGAAATTTTCATAAGGGCAGGTCTGGCGGTTTCGGAGATCTAACGAAAAAAAGTAAAAAAAATGCCATTTGGCGGTCAAAAATGATCATTACACATATGTACATCAAATTATCAGATATTTTATAGAGATTTTAACAATAAGTATACATTTTATTTACATTCCTATGGGTTCCGTACCAATGTTTGTCCGTTAGACAGCGACGCGGCGCTTACCCGCTTTATATTTTGTTTCTATGCAGTTAAAGCAGTACGATTGCTTTGAAAAAAAGTTTAGATCTTCCAAATTATGTCAAAATAAAGAAAACATTTTTTAAAAAAAAAAAAAAATTTAAAAAAAATTTTTTTTTAATTTTTTTTTTCAAGAAAAAGTAATTTTTTGTCCAATTTATATCTTCTCAAAAATCTTATTTTTGGGATGTAAAATTTTTTCAAAAATGTTATTCGTTTTTAAAAAAATAATAATTTTTGGTACGAATAATAATTTGCCTTAAGGCACGATGCCTTAATTGCTTTAAGACAGAATTCCACTTACAGCTAGTTCAAATTAGAAATGGGATTGTATATCTATGGAGTTGCTTTGAATTTGCATGGAAAAGTATTAGAAGACATAAATATATGCATTTATACATAAATTCAAAATTTCAATTCTAATTTTTTATATTGTAAAATTTATTTTTGTCAATAATTTTTCTAATTCTGTATTGTTAGACACAAAATTAAAAAAGGTAGGAAAATTACAGTTTTTAATATTAGAAAAAGTCAAGTATTAAATTTTTTAATGATACTATTTTGAAGTAGAAGGCAAAAGATGAATCATTATAATCAGCCATCATCCTAATTCTTACGATATTGCTATTAGGAGTTGACTTTCATGTATTAATATTTATAATAAGAGTTTTTTTTCATTTTGAGCTTTTTATTTAATACATGATACCTGCTTACAGCCAATGAAACTAAAAACGAAGTAAAATACTTTTGTTATGGGTTTTCAAACATTGCCATTTATCTTCTGATAGCTAGGTCGCAAGAATCAAGGTGATGGTTGGTTTTATGTTTTTACCCTCTACTTTCAAATATTGTTGTTAAAATGTTTTTAACTTCAATTGATTTGCTAGAAAATTAAAAAATAAAAATCATTTTTGCTCAAAATTTACGAGATTTGAAGTATAATGTTATTATCTGAGTTGCAGATTTGAAACTCTCATTTAATTTGATTCTCCTAATATTTGGGCGGGAAGTTCCAGGAGTGTACCTAAGGGCGCAATGACTTTCACCACTAGTTTATATCAAATCCAGTATTACGAAATTATGGTAAAACATTATACTATGTGGTGATCTCGTCCAATGTATTAGTATTCTGGAAAACACTTTGTTTGTTAATATAGTGTTGCAGTCAGTGTTTGCATTCTCTAATAAAGCATTCTAACAATGAGTCCATTACATGAGAATAATAGCGAGCGCGTTTGCAGACTGCCTGAAGACAAATAGAAAATTTAATAATGAATATTTCAGACAAACGAAAATTTCAAGGGGCACATAGAGCACGAGCTACTGAAAGTTCATTTAAATTATCGTTTTGTTTGAATAGATAACTAGAGTTATTTAGAATGCACTTGTATATCATGTATTTGGTTTCTATTATTAACTTCACGAAGAAGAATTTTATGTTTTCTCGACGTTTCAAGCTATTCTGAATCGAATGAGACCAAATTTGGAAAATGTATGTGTGTGTGTGTGTGAACAGATTTTTTGCCGTAAATCCACGTTTTCTCCCAAACGGCTGGACCGATTTCAAAAATTTAAAAGCCATTTGATGTATCTTGATGAGCGACGATTGGCCGAGCCGTTTCTTTTGTAAATTGCAGAAAAGTGAAAAAAAATGTCTACGTTTTAGCCCACAATTCTTTATCGATCTTGAAAATTCAAAAACCGTTGCAAAGATATTGGTTGGGAATCGTGCTGAATAGTTTTTGGTGAAGATCGGCCGGGCCGTTTTCTTGTAATAAAGTGTTAAAAATTTTTTTTCGACGATTTGTATTATTATTTTTTTAACGGTAGATACAATAGTCTTAAAGATCATACTAAAATATTACGGCCCTACGACAACTCGTTTAGCTTTAAAAATTCGTCAAAGTTTGCAAAAATTAGAATCGTTTTTTGGCATTTGTCGAAATTAGACCTTTCGTCGACGATTGCTCAAAAACGCCTGAACCGATTTCAGAAATTTAAAAACCATTTCATGTGTCTCAATGAGGACTATCGCTTGTCAGTCTTTATGCGACGATCGGCCGAGCCGTTTCTTCGAAATTTGGAAAAAAGTGTTAAACTTTTCGTCCACATTTAAGCTCATACTACCGAATCGATTCTCAAAAATCAAAAACTGTTTGAAAGATAATAGTTGGTAATGATACTGATTAGTTTTAAGTGAAAACCTACCGAGCCGTTTTCTTGTAATTAACTGTTGAAAAAAAAATTAAGACGATGTTTATGGAACTTTTTTTGGCGATATATACCATAGTCTTATAGAACTTACTGAATTATTACGGCCTTACGACAAGTAGTTTAATTTTCAAAATTCATCAAAGTTTGAGAAAATGAGTAGTTTTTTACGTTTTTTTAAATTAAAATTAGACGATTCACTTGGTATAACGATAGAGTACTTGGTCTTAATAAACGTAATAAATCATTAAAGTCCCACGGGAACTGGTTCAATTGAAAAATTATTGATTTTTGAAAGTTTGCTTTTAGAAAATACTACGATTAACGTGTTCGTTCGTTTTCAATTATGTGTAATAAATTCACTCGAAATACTTTTAATCACTCATAAGTTAATTTATTTTTTTTGGATTAAGTCGATTATTTACACATATCGGGAAGTTCATGTAACTTGCCTTAAGGCTAAATACCAAACCAACTAGTTTGATAAATATTTAACAATAAGTGATACGAGGTTTGTGAAGTTTGAGCAACTAAATTTTTAGTTTAAGAGAATTTTTTAATTAAAAAGAGAATGATTTCAGTTTAATATTCATTTAAACCTAACGGCTATTTATCTAAAAACTTAACTTGAAAATCTGTATCTAAATCAATCAATATTGACTCAATAATTGATTTTATTTGCAAATTGTTTCTAAGATTTCATTTTTATTTTCTACATCTTGACCTGAGACAACATATTTAAATCAATGTTTTTCGAGCTTTATATTATGCAAATATTAAGATTGAATGAGTTTTTTGTATTGTTCTTAATAATCATTTTATATTAAATAATAATATCATTGAATTAGTTTACATTTAAAAAGCGCTAGTCAACAATCATACTTCAAATCAGTCAACGATTACTTCAAGAACTTTCATCCTTAAATTTCACCCTCACCATTAGATACTCTCGAGCAAAACCTATATCGGCTAATAAATAAGACTTTAAAGAAGGTTCAGAAATATTTATTTTATTTTGAGAGGCACAAAATTCCTAATAGAATTAGGAAATCTAGGGGTGTGTTGTAATAGTTTTTTTTTTTTTTAAATTAATATGTCTTAAGATCTAATATTTCTATAGCTAGACGCTTTAACTATTTCTCTGCCGTATTAGATAAAAATAATGTTATAACTATTGTTCAATAATTTCCAATAAATAGTTCCAGTTTGTACCATTTGCCATATATAACGCATCTGCACAATCCTGTTTACAGTGTCTGTCTGCGGGACAGCTGTGTCAAAATTAGGCAGGACGGTTCATATGTCCAATCGAAATAAAAAATATTATAATATCGTTTGAAAAAAAAATATTATAATATCTGTTATATAAAGCCCCTAGCTACCCTGCTGGTAATTACTATTACTATACTATAAATACTATTTTTTTAAAATTATTTACTTTATAGTAAAAAGTATATATATATTTATACAAATACCTATAGAAAGATTACCAGTTGACTTACTAGAGCGAGCATTAATTTAAAATATGTAACAGGTATGAAAGTTTCAACATCGAATAAAAGCACTCCGTTAGTTTGACAGTTTTAATGCACATACGTCAGCATGGTTTCAATGTGTATCATTAAATGGGATATGATTATTGCAGTATTAAGTTTCTAGAGTTTGACATGCTCAGGTGATTACGACTGTAGAATTGAGTTTACCGCACTCTATTCCACTGTATGAAAGCAATGAATAGGTGATGGGTTCAACTAACTGCTATTTTAGGGAAAATGCAATATGAGGCTTATCGTTTAGTGCAAGAATAGAATTAATGGAAGTCGTAGTTCCATGCTTATACCTTACACTTTACTTTTTTTCACTATAACTTCTGCTTTCATGTTTCCGGATTCTGCGCTTTGACTTTCAGTTCTCTATATTTTCTCTTCTCGCATTAGTCGTCAATCATTTACATTCTTCTTCTTTTCATTCCTTTCAGTCTTTCTGTTTTATCTTTGATTACGTCGAGTAATAGGCGCTCTTCTTGCAGAACAGCTCCGAACCAGTTTCATTTTCTTTTCAGGATTGTGCTCAGTAGAGCTCTTTCTTTGCACATTCTTTTTTCGACTTCTTCATTTGTTGTCTTATCTCCTATCTCCTCCATTCGCCATCAACACCATATTTAGAAAAAAGGTATTTACTATATTAAATACTAGAATACTAAATTGTCAATATTTAGTGTGTTAAAATATGAGCCTTTGCCTACTTCATTAAAAACTTATGAGATATTGAGAGCGAAGTAAAATCTAATGTCATAGCGCAAAATATTCCGAAATTACTAAAATAAAATAGGCGCTTATTTATTCGCTATGATATTTTTGCGACACAATGTTTGTCTTCACCAGAAGGTTTGATTTGCTAATTTTATTTTGTCTCAGGGTTTCAAGTCATTCTGAATAGTGGGGCATCGTGCCTTAGGGCAAATTGCAGGAACTTCCCGTACCGTAACGAAAAGTTCGAGAAATATTAAATGTTTTCAAATAGATTATTATAAATACTGTAACATTTGTCTAATATTTATTTATAAGAATTATATAAACTGAATTAGTTAAAGTTAAAGTTATTTAAAGTATATAAATGAGCTTTAGAACTTTAGCCAGAATTAAAATTGAAATCCAAAAAAAATGTAAATTTTTTTTCCAAAAGCAATTGCTTTGTCAACACAAGCAGAAAGTTTTTTGAAATATTCAATTCGGATGCTTATTTCTCCTAAAAATTGCTATTTTTTGTATATTTGTCATTTAGTAATTGAGGAATTAGTATTTTGTAATTTAGCTCTGTATCTTCGAAATGGCTGGGCCTGTCTTTGCCAAAACTAATCAGCACATCTCCCTATCAATAGGAATCGAATGTTTTTTGAACCATTTCAATCGGTTGATTCGTGCGCCCGAAAACGTGAACGAAAAAATTCGGACACACAAAATACGCACACACACATCGATGTTTCCAAAATGTTCAGAAACTTTCAAAATGTCGAGAAATGTAAAATTTTCAATTTTGATTTTTGAACGATTACAATAACTTACCCTAACGGGTAAGTTAAAAAAATGTGTTTTGTGAGTTTATTTGAACCAAATTTAGTCTAGAAAACCGCTTCATCGGTTTTAAAAATTAAATAAATATATTTATGAAGCTCGATTACAATTTCTATTTAGGGACAATAGCTATTGCTGTTTCTATATAAAAATTGGCGTTAATTAAAATTTTTAACCGATTTTTTGCAAATTTGCAGTTACAAATTGTTGTCATGGAAAAAAGTACTACATCAATGTAACTGAATATTTTAATATTGTAATAGGCCTACGAAAGCTGACTTAATTATGAAAATTCACTAACAGTTTTAATAATGAGCCGCTCTCATGAGGCATTCATAGTGTATATTTTATTCTGTTTATGCTGATTTTTTTTATTAAGCTAATTATTTACACTTATCAGAAAGTTTCTACACCTTGCCACAAGAAAAAATACCACTTACGCTTTTCTGATAATCGCATCGCTTTTACCTTGTAATTCTACTGCAGTAGGCATTGCTCACTTATCAAAGCAATTTTGGCCATCTATGATACGATTAATTTGATATTTTTCGTCTTGCTGAAGTATCAAATATGATACCGTGACGCAGATCAAGTTATGTATTTTTGAAGTAAAACTTTTTTAGGAGCGATTAGAATGTAAATCCGTACAAAAGCAACGAAAGTACGTTAAGGCAGATAAGATTAGATAACAGTCGAGTGCTATTCATTCATCATTCACTCTCGATGATATCATATCTATGCGGGTAGATTGTGATTAGTCGTCGCGTATGTGAATAGAGATCTGTCGTTGTATGCGTACCGGCATCGAAGTCTTATGCGTACCGACGTCAACGTTGTATGCTGTATATCGATATCAACAAGAAAATCGGCATAGATAAATGAACATTTTAAAGTTACATCGTAGTACAAATCTTGATTCAATTAAAAATGTCTGAATCTGAAGAATATTTTACCCTGTCTCCCGTGAATAAATATAATGAAAATAATAAAACAAATGCACCACTTGCGCCGTGTATGCAACCCAAGTTTATTGAAATAATTTCTATATTATTCGTAGTTTCTATGAATCTTTGAAGTTATTGAAATGTAATATATTTTTAGGGCAAAATAGATATTATAGCTGTTCAAAGAATATTATATTGCCAGCGAAAAAGTAAAAAAATACCATCAGTCCATGAATGTATGTTAATTTTAATTACATGAAGTTCTTCAAGCACAATTATTACATGATGAGTGAAGTTGCGAAAACAATATTTGTTTAAGCGTTGTTTAACATAATCCACTGTGCGAACGAATATTATATAAGTTATTAATCAGCAATTACTTCATTTCTCTAATGAAGGTTTTTTTCTAAATGCTAATTACAATGACAAACCGATCATAATTGAAGTATGACTTTAATTACATTATTGTTTTTAATTATTATATATATTTTTAATGCTATTATAAATATATAATTTATAATTTATCATTATATAAATGTATATATTGGTTGACACTAATAAATACGTGCATCACGAGTGTTACTATATTACTAATAAGCATTATTCAAAATTGTTATATGATGTATTTATTTTTACTTAAGTGCCATTTTGTACAGTAGCAAATAAGTTTTACTCCAATCGCGTGTGAACCTTACGGACACTCTTTTCTTTGAGATCTCATTGTCAGTCAAAATCTCATGTTTAACTAGTGCCTTTGGTGTTGAATAATCTTCACCTTTTGTAATAATAATTTGTTGCATCTAAGTTATTCATAATTATCTCAACAAACATTGTAGAAGATGATATAATATGTCGCGTACAAGTTGGAGTTCTATTTCCGATTTCAAAGGCTCAACAAATTGAACTCGAGTTCAATAGTTTCCACAATATTGTCGTATTAGTTATACCGCCTCAAGAAGCTACTCGTCTGCCTGCAATACGCTCGGAGGCAGTTTCGATGCAACTCCATATGCATTGCGCTATTTATGAAGATTATATGCACGGAGGCTTAGCACAAGATGGGTTGCAGTATCAAGTGGCCGGGTATTGATTTATGCTTGAATTACTACCGGATAATCTTAAAGCTCTCATGTACATAATTTGCATTGTATGACAACAATGTCTAGTTATTAGCCATCCTGCCGCATACATCAATGGCTGCGTGAGCACGTGCGCGATAATGCACGTCAGCAGTAGCGGCGCGAGGCGTCGGCGGTGTCGGCGGCCTCGCGCCTGGGGGGGCCTCGCAAGAGGCCCCGGAAAAATTTTAATTATTTAAAATTTAGTTAATTTTCATACGGATGTGCAAGTAAAAAAGGTGATTAGTGGTTTACAGGCACTATCATTTTACTCTTTTATCTTTTAAAGACATTATCTAATATCGTCTGTCAACACTATAGATTATTAAATCTAAACAACTTTGCGCAAGCTAATTCTCTGGTTGTTTATATTTGTGTATTTCTTATGTGAGCACTATGTAAATCATCGAAACAGTAATTAAATATTCGAGGAATAAAAGTAACCAATGTTCAATAAAAATTTATCAGTGAGAAATAACAATGAGATAATAGCAAAAACTGTTAATTTGAAACTAATCATTGTTTCACACCGTCAACACAAGCAATGTATTTTTTTAAACATTCTATTGGGATGATCAGTTCTTTCAAATAAAATTGATAACCTTTTAAACTTTTTTTGTATCTCCAAAACCGCTAAACCTGCCTTTGACAATTTATCAACACAAATCGAATGTTTTTTAAATCCTTTAAATCGGTTGATCGGCTCTGATGTCGTCGTCAAAAAATTAAAGCGTCCTAAAAAAACGACATTTTGGCATTTTTGAACCAATTTTAAAAAATCAAAAACTGATCGAAAGTTTTCAGTTGGCGATCGTCCTGAATTGTTTTTCGTCAAGATCGACCGCACAGTTTCTTCGTAATTTATTGTAAATTTTTTTTTCAAAAACTTGTTAGTATCATCTAACATAAATTTTATGGAACTACGATAAATGATTAATTATAAAAACTCAATAAATTTTAAAATAATGGGACGAGCTTTTAGACCATGTGTACCTACTATGTGATGTGCGGATTTGTGCACTCAAATTAGTATGAACATAGATATTTTAAATCTAATTAATCACTTGCAGATTGCAAAATTTTGTCTAATTAGTTATTAAGTCGGTGATTTCCAACCATTTTTTATTCATAATGATCGAAAAAACATAAAATTTACTAATCAAATGGTTGGGCAAAGAACCCAAACTTAGAACTTTTAGAAACTTTTTTGCGATAATTATTTAATTTTAGTGCTTTTTTAATAGATGGAGAACAAACCATTTTTGCCGAAGAGTTTGTTTATTTTAACTTGTGTAATTTTTGTCTATTTCAATTGGTGTATTTATCTGATTAAAAATAAATCTCATATACAGTTATAGTAATCGCAAAAAAATCTAAAACAAAAATTTTTATATATCTTCTGAACATTTTGGCAAATTTTCGTCGACGATTTCGCGAACATGGATCAACCAATTTGAAAAATTCAGAAAACATTTGTCATGTATTGAAGGTAAGAAGACGTGCTGATTAGTTTTTGGCAAATGCAGGATAAGCCGTTTCGAATATACGGGGCAAAAAGTGCCAAACTGATTACATTTTTAGGAAGGCAGGTCTAGCGGTTTTGGAAATCCAGTAAAAAAGCACAACAAAAGCCATTTGGCATATGCACATCAAATTATCAGATATTTTATAAAGATTTTAATTAATAGTGAGTTAAGTTAGACTGCAACGCGCCGTTTACGCGCTTCGATATTTCGTCTCTAAGCAGCTAACGCAACGTGATTGCTTTGAAAAAAAAGTTCGAAATTTTCAACAAAATATTTCAAATTAAAAAAAGTCAATTTCTTTCACTTTTCAAATTTTTTAAAAACTTTTCAAAAATTTAAATTACGGCACGAAAAGTTTCAGCAATTTGCCTTTAGGCACGATGCCATGTACCACTAGTCAACTTGCAACTGGCAAAAAAGGGGGGCCTCGCAAACGAATTTCGCCGACGCCCACGAATGGTCTAGCGCCGCCACTGCACGTCAGTTTGCGTTATTAGCGGAGAGGCTTGTGACTACTAATTTCCCTAATGATACAGTTACTGTGGCTTCTGAATGTTTCTCATATAAAACAATATATTCACTCGATTTTTACCAATGCGTAATCTGTTGGTGGTCTACAACCATTGAGAATAAAATTATATTTTTTCATGGAACAATAATTTGTGGTTTAACACATGTGAGACCGCAGCGACTGTAGATCACATTTTTTGTAGTTTTATAAAGTGCTGGCTTTTCATATAAAATAAATCGTGCTGATTAGTTTTTGGTAAAGATCGGCCGGGTCGTTTTCTTGTAATAAAGTTTAAAAAAATCGACGATTTCTATGATTTTTTTTGACGGTAGATATCATAGTCTTCTAGATCATACTAAAATATTACCGCCCTACGACAACTCGTTTAGCTTCAAAAATTTGTCAAAGTTAGCAAAAATTGGTATCGTTTTTTGGCATTTGTCAGAATTAGACTTTTACTCGACGTTTGCTCAAAAACGCCTGAACCGATTTCAGAAATTTAAAAGCCATTCCATGTATCTCAATGAGCACTATAGTTTGTCAGTTTTGTGAGACGATCTGCCGAACCGTTTCTGTGTAATTTGAAAAAGAGTGTTAAACTTTTCGTCCACATTTAAGCTCATTCTACCGAATCTATTTTAAAAAATCAAAAACTGATCGAAAGATATTAGTTGGGAATGATACTGATTAGTTTTAGGTGGACATCTACCAAGCCGTTTTCTTGCAATCAACTGTTGAAAAAGAATTTAAGCCGATTTTTATGGAACTTGCTTTGGCGATGTATATCATGGTCTTATACAACTTACTGAAATATTACGGCCTTATGACAAGTAGTTTAATTTTAAAAAATCATCAAAGTTTGAGATAATGAGTAGTTTTGTTGACGTTTGTTAAAGTTAAAATTAGACGATGTAGTTGGTATAACGTTAGAGTACTTGATATTAATAAATCATTAAAGTCCGACGAAAACTGGTTCAAATATAAAAATCGAAAATTTGCTTCTAGAAACTCCGAACGTGTTCGTTCGTTTTCAGTTATGTGTAATAAATCTACTTCGAATACTTTTAATCAGTCATAAATTAATTTATTTCTTATTATTTAAATCGATTATACATTTCGGGAAGTTCATGTAACTTGCCTCAAGGCTAAATACCAATATCAACTAATTTGACAATTCATTGAACTATTACCTTATTACTTTCCTTAGGGTTATAGTAATCGTCCATGAATGAAATTTTTTACATATCTTTACGTTTCAAGGGTTTCTGATCATTTTGGCATACCTTTGTAAAAATTAAAGTATGTGTGTGTGTGTACGTTCGAATAAAACTTTTCACCGACATTCTCGGGAACATCGATTAACCGATTCGAGTTATTCAAAAAATTCGTTTCTTATAGCTAGGGATATGTGCTAAATAGTTTTTGATAAAGACAATTTAAGTCATTTTGGATATACAAAGCGAAGAGTAGAAAATAGAAATTAAGTTTTTGAGAGAGCAAAGTATTTCACTTTAATTAATCAAAAAGCATTTAGTATATAATGATGCGTATGATTAGTTTTTCACTAAAATAGAATGAGCTGTTTCGGAGATATGAAGCTAAAAGTACAAAAAATGGTAAGTATTGAAAAAACTTAGCGTCCGATTTTAATGATTCCAAAAAATTCTAATTGTTAGACCATTTAATATATTTATTGAGTTTGCTTTAGACACTCGTGGATTTAAAAAAGAAAATATTCAAGCTATTCAAACAGCATCTGTATGATATTAGAAATATTTGAATTATTCAACTTTACATAGTTAATTTAAAGGACTGACTCAAACTTAACCTAATACAAAATTTGAACAAATTTCTAGGATCATTTATTACAAATCATACACTGCAATGCACAAAAACATATCAGAGTAGTGAGATTTCTATTTTTTTAAATTATTCTGCGGACAATATAAAAAAGTTGAGATACAAACTTTATGTAACTTCTGACGGTACAAATATAGGACAAGATGAAACTTTATCAAATACAAAATCAAAACAAAGTAAGAAATTTTGGTATTACTCATTAGAAATCATATATTTTGTCGAATGTCAGAGAAATGAGTTTTCAATTGACAATGGACATTTTTTTCATGAAACTTGATAACTTTATATTGTTATTTATAGTCCTTTTGTTTTATTTTTTAAGTAGCATTATCATCCCATTTTCGTAGAACTTCTGCCTTTCATAAGCAAAAAACTTGTTTTAGGTATAATTTGACACCACCATAATCATTGAATTATTTACTATGCAAGAAAATTTGTACAGATAGAAAAAAAAATTATATGGTGTAAGATGAGAACTATATGGTGAATTTGGCAAAACATCTCAACCAAGCTCCAATAATTTTTGCAGAGCCAAATATATGTGATGATGTCAATAATGGAATAAATCAGCATTAAGTTTTGCCATTCAGTCGTTTTATTTTGTTAATTGTTTAACACATTCACGCCGTCGTGGGCCACTGGTGACCCGCATTTCGAAGGCAATAACCACGTACCGCCTCACAGAAAACATACCAAAATAGGCCCCGGCGTAACCGTGTTAAGTAGATGTCCAAATTAAATATTCGGTTGGTAATAATATTTCGAAATAGGCAATTCATTTTCAATTAACTTTAACTAGATGACTAGAGCGTTTTTTCCCTTTGAGTGAAAAATCACCAGGACCAAATATGCAAACTAATTTCTGCACTACCATTTTGTGAGGTTTTGTCATCATAAACAGATCATAAATGTTTTTGAACTTTAGATGGTGTTTACATTTGCGTAAAAAAGCAAAATTTTTGATTTGAGTTTCCCTTTTTAACGAACGCCAAGCTAAAATCAATCATTGGACCCATGAACCCATTTGAACCCTTTTTTACTGATAGACATTCAAATGGCTACAGAGATCTATTTACTAAATCTACTTTATATTGGGACTACATTACCAAATCTAAAAAATCAACTGAGACCATCTAAGCTGATAAGCGCACAAATTAGTTGCTAACCTAATATATAATATACAATTAATATGCGAAAACACATTATGAGAAGGAATATCACAAATTGAGAACAATCTTCTATATTATACAAAAGGATTCTTTTTAATTTGGACAACGAGTAAATTTTCTTCTAGTTCTCTATGTGTAATATCAGCTTCCTCATATGCTCCAAGTATCCATATAACATATAACAGTGTCTGACAGTTTCCATAGTCAAATGTTATTGTATTGATAGCACATCCGGACGCTTCTCACCTGACAGTTTGATAGTTTAGCCAAGTTCTCGGCAAAAGCAGACGTCGGTGTAAGTTACAATGACTGTCTCAGAGGTAGTAGATTGGTAATTAAGATCATATTGAAGCAGATATTGAGTATTTGTGTTAATTTTATCGGGACGCAAAAAAATATTTCGTTTTAATATTTTATAATTACGGCTATGACTTTCTAGTTGTTAGCAAAAAAAAATTAATTATATTTAGTTTATCTGAATATAAGTTGAAGCAAAGTTATTAACATAAATATTTTCGTTTTTACTAATAAAAATTTATAATTGAGAGTCAGGGCAAAAATAGAACAAGTCACAAGTCAGAAATGAAGTATTTGTGTTAATTTTATCGGACGCAAAAAAATATTTCGCTTTAAGATCTTATAGGTACAGGTATTACTTTCTAGTTGTTTGCAAAAAAATATATATAGTTAGTTTATCTCTTTAGAAGTTGAAGCACAAGTTAATAACAAAAATATCTCAGTTTTTACTAATTTAAATTTATAATTGAAAGTCAGAGCAAAAATAGAACATTTCACGAATTTAACCAATTTGAATATACATAATTATTAGGAAAAACGAACGAAATCGTATATATGGACAAAATGACACAGTTGCTTTATTTAACTAGTTGGTATTGGTATTTTGCCTTGAGGAAAGTTGCATGAACTTGCCTATTTGTGTAAATAATCGACTTAATCAATAAAAAATAAATTAATTTATGAGCAATTAAAAACATTCCAAGTGGATTTATTAAACATAATTGAAAACGAACGAACACGTTAACTCGGAATATTTTCTAAGAGCAAATTTTCACAAATCAACAATTTTTAAATTTAAAATTCTCCATAGGGCTTTGATGATTAATATGTGCATTGAGACCAAGTACCCTAGCGTTATACCAAGTAAATCGTCTAATTTTAATTTTAACTAACGTCAAAAAAACTACTCATTTCCTCATACTTTGATGAATTTTTAAAATTAAACGACTTGTCATAAGGTTGTAATATAGTAAGTTCTATAAGACCATAATATATATCGCCTAAAAAGTTCCATAAAAATCAGCATAATTTTTTTTTTCAACAGTTAATTACAAGATAACAGCTCAGTAGATTATCACCTAAAACTAATCAGTATCATTCCCAACTAATATCTTTCGAACAGTTTTTAATTTTTCAAAATCGATACGGTAGTATGAGCTTAAATGTGGACGTTCAACACCTTTTTCCAAAAGAAAAAGAAACGGCAAGGCAAATCGTCGCACAAAACTGACAAACGATAGTCCTTATCGAGATACATAATATGGCTTTTAAATTTCTGAAATCGGTTCAGGCGTTTTTCAGAAAACGTCGATTAAAGGTCTAATTTTGACAAATGCCAAAAATCGAAACCAATTTTTGCAAACTTTGACGAATTTTTAAGTTAACCGAGTTGTCGTAGGGCCGTAATTTTTTTAGTATGATCTAGAAGACTATGGCATCTATCGCCAAAAAATAATAATAAAAATCGTCGAAAAACATTTTTTTAACACTTTATTACAAGAAAACGGTCCGGCCGATCTCTACCAAAAACTAATCAGCACGATTCTTAACCAATATCTTTCAAACGGTTTTTGAATATACATAAACGATTCAGAATTGCGGGCTAAAACGTGGACGAAAATTTTTTCACTTTTCTGCTATTCACAAAGAAACGGCTCGGCCGATCATAGCGCAAAACTGACAAACGATAATCCTCATCGAGATACATCGAATGGCTTTCAAATTTTTGAAATCGGACCAGCCGTTTTTGAGAAAACGTCGATTTAAGGCAAAGCATGTATTCACATACACACACACAGACATACACACATACATTTTTTTGGGACTTCGCCCATTTAAAAGA
Organism: Ctenocephalides felis; assembly: GCF_003426905.1. Taxonomy (NCBI): domain Eukaryota; kingdom Metazoa; phylum Arthropoda; class Insecta; order Siphonaptera; family Pulicidae; genus Ctenocephalides; species Ctenocephalides felis. The sequence goes on along the minus strand of NW_020539725.1, from coordinate 4,811,304 downwards.
TAAGTATAATGTTTATAAATTATAACATTGTTTATAACAAGTTAAGAATTGTAACATTCTAGATCCTCCCCCCACGAAGTAATGACTAACGGCGGTTTCCGTGGGGACCAGAGGCAGGGGCAAAGCGGAGGTTTTAGTCGGTATTATACCAGGGCGGTATCGAGTCCGACATACCCAGACAGAAGACCGGTCTGGGATGCATAAAAGCATTTCCTTCGCTATACAAAAAAAAACATACATTTTTTTTCAAATTTGGTCTCATTCAATTCAGAACGTAATGAAACGTCGAGAAAACATAAAATTAGCGAATCGATTTTTTTTATAAAACAAACTTCTCCTTCGGGAAGTTAATTATGGAATGTTAACAATTAAAATTACGCCAAGTCATTAGTGTTTATTTTAGAGTCCTCACAATTGCCTTTCTAGTATTTTACCATAAACCTAAACAGAAGTCGTATCTTAAATGTTGTATTCCGTGTAGATGCAAATTCATACATGAATAAGGAGATAGCTCCAAGACCGAGGTAGAGCCCGGGTAGAGCAATAGCTCTCCAGAATTGTGCCGTGTGTACTGTTCGCATGCAATTTCCATTCCTGTGTGTAATGCGGGAGAAAATTGACAATACAATATGCGCACCGCCTTGTTGATGTACATAAACTATATGAGCATAAACAATATGCGTGCATGCTCCATCCACCTTGCTCACTACTACGGTACTACGGTACTACGGTGGAGCTGCCATATACCGGGATATGTGCGGAATGTTTTGTGGAACTGCTGTGGGTATTGTGATGAACAACGGGGGAAAAAAATTATTGTTCCCAATACGAGATCTATTTATTCTCTGATTGACAACTAGTGGTGCATGGCATCGTGCCTTAAGGCAAATTGCTGGAACTTTCCGTTTCGCAACAAAACATTCGAGAGATAAAAATAATCAATAATGACTCAATGAATGATTAATTAGTAGGATGCATGGCATCGTGCCTTAAGGCAAATTGTTGGAACTTCTCGTACCGTAATTAAAAATCTTGGTACGGAACTCAAAAAAAATTACACAAAATGTGTACACATTATTAAAATCTCTATAAAATATCCGATAATTTGATGTACATATGTCTAATAAACATTTTGGACCGCCAAATGACATTTTTTTAACTTATTTTTATTGAGAGTGCATAACCACTAGACCTGCCTACCCAAACATTTGAACAGTACTTCATCTTGTCAATACAAGTAAAATGTTTTTTGAATTATTAAAATCCGACGCTCCATTCTCTTAAAAATTGAGTTACCGTTTTTGTCACTTTTTGCCCCGTATCTTCGGAACGGCTAGACCTGCCTTTACCAAAACTAATCAGCACGTCTCCTTATCAAAGCAAATCGAATGTTTTTTGAATTATTCAAATCGGTTGATCGGTGTTCCCAAAATTGTCGACGAAAATATCCGCACACACACACACATACATTGCATCCCAGACAAAAGACCAGTCTGGGATGCATAAAGGCATTTATTCGCTATGCAAAAAAAAAACACATACATCCATTTTTTCTAAGGTATGCCAAAATGTTCAAAAACCTTTGAAACGTAAAGATATATAAAAATTTTCATTTTCGATTTTTTTGCGATTACTACCCCTACGGGAAGTTAATAACTATTGTTTTAAATATATTCAAATACGTTAATATAATTATTGTAACTTTTATAAGTTATAGTCTATAGACAAAATATAAGAACTTTTAAATTAGACGTCGAAAGCTAACACTTATGTCTTAATGTGAACGTATGAAATTCATACTATGAATGAATGCATCATAGGAGTCTCTTATATTTTAAGAACTATATCTTCTTAAGATAATAGCGCTTTTCGTAAAAATGTATCTCCATTAGCTACAGAATTGCGGCCATAATTTTGGATTTTTTTTTTTAAATTTGGATTATTTTTAAAATTTGAAAAAAAAACTATATTTTTATATATTTTTATTCACGAATGATTATTCAATTCGGCTGTGTATTTTTTGCCCTGCATTTTCCGATGGCTGGATCTGCCTTTGCCAAAAGCTAATCAGCACGTCTTTCCATGAACAGGAATCAAATGTTTATTGAATAATTCAAATCGGTTGATCCGTGCGCCCAAAATCGTAAACGAAAAATTGTATTTACTCAAAATTTTGATCTGTTACTTATTAATTTTATGTTTCTGTACTTCTGATTATTTTAGTACAACTTTGAAATAATGGATGTATGCATCTGCACATGTGTATCATTTATACGTGTTTGTTAGTAATTAGACCTTGCAAGAGGATAGATTTTGTAGACAGCGTCGTAAAGTTCATAAGGGCTCACCATTTCTTAAAACTTGAACGTAATCTTAATTCTATAGTTGTTCAACTTCTTGTGATACCAGATTCTGTTAAATTGAAGGAAAGATCCCTGAAAACAATATTCAAGGCATTTAATATTACAACATCTTTAGAGACCTGAGCTGAATTGGTCAATCATTCATATGAGTGACAACTACTTACAAAAGTTTTGCGCAATGATTTCATGTGTGAATGAATTGAACTAAATAACTCATTGAATATTGTTTATTCTAATTAATGTTGAAAATGAAATAATTGAAATAAATGTTCTATACAAATTTTAATTTGGATAAATGAGCATCAAATTGGCGATTTATTTATGGAACATGGTTTTTATCACTAAATTTTTGGGTATTGCAGTATCGCCTAAAATATTAATGTAAAATTTTTCAATAGATTGATATTATCCTTAAATTCCTGTAGGTGTAGGGCATTTTATAGTAATCACAAAATACTGTTTTTGTTTATCTTCACGTTTCAAGGTCCTGTAAACATTCTGGCTTACTTGGAAAAATTTGACGTATTTGTGTGTGTTTATGTGTAGTATATACGTATATCAAATTCAAATTTTCGTCCACGATTTCAAGCGTACAGATCAACCGATTTGAATGATTCAAAAAAATTCGAGTTCTATTGATGAGAAGACATGCTGATTGACAAAGACAGACTCAGCCCTTTCATAGAGGATCAAAAAGTTAAAAAAATGACAATTTTTGAGAGCATCCGATTAGAATTTAAAAAAATCGGAATAAACTCCGGGCGGTTTTGTAGGAGGAGAAAAAAAGTTTAGGAAATGCTATTTGAATTGGTCAATAATCATTATTAGACATATGCACATCAAATTATCAGATATTTTATATAGATTTTAATATTAAGTACAAATAGTGTGTTTTAAAATATATGGAATTTTATAAATGTAGTCCGAAAATTAGTCTTACGTCAACAACGTTTATAAGAAATAGAGAAAAAAGTTTATGTTTAATAAAAATAGACACTATACTATAGCATTTCAATAAATTATAGTAATTCGAAATTCGAATCAGAATCGAATGTAATGTAATCGAAATTATATTGAAGGAGCTAAATAAATTTTATGTATTAATGTTTTTGAATGTTTAACAAATTAAACTTGATAAAAAATTATTAAATGTTTATTAACAGATTTTTCTTTTCTATTCTAGGTAAGTCCTGCCCTGCTTATTCCATGGTAAATATAAATATGATATTAGCGAGGAATTGCGCACGACCTACGCATCATACATGAAAAAGTTATTACACGGATTTGAGGTAATAAATATTTATAAGGCACATTTTTCTATCTCATTGCGATTGCTTTCGTTGCGTATATGAGCTTAGGGTTTTTCTGGACACGTTGATCGTTTTATAAGTAATCTACATTTATTCTGAAGAGATAAAAACATCACTAAGATATAGCTCTTATGATATGTAAAATATTTACTTACATTTTCAGGATTTAATAGAATGGTAAATATATTATTGTTTTCCCATTTTTTTTGCCTAAAGTTAGTTATAGTCTATTAACTATTTCCCATTCGATGTGATTCTATACGTGTGACTTGAAATTATAATAAGTCTGTTCATGAGCCGAACGAAAATGAATGATTTCATATTTCGAATTAAGGGCACTAGGGATATCTAAAATCCTCTCTGGACCACCCAGAATATGGTATTCAGCTAATTTTACTTGCAAATTACATTTCTGCGACGTGAAGTTATTGCGACACATGTATCGAAATAATACTTTGTTAGGAAAATGTAAAGATAGAAAATTTGTACCGGTATATAATCGACATAGAAATGGTTTACACCTTATAATCAAATAATTAATTTTTGTTGTTGATGTTTTATCATAATTAATGTATAATCCAAGTTTTTTTTAAAAAAAAAATAATAATTTTATAAAGAAATTATAAGGAAAATCTTTTATAAAAATAACACAACACCTAATAAAAGTTAGAACATAATATGCAATGTGTCTAAAAATATCTGAATTAAGTTTCATTATTCATAGATAAAGTTTGATATTTTATTACTTCTCAGAAACTTATAAAAACAAATACATAAATAATGCTTTCATTCATATTATAAAACCGATTTTGCAATACAAATATTAAAAAAAAATCGGAATAATCTTCATTAGTCAAACTAACTGTTTTTTTATTATTGACTTTTGAACCTAACATAAAAATTCCTATATATTGTCAAAAGAAATTCAAAAAAATGAATTTTGCAAAGTTCTTCAATAAATAATTACTCTCAAAATTATTTATTATTTGAAAACCTTTAGAAATGTAAATCAGAGATTTTACCTATTTGTTTTCGATCACCTATTTTCCGTCATCTGCTCCCATTATTAGTTTTTTCAAAAATCATTTTCACACAATTTTTTTTAATAATTTCGAATCTGTATTATCAAACACAGGAAGATAACAACATTTACAATTTCAAAAGCTTTGGAGACAACTGGTCTTCAATTAAGTTTTTAAAGAAAAAGTTATGTTATATTTCTAGTACAAAAAGGCATATTTTGATATATACAAAAACAAATGCATATAAATGAATGTATATAATTTTATTGAAAACTACAACCAGCTTAAATTTTTTTGTTGAATTTATTTAACGACATAATTGCTTTTTAAATATTTGTATATTTGAATATTTGACTATTCGTGCAGAGACGTATTTAGGACTCGAGACAATTTTTGTTTTTCTTAAATATGTTTTTCTTTTTTGTCTAGGTTGTTTTCTAACATTATAAATAACTTCGACAAAACAACTTGTTTCAAAAATAAACACTTTTCCATGCAAGATGTATTGCATGAAGTAAACTTTAATAATAAATTTCAAAAGTTCCCGCAAAATTTTAATATATAAAATTGCGCAACGTTGGAGGCCTACTGTGTGTGAAGCAATGTTTTGCCTGAACTGAATTTGCATTTAAATGGAGGATATACTTAAAGTGTGTGTATCAAGATATGAGTCGATGAAAAATTATAATGTGCACTCTATACATGTGCATTTATCTATTAGGATATGATTGGGCACAACGACCAATTTCGAATTTCAGTAATTATACTGTGACAATAGCACATATCAAACAAGCAACTATCGAACTGTGTTCAGTGAAATTACCGGCTGTAGAAATATTTTTGTGGTATTTCTCAAAAATTTATTATCTATTTCTTTTTACCCCTGGGCGAAGTAAAAAGAGACAACTAGGAGATCAGATCTAATATATTATTATTAGTTTTAATGGGATTTTACAAAATAATAGCTTTATTATTTAAACAACGTGAAACACATTTTTGGTAATTGTAAGTTCACATTGTATACAACCTTGATATGGTACGTTGCCAGAAATATTCATCAGCAGAGTGGGAATTATGATTAATTATCTTTCGAAAAAAATATCGAAAATGAAAATTTGTGTAAATCTTTACGTTTCAAAGGTTTCTGAATATTTTGGCATACCTCAGAAAAATTAGATGTATGTATGATGTAAGTATGTATGTATGGATTTTATTTTACGCATTTGCCAATGTATTGGTTAAGTTGCTCCTCTTTATCTCATCCACATGTAAGCTTTTTTTATTAAAGTTTATAGAGAAAACCATTGAATCTAACATAAAGATAACTATACATATTATAAAAGAAAAATAGAACTTCTCGTAGGGTAAGTTGTTGTAATCGTCCAAATATCGAAATTGAAAATGTTTGCATTTCCTCTTCACGTTTTGAAGGTTTCTGAACATTTGGCATACTTTAGAAAAAATGGAAAATCCACAATTTTTTGTCCACGTTTCATTCGATTTTTATTGATATGGAGATGTGCTGATTAGCTTTTAACAAAGGCAGGTCCAGCCGTTTTGGAGATGCAGCAAATAGAAATCGAGTTTTTGAGAGAACGAAGAATCCGATTTGAATGATCCAAATAACATTCAATTTGTAATGATGAGGAGAAGTGGTGATTAGTTTTTGGCAGAGATAGATCTATCCATGCCGGAGATACGGATCTAAAGATGGAAAAATGGCAGTTTTTGAGAGTACTAATCATCCGATTTGAATCATTCAAAAAACTTTATACTAAAAAGTGAATGAGTGTTAGTGAAAAATTAATCATACTGGTTATTAATTCTGTTTTTTTCAATAACCTTTTCTTAAAACTTTCTAAACCTTTCTAAATTTTTTAACATTTTTAATATTTTGGTTTATAATCCACTCATTTATTTTTACAATTTTTTATTTTGATTATATTTTCATATTCATTCATTGTCATACTGATATATACGTATATCGAACGACTTATAACGGATAACACATAACGCTAATTTTGGTTTCCATATTTCAAATTTTAAATTATAACACACTGATGATGAGACAAACCTAGTCTCGAAATTATTATTTAATAAATTAGTGCAAAAAAGAGTGTTGTTTGTTCATATTTCCAAATTAATATATATATATATATATATATATATATATTAATATATATATATATATATATATATATATATATATATATATTTGGATTTATCATTATCAAATGTATACTTCTTCATTCAATTTGATGTGAATGAAAGAGAAACGAAATATTCATTTTGCTCCACCGCATGTACGGGGCGGTTAGGTGGCGAATTCCAAAAGAATTTCATTGAAAAAAGCGCGTTTTATTTCTTGTTTCATTCGGCTTCCATTCTCTTTTTGAAATATTGTTGTTGTGATGTATTGTGTGAGTGTACGGCTGATCCTTGAAATATGGTATTAAACGTCAGATATATTAAAAAGGAAATTTTTACAGCAAACGCGGGGAAAAGTTTTAGATGTATATTGAAATTTCTGTTGACAGAGCAATAAATTTTAAAGTATAACTCTGATTACAAGAGAAGTTGCGAGTTATCATACGGTTAAAGTAAAAAATAACTTTGGTTGTAAAATAAAAATTAAATGTCGAGTTAGCAATATAGGTGTAGGGTAGATTTGAAGAAATGATAAAGTATTTGGGAATTCTGATTTTTTTTTTCATTTCTGAATCACATTGTATACATTCAAAGTATCGAAACACTGCGACTTTTAAATATTAAAATGATTATTATTATTAGAAAAGCTAAGCCAATTATTTTCATTAGAAAAATTGATTGAGAATTGCGAATGATTGTTGTTTAATTGATTTATTTTAAACTTACCGAAAGGTAATTATAGTAATCGTTCAAAAATTTAAAACGAAAATTTTTACATAATTTTACCTCAGAAAAAATGGTTGTGTGTATATGTGGAAACAATTTTTGTCGACGATTTTGGGCGTACGAATTTACCTTTTTGAATGATTCATAAAATATTCAATTTCTATTAATGAGGAGACATGCTGATTAATTTTGACGAAAACATTTCCAGCGGCTTCGGAGATATGGAGCAAAAAGTGCTGAAAGTTATTAAGAGAATGGATCAACCTATTCATTCCATTCAAAATTCAAAAAACATTCGATTCATATTGACGGGTTGATGTGCTGGTTAGGTTTTGGCAAACACAGGTCCAGGCTTTTCGGCGATACGAAGCAAAAAAGGCTAAAATTTTAGTTTTTGAGAAAACGCAGCATCCAATTTGAATGATACAAAACACATTTGGCTTGTATTATCAGTATGAAGAAACTATTAGTTTTTTGAAAAAGCAAAAAAAAAACAATTCAATTTGAAAATTTCAAAAAGAAATTATATATTGGTTTGCCTTCTGAAAAAGTTATATAGTTTGATTAAATTATCATCACAACTGCAATTTTCTTAACAAAATTAAAAAAAGCACAAATTAAAAAAAATAAGTATTTTTAAAGTAAATTTTGAAGTATGTAAAAAGTTTCAAAAAATTTCAAAATTCACGAAAAAGATTTCATAATCTGAAAAAAATCTAAATTTAAAAAAAAATAATACAAATGCTAAATTTTTACAACTTACAAAATTATCTACTTTTAAAAAATTTCGAAAATAATGCAGATTTCATTAAATTTTTAAAAATTATACAAAGTATTTTCAAAACTTTGAAAGATCACTTATAAAACTATTTTATTTGCGTTTATATAAATAATTCTTGAAAATATGATATAAGGATCTCAGTCTGAAAGGATTCATTCAAGCTGAGTTTGATTAAGTTCTGTTTATTAATGTTAACATACTAAAGTATTTTATGTGATAAGATCGTCGCAATATAATATTTGAAATTATAGTATTTACAACAATATACAAATATTTAAAATAATTGTTATTCATCATTAATTAGATTTTATTGATTACTGATTATTTTTAATTTTTTAATACTAGTTTTACTTTGAACTTATGTGGCTGTTTGAATTTCACTAATTATTTTACTAAACTAAACTAAAATCTATTACGAAGATAACTCCTGGTACTACCTTTATAGTTTTAAAAGCATATTAAACGGCATCTGTGTGCACTCTTACTTAACCATAAAATTCGCCAAGAGTAGAGAGAATGACTAATGAATCTTAATTTTATGTTATTTACCTATCCACGTGCAAAACTTTGGAGACGCAAAGTTTATTAGAGAAACTTACACTGTAACACGACGTTTAGTACTCGCTAATTATATTTAACTAGTCCGTCTCGTCGTTAGTAACATTTGGGGACTTTATCACTTTACTTTTTTCACATAATGTTCGAAATTAATTTGAGACTGAAATGAAAGAAATAATGAATTTAAATTGCTTGAAAATATTGATAATTTTGGTCCTAAAAAATTCTAAGAAAATAATTAATGTATTATTGATTATGTTGTGGGTTCATCTGATTTCATTGTTTCCTAATATTAAGTAGGGTAAGTTATTGTAATTGTCCAAAAATCGAAATTGAAAATTATTACATTTCTTCACGTTTTGAAGGTTTCTGAACATTTTGGCATACCTCAGAAAAAATAACACATCGTGTGTGTATGTATGTATGGATACAATTTTTCGTCCACGTTTTCGGGCGCACGAATCAACCGATTTGAAAGGTTCAAAACACATTCGATTCCTATTGATAGGGAGATGTGCTGATTAGTTTTTGGCAGCAGTTACGGATATAAATAGCAAAGAGTGCAAAAAATAGAAATCGAGTTTTTGAGAGAACGGAGCATCTGATTTGAATGATCTAAAAAACTGTTTCTGGCAATGGTAGGCTCAGCCATTTCGAAGATACTGAGCTAAATGCGCAAAAAATGGCAGTTTTTTGAGAGAACTAAGCGCCCGATTTAAATGATTCAAAGAACTTTCTGCTTGTTTTAACAAAATAATTGATTTAAATTTATCTTCAAAAAAAATTGTTTTTGTATATCGAAAATAATTCAGATTTTATTTTAATTATGAGCAAAGTTCTAATATACTTTAAGCAAATAATTTCAACTTTGCAATTCAGTTTATATAATTCTTCTAAATATTAGACAATGTTACAATATTTATAATAATCTATTTGAAAACATTTAATATTCCTCGAACATTTCGTTATGGTGCGGGAAGTTCCAGCCATTTGCCTTAAGGCACGATGTCATACGCCCCACTAGTTAGTATTATTATCAGTTATTTTATCGTTATTACTTGCCCTTGTGGATGTTTCACCAAACATCAAAATGAAATAAATTGTAACACCACACTTATTCTAGAAAATGATTAATTGTGGAATAGTTAATTGTCAATAGTCATGATTTTTTTCTTCATGACTCGGTAGAGGAATAGTTAAAACGGGAATAGTCAAGATATATTAATTTTACATAAAATATTACGACAATATTTTTGCTCTCCCCTATATAAAAATGGTTAGAGGTAATTTTCATTAATTTATTTCATATTTCCATGTACAACCCACTATAAAATTTACTCCACTTCGGTATCCGCGTATGCCTCGACTCAGTATGTGAGTCTGTATCTATTCATCAGTCCATCTAAATTATAATTGCATCAGGTGTGAAGCTATCTTAAACTCAGACAAACTAATTACAAATCCCAATTTACGTGACGACCACCTTGCAGGTGCGAAATGGTCAGATCGAGGGACTTCTAGACCAGAGTTAATAACTAATAAGCTACTGGTAATAGACATATGAATGTAGACATAGAATTTGTTCTGCTTTAAAGAAATTTAATAAGAACTTACTATCCTAAATATTATCTTTGTGTTTTTTAAACAAAAATAAAATAGGTGTGAGTGGATTTTTGTTCTAGGCCTGTTAGATTTAGATGAACTATTCGATATGAGTAGATACTTAATGAAGAATTAGGATTTGGCTATTGAAATTAATCAAAAATGTTTATTTCCAAAAATTTATCTATTCACAATTCATCAATCACATAAATTGTTACACAATATGAATAATTGATAAATTTGAAACGAAATCAGACATGTAAAGTTAAAAATTATAGTTAGATAATAATAACAAAAAACGAAATTATATGTTAGTTGAATGTTATATTACCTGTCAAAAATGACTCACCTGCACAATTTTGTTTACAAAGTCAAAATTGGACAGGCCGGATTGTATGTCCATTTGAAACAAAAAAAACATTTAAATTTTGTTTAAAATTCTTTTGAAAAGGGTCTATTACAAATTGCCCCTGTTACAGAAAGTCTTTAGATCTTCTACGAATTATTACTTTAGCTCCTTTATATTAGTTTACTTAGTTTTGCGAACTTTAGGGTTAATAGTATTAAATTGAATGCACACATGTATATATATATATATATATATATATATATATATATATATGCAATATATTTGAATTGCTTATTTTTTTAATTTCTTAGAGAAGTTAACAAGTATTAACTAAATGCTAATAATTATTGTCTATCTTTATATATAAATTAAATAATATCAGGGTTGTAAATAAATAACATTCAATAGAATTTTAAGACTATAACTCATTATATATATCGCCAAAAAATCCATAAAAAACGTCTCAATTTTGTTTTCAACAGTTAATTACAAGAAAACGGCTCGGTAGATTTTCACCTAAAACTAATCAGAATCATTCCCAATTAACATGATTCGAACAGTTTTTGATTTTTTAAAATCGATTCGGTGATGAGCTTAAATGTAGACGAAAAGTTTAACACTTTTTTCCACATTATAAAGAAACTGTTCGGCAGATCGTCGCACAAAACTGACAAACGATAGTCCTCATTGAGATACATCAAATGGCTTTTAAATTTCTGAAATTGGTTTAGGCGTTTTTGAGCAAACGTCGATGAAAGATCGAAATTTGACAAATGCCAAAAAACGATACTAATTTCTGCAAATTATGGTATCTTCCGTCAAAAAAAATTCATAAAAATCGTCGAATTTTTTTTCAATACTTTATTACAAGAAAACGGCCTGGCCGGTCTTTACCAAAAACTAATCAGGTCGATTCCCAACCAATATTTTTCGAACGGTTATTGAATTTTCAAGATCGATTCAAAATTGCGGGCAATCAAGATATATCGAATGGCTTTTGAATTTTTGATATCGGTCTAACCGTTTTTGAGAAAACGTCGATTTAGAGCAAAAAAATGTGTTCACACACACACACATAAACTTTTTCCAAATTTGGTCTCATTCGATTCAGAATGGCTTGAAACGTCGATAAAACCTAAAAATGGCGAATCGGATTTTTTTATGAAAAGATAAACTTATCCTTTGGGAAGTTAATAATTACACTGGTATTCTGATTATAACCACAATAGTTGAGCAAATGTTTCTCGACCAAATCAAAATAACATAAACCTATCACTTTATAGTGCGTGTAAATTATATACGTAGTATTATATCCCAGTGAATAAATAAATATTTCATACATTTTGATATGATGTGTACCCAGCCTTAGCATATCCTTTGCACGCGAGATGTAATATGTTTATCAACTGCAGTAAATCCTGAAGTTATTCTAAGCCAGGAGTTTCGGTTATTTAATGCGATTAAAGATTATGTGAATTCTCTGAGATATATACTGCAATACAGGAGCACCGTCAAGTATACGGGAGACTGGTGCTAAGCGAATGGCTCCCGAATTTATTGATGAGGTGTTAATTTTTATGGTTCCATTGCTTCTACAGTACGAATAGATGCTACTCTTTCAGTTGCGATTGCTAAAAATTCATTACTACAACGAGTATTGATTATCTTTATCAATTGACTTTTTAAAACTTTGAAATTATTCATGTCTAAGTTCTGCATTATTTTTAAATTCACTAACTGAAGCCATTGTGTAATCCAATAATAAAAATTGTTTAGTAAATATTTATTTGAAATTCTTTGTACATTTGCTATGTCATAGTATTTATTGATGATTGAAAATAGATCTTAAAAATAGAAAAAGATATCAAAATTATTAAATACATGTTATTACTTATTGCTCGAAATAAAATGAATTATATAAAATATTTTTATTAACTAGCCGCAGGGTTTTTGTTGTTTGTTACCGCAACTTTACTTCTTAAATGTGTCTGAACATTTTGGCACTCTTTACAAAAAAAAGGATGCATGTGTGTATGTGTGTGTGTACAAATTTTCGTCAACGATTTCAGGAATACCGATCAATCGATTTGAATAATTAAAAAAACATTCCATTTGTATTGATAACGTGCTGATTAGTTTTTGCCAAAGGCAGGTCTAGCCGTTCCGAAGATACGGAACAAAAAGTGTCAAAAAAGGTTACTCAGTTTTTAAGAGAACGGATTGTCCGATTTTTATAATTCAAAAAACATATTTCTTTCATTGACAAGATGAAATACTGGTTAAATTTTTGGAAAGGCAGTTCTAACGGTTTCGGAGATCTAGTAAAAAAAATTAAAAAATGCCATTTGGCGGTCAAAAATGATCATTAAACATATGCACATCAAATTATCAGATATTTTATGAAGATTACTAATAATATTTATCAATTTTGTTTACATTTCTGTGGGTTTACATCGTTTGTCCTTTGGACGGCGACGCGGCGCTTATGCGCTTCGATATTTCTTTATGCAGCTAAAGCAGTACGATTGCTATGAAAAAAAGTTTAAAATTTCCAAAATATTTAAAAATAAAAAAAAACATTTTTTTCAAAAGTTTTGTTTTTCTAAAAAAGTCATTTTTTTCAAAAATGTTAAATTTTGCCATACACCACTAGTTTTTTTTATATCAGTACACTGACATATGATTATCCTAAATCTAATGTAAGTTAGTACACACTTCAGTTTTTTCTTGATTCAATATAATTTTAAATTTTAAAAACAATGACTATTTCAACACTACTGCAAAAGCACAGCATTAACAAAACTGCTTGATTCTTACGTCTATAAAGTATTTTAATTTTTTCGGAGAGTTATGTCAAAATGAAAAAGTATTTTCTTGTTTTCATGGGTATGAAATGTATCAGTATAAATTTAAACTAATTCAAAAATATTGCTCTTATATCTTATTATAATCAATCTATTATTTGCGACAAAATTTGCACTTTTCGGAGTTTATTCGAATTTTATAATTATGTATGTTATTATTATACATTACATATTAATTTATTGATAAGATTTAAAGTAATTATAAATATAGGGCAATTATTGTATGTATTTTTATTTATAGAACAATTAACCCCTATCTCCTCTATTGATATTTAAGATGAATGAGGTAATATAAATATCATATGAGTTAAAGCGAAAACCGAAACTGGGAAGAAGATTTTGCGATAGACAAAGTTATTTTACCTAATCTCATCATCCAGTTTGTATTATTAATTCAATATAATGCTGGTAACTACCTAGAAAGCTTAGCTAGATTATATATAAAACTTTTATTGGCATATATTCCATATGAAATCTACTTATTTTACAATATGATAGTTGGTTTATTATTTAATGAGATAATTTTTCTTAATATCTATTCTGACGAGCAAATACTTTTTGCGATAATTAATCATAATTTTTATCAAACTCTAATGTATACATATATGTTGTTGAGAATTTTGTTCTTTATAATTATAAATAATAGTCATAAGTAAATTCATTTGAACGATGTATAATCCCAAGTATCGGTAAATGTTGCGAATATCTTGTACATCTGCCAGACAACCCTTATCATAAAACTAGAAATATTGGAAATAATTTAAAAAATGTAAAAATATAAAGTTGGTTAGTTCTGAACTATTGAAAAAGTAACAACTAAAATATTATAATAAAGCGCTAAATAAATTTTTGTATCTACATAAATTCTTTGATTTCACACACTTCCAGAAGAGCTACAAATGTTCCAATTCTCGTCGTTAAGTATTCCAAATAAAACTCTAATCTACTCAAGAAATTATTAAAAATTGGTTACATTTAATCATTGATTAGTAAATTTATTACTAACGTCTCTTCAATGTATAATATCGCCTTTCTACGTCGCAGTATACTATTTTGTCTTCATACCCTATTTTGATTATGCATTAACGTGCCTCGGTCATAATTCATATTTTATAGTAAGAATAATATATCAATGAAAAACAGCATTATATATAAATTATACTAATAGTTTTAGAAACTGGGTACGGTTGTACAACTTTTTTATCAGCAATAATTTTGTTAATTTACCAGTAAGTTGGTAGAAAAGCAAATTGAATGGCAATTTGAACATTTGTCTACAAAAAAATTCTGGAATACTGTCCTTAAATATGATGGTTTTATTATAAAATCAAATTATACAAGAAATGGGCGAGTGTGTCTACCGACCATACCCTCAGAACGGTCATGACAGACATAAATACAGGTTAAAAAAATAGCTCTTATCATCAAAATGGTTCATCAGAAATTATGAATATAATATAACAATAACTATGCGATCACATTAAATAAAGGAAGTCTAAACCTTCCTATTAAAAAAGGTATTCTTTCTTATAATTAGTGTCATCATCTTGACTAGTGCTATTATATTTTTTTCTTCAAAACCTTTAAAAATTCTATTAACTAATAATTATCATTTTACCAATCAGTCAAAATATTACATATCAATATACTGAATCGTATCAACATACTGAAAGTCAGAATCATTATTATAATGGTGACAAATGTAATAATGACTATCCCATGCGCATTTTACTTGGAACCATGGCTTTTAAATTTCTGAAATCGGTTCAGGCGTTTTTGAGCAATCGTCGATGAAAGGTCTAATTTTGACAAATGCTAAAAAAGCGATACTAATTTTTGCAAACTTTGACAAATTTTTAAAGCTAATCAAGTTGTCGTAGGGCCGTAACATTTTAGTATGATCTAGAAGACTATGGTATCTACCGTCAAAAAAATATAATAAAAATCGTCGAAAAAAAAATGTTAATAGTTTATTACAAGAAAACGGCACGGACGATCTTTACCAAAAACAATCAGCACGATTCCCAACCAATATCTTTTGAACGGTTTTTCAAAATCGATTCAAAACTGCAGGCTAAAACGTGGACGAAAAATTTTTCACTTTTCTGTTATTTGCAAAGAAACGGCTTGGCTGATCGTCGTGCAAAATTGATAAACGCTAGTTTTCATCGCGATACATCGAATGGCTTTTAAATTTTTGAAATCGGTCCAGCCGGTTTTGAGAAAACGTCGATTTACGACAAAAAATGTGTTTACATACACTCATACACACACACACACATACTTTTTACAAATTTGGTCTCATTCGAATCAGAATGGCTTGAAACGTCGAGAAAACATAAAATTAGCCAATCGGATGTTTTGATGAAAACATAAACTTCTCCTTCGGGAAGTTAATAATTAGTTTATAATTAGATCAAAACACAACACAAAAGATAAATCAATGCTCATGAAATTCGGGTAGAACCAATATGACTATCAACATTAGCACTTTATTTTGGCCACGATTCGCACATTATGAACTCGTTATTTATAGACGTTGAAAACCATATGAATTGTCACAGTAAAAATCTTCAGAATTTATTATTAACTTCCCGTAGGGTAAGTTATTGTAATGGGCCGAAAATCGGAATTGAAAATTTTTACATTTCTCGACGTTTTGAAGGTTTCTGAACGTTTTGGCATACCTCAGAAAAAATGGATGTGTGTGTGTGTGTGTGTGTGTGTGTGTGTGTATGTATGTATGGATACAAATTTTCGTCCACGTTTTCGGGCGTACGGATCAACCGATTTGAATGGTTCAAAAAACATTCGATTCCTATTGATAGGGAAAAGAGCTGATTAGTTTTTGGCAAAGGCAGGTCCAGCCGTTTCGGAGATACGGACCAAAGAGTGCAGAAAATAGAAATCGAATTTTTGAGAGAACGGAGTATCCGATTGGAATGATCTAAAAAACATTCAATTAGTAATGATTGGGAGAAGTGTTTATTAGTTTTTGGCAAAGGTAGGCCCAGCCATTTTGAAGATACGGAGCTAAATATGTAAAAAATGGCAATTTTTGAGAGAACTAAGCGTCCGATTTAAATGATTCAAAGAACTTTCTGCTTGTCTTAACAAAATAATTGATTTTAAAAAAAAAAAATTTGTTCCAATTTTTTTTTTTTTTTTTTGTAGTTTTTTGTATATCGAAATATTTCAGATTTTATTTTTAATTCTGACTATAGTTCTAATATACTTTACAAATAATTTCAACTCTGTAATTCAGTTTATATAATTCTTATAAATCTATTTGAAAACGTTCAGTATTCCTCGAACATTTCGTTACGGTACGGGAAGTTTCAGCAATTTGCCTTAAGGCACGATGCCATAATTGCCTCAAGACAGAATTCCACTTACAGCTAGTTTCATTCTATAATTCAAATATTAATCAGAATTTTCTCATTACATAAGTGGCACAATTAAACCCATTAATATTAAATTAGGATTTGTACAGAAAACCGCCCCGATATACAAATTCAAAAGATTCCTTAATATTTCACTCACCTTAATTTTCATTTGAATGTCTGTTATCAAACTGAATAAACACGGAATACAATTCCATCTCGTTTTCTTCTTGGCCCTTCGTTGGAATTTCCTTGAAAAGCATTTTGCTTATCTTCGTTAAAATCCCATTATCGGTGGTTTGCCATTGTGTACGAATGTCACCCAGGAATATGATAAGGCGCCAAGAGCCGCGACTTCTGTTCGTCACTGTTTCCCTTCTTAAGCCTCTAAAATAGATATTCTCGAGCATTCAATAACGCTAATATAAATTCTGCTAAACAAACAGATATAAGACAGGCGGTCGACGAGCTGGTAGGATTTGAGGAAAAGTCGGTTTAGAGAAAACTATGATGGTTGTCAAAAATATTTATCAAATATTTGAAGAGGAGCATTGATATAGACTATACCTGAGTAAAGCCATAATAAAGTCAAATTGTAGACATGATTTGTAGATTTAAAACTCCACGGGTAAAAATGACCACCACCTCAACAACAAGTACAACTTTATTATTTGCATAGTTTTATTATCAATCAAAATAATATACATTTTTTAAGACAATGTGCTGTAATGTTAATGCATTTAAGAGATTATTTCCTATGAGATATCTCTCTTTTTTATTTTTTTGACATTCTAATTAAGATCGTAAGGCCATTTTTTCTTCAATCTTCGTGTGGGATATTCCTCGCTTAATTCTTTTAAATATATGTTTAGGTGACCTGGTAGTTTTTCATGGTATTTTTTGCTCCTTGTCATTGTAATTTAATTTTTATATGATCTACCTATCTACCTATCATTTTATTCATCTATTCACCTGTATACTTATCTATCTATCTACCAATATGCCTGCCGACTTTTTTGCTTTTCTACCTCTGTTAACCAGTCTACATGCCTACCTATTCATATGTGTACTATTTATTCTATATTACTTCTCTATCTGTCTACTTATTTATCAGAATAGCTAACTAGCTGTCTGTTATTTCACCAGTTTATCTCTCTACATTTCTTCTACTTTATTACCTACTTACATGTTTACCTGACTGCCCATCTAGTTGCCTACCTGCAACTAATTTATTTGTCGATCTGTACAACTTCCAACCTGCTTCTTTTCATATTTTGTTTGGTTTCTACTTTTTTACCTATCCACCTGCTTACCTGTCTAAACTGTCTTCTATTCACCAATTCTTCTAATAGATTTTCCGGAGGGAGCCAAATTATAATCTATTATAATCAAATTATATTGTTATCCTTTTTTATAATGTTAAAAAATGTTGTTCGTTGTTTTGCCTAATAAATTGAATCAAATAAAAACTAGTTGGTATTGGTATTTAGCCTTGACGCAAGTTACATGAACCTCCCGATATGTGTAAATAATCCACTTAATCAACAATAAACAAACTAATTTATGAGTAATTAGAAGTATTCCGAATGGACTTATTACACATAATTGAAAACGAACGAACACGTTAACTCGGAGTATTTTCTAAAAGCAAATTTTCAAAAATCAACAATTTTTATAATTGAACCAGTTTCAATGGGACTTTAATGTTTTAGTATGTTCATTAAAACTAAGTTCTCTATCATTATACCAAGTAAATCATCTAATTTTAATTTTAACAAACGTCAAAAAAACTACTCATTTTCTCAAAATTTGAGAATTTTAAAAATTAAACTACTTGTCGTAAGGCTGTAATATTTCAGTAAGTTCTATAAGACCATGATATATATCGCCTAAAAAAGTTCCATAAAAATCGGCTTAAATTTTTTTTTCAACAGTTAATTACAAGAAAACGACTCAATAGATTTTTACCTGAAACTAATCAGTATCATTTCCAACTAATATCTTTTGAACAGTTTTTGATTTTTTAAAATCGATTTGGTAGAATGAGCTTAAATGTGGACGAGAAGTTTAACATTCTTTTTCAAATTACAAAGAAACGGCTCGGCAGATCGTCTCACAAAACTGACGAGCTATAGTGCTCATTGAGAGCACAACGAATGACTTTTAAATTTCTGAAATCGATTCAGGCGTTTTTGAGCAAACGTCAATGAAAAGTCTAATTTTGACAAATACCAAAAAAAACGATACGGCCCGGCCGATCTCTACCAAAAACTAATCAGCACGATTCCCAACCAATATCTTTCAAACGGTTTTTGAATTTTCAAAAACGATTCAGAATTGCGGGCTAAATCGTAGACGAAAATTTTTTCACTTTCCTGCGATTTATAAAGAAACGGCTTGGCCAATGGTCGCACTTACTTTTGAGAAAACGTCGATTTACGGCACAAGATCTGTTCACACACACACATACTTTTTCCAAATTTCGTCTCATTCGATTCAGAATGACTTGAAACGTCGAGAAAACATAAAATTAGCGAATCGAATTTTTTGATGAAATCATAAACTTCTTCTTCGGGAAGTAAATAATAGATTGCAAAATAAATTGAATCATATTAAAAAAAAATATCAATTGAGGAATCATGGTTGGGTAGACCGTTAACTATTTAATCATATAGATCGTTATTGTTATAATCACTTCTTTGATATAATAAAATAAGTAAAATGTCCTTTTTTATAATTAGATTACAATTTCAACAAAAATAGTAAATATGAAAAAGCTTAAAACATCTTTAATCTACCCCAATGGCACATTAACTTCAGCCCTCCAACTAGAGGGAAGTAGATCCGAAAGAGTGAAAACAAATCCATTCAAGAGGAGATTGCAAAAGGCATATTGAAAGAAAACTGAGTTTTGTGTACCAAGAGCTTATTTCTGCTTGTATATAGGAATATACATTTGGCTCGTTCGTTCCTTTAATGCCGTTTTCCTATGACTTTTGATCTCGTATTCGCGGCACGTTCGAATTAATGTTGTCACACCGCCCCAATTTAGGGGGCCCGCTTAAAAACTCATCCCAGGGCGGGGTGATATTCAAACCTCACCGAGAACGAGCTTGGGGATCTTATATTCGAACAATTTATGAAACACAATCATAAAGTCTTGGTATTCGTTTAACAAATGTTGTTCTTGAAGAATTTGGAAGTTTAGCTTATTTATATTTTTATTTTATAATTACCAATATTTATCTTGATGATATTGAGTTTTAAGAAGTAAATGCTTATTTTATTGATTAATCAAATATAAAACTATCTTTTTAACTATTTTATAAAAATACACTGACTAACTTATTTTAGAAAAAATATTTTTATTAATAAAAATTATTATTATTTTATAAATAATTATATTTCTTTGGATTTCTACAGATGTTTCTTCAAACCGTAAGCTTCATTTTTCTGAAAATCCTGCAATTTTCAAATTTTGAAACAATTTGCTATTCTGTTTATCTATTTAGCCATTGATTTTGGAGCTATGCATTATTAATTATCTATCTTATATTATTTTATCTGTCTAATAGATAGACAGAGGAGGATGAAAATGGTTTTCAAAAGCACTTCTCGATTTTGAGGCTCAACAAAATCAGATAATGGTATATTAGGTGATTTTAAAGCTTTATAAAATAGATTTAGATATTTAACATGCAGGTTACTTTAATATTTAAATTACCTTATAAATTGTTTTTGAAAATAAGGTTCAATTTAGAATCATGATTGAAGCGTATTTTATTAACAATTTTTCATTTTATGGAATTGCTTAAATTGTGCATTGGATAAATTTATACAAATACTATACGATACTTTACCAGTATAATTCAAACTTTATAACGCAATGAGATTATATAGATTATTTTATGAATATTTTTAACACTATCGATCTGGTTTAAGAGCGGAAAATGATGGAACATAAAATATATAAATAGTAGTGATGTTAGTATAGAATTTTATTATTTTTTATACAGGGTATAAATAGATAACAGTAAAAATACCACATATTTAAAAAAACACACTGTACAAGCTTAATTTTTGTTAAATTCATATACTTGAATTGAATTATATAAAGAGCAATATTATATTATTTTTGTTATAAGAATATTGATGTTCTACATAAATTTCTGCTCCCAGATATTTCGACAACTTTGGCAATACGTGCCATCCCTAAGACCAGGGTGGTTTGTGTATGAATTTCGTGATGGCACCCTATCGCCCCGAATTCGCCAATTTATAGCGAGAGTTATGATTATTTCGACAATGGTGATTTAACATTGTTGAAATGTAAAATGCAGGGTCGGACTAGAGATTCATATATCTATGCATTTGTAATATTTAGTTCTTATTTATATTGCATATAACTCTATTACGACTATTTCGAACTTGTTTTATTGCTTTTATTTTGTAATTCACAATATATTTTTATGCCCTATATTCATATTCATAACTAGTTGAAAGTGGCATTTAGCCTTAAGGCTAGTTGCATGGACTTTCCGAAATTTGTAATAATTAACTTAATCAACTAAATTTGAGATTTAGATATTCAGATAAAATTTTCAACGAGGAAGTTAGTTTTTGGCATACAGAGCTAAATATGCAGAAAATGGCAGTTTTTGAGAGAAGTAAGCGTCTGGTTTGAATGATTCAAAAAACTTTCTGCTTGTTTTAATAAAATAATTGTTTTTGGAAAAACAATGTTTTTTTTCAAAAAAATTTTTTATTCGATTTTTTTTTGTATATCGAAACTAATTCAGATTTTAATTTTAATTCAGACTAAAGTTCTAATATACTTTAAACAAATAATTTTAACTTTGCAATTCAGTTTATATAATTCTTATAATTAGATAATGTTACAATATTTATAATAATCTATTTGAAAACATTTCATATTCCTCGAACATTTCGTTACGGTACGGGAAGTTGGAGCAATTTGCCTTAAAGCACGATGCCATTCATCACTAGTTAAATTTTTTAAATCGACTCAACCGTTTTGAGAAAATGTCGATGATAGGTCTTATTTTGACAAAGACCAAACCACGCGACCAATTTTTTTAAATGTTGACGGATATACAAAGTTAAATGAGTTGTCGTAGGGCCATAATATTTTAGTACGATCTAGCAGACCATGATATCAATACTCAAAAAAAAATTTTGACAATCGCCGAAATTTTTTTTTCAACAGTTAATTACAAGAAATTGTACCAGCGAATCTTTACCAAAAACTAATCAGTATCTTTCCCAATGAATATCTTACGAACGGTTTGTGAATTTTTAAAATAGGTTCAGAATTGCTTTTACAAAGAAACGGCTCGGTCACTGAATAATTTTACGAATGGTTTTTAAATTTTTGAAATCGGGGCTTGTTGTAACAGTTTTTTAATTGAATATATATTTAGAATCACCGATTATATTAAATAAAGATGAATATATGCTATAACTATCATCTATTAAATTCAATAAAAATAATATTATAACTATTGTTCAATATTACACAATTGATGATTTACTAGAAAAATTGCAGTGTTACTTGCCCCGTGGTTGGGCCAAGTTGTAACATTTATCGGAATAAATAAATGGCAATGCTACCTGTGATAATTTATTATTTGCTTATTTTTAAAAAAATACACATTGCCAAGCAATTATATTCATAAATCAACGTATACCATAATTAATACAAATAAGAGATATAGTATCTTCTGTAATATATGTATTTATATGTGCACATATCTTACAAACTATCACCCAATCATGTTCACCTAAATCTGTATATAATTATTTTTTGTTTAAACTAACCTCAAGGATTTGTTTCAACTAACCCTAGATAAAATTTGTTTATAAAAATTGTTACATATTTTATTTACTTGCCAAAAAAGACGAAGTTATGACAATATTATGCTGGGCGGTTTATATGTCCAATTTAGACATAAATATTTTAATATCGTTCAAGATCCTATTGAAAAACGTCTGTTACCCTTGTTACAAATAGCTCCTAGCTGCAGGATACTTAAATATCACTTAAATAAGAAATCATTTGTTTTTATATTGCGAAGGTGTACATTAACTAGGACCTTTATCTTCATTCTAAATTTTAAATTTTTACTTCTCGTAAATCATCTGTACCAATAAATAAATTAAATTTGGTTCTAAGTTTAGTGGTCTTGGTATGCAGAAACAAATACCACATTCCGTGTTACAATTTTATAAAAGCAACTTAATGTAATTTTTACAAATTATAATACTTTTTCAACCACAATTAATAAAAACCCGTGTATTATTATATTATAATTCGCTTTGCCCCTGCCCTGTATATCCGAAAGCCATCTCGCTCCGTTGCGAATTCTGGCATTATTGCAAATCTCATATTTTATGTGCCTCCTACAGACTTCTATTACTTGGCTGAAGATAGCTCTGGCATAGCTTTTGATTATTATAATATCAGCAGATATATTATGCAAAATCATTTTTCGACGACTCGAATGCAGATGAAAAAGTTTGTTTAGAATTTTCCCGGAATGTATACGAGCTTTCCGAGTATGAGGTGCACTTATGGTACAGATATGAAAGTTTTTACAACACTGAATAAATGAAAAGTTTATGTTCTGTGATATCTGATGATATGGTGTGTAGAAACAAATGAAAATCTCTTTCACAAACATATGTAAAAAAGTAATAAAAAAGTGTTAATATCAAAACATAAATTTTATAATTAAATTTTATTTTAGTGTTTTAACCATAAGAGTTTTCTCGTATTAAGAGTTATCATAATTCAATCTATACATTGAAACTACAATATTTACAAATATCATTTGCATTTGCTTTTGCATTGTAAAATAAAATTTAATTCATTAGGTTCGAAACAAATGGACTCAGTCCTAAAATATGAGAAATTCATTGAAAATGATTCATTGAAATGAGAGAATATATTTTTAAATGCAATAGATCACATCAACAATTAAATGATAATACCTAGTGAATAAATACTTGAACAATAAAAGTTTTTTCAATATAATTATTAAAAATCAAAATGTACTTCAAAATCTACTTAATTTTGCTGCGATACTGAGTTTGATTGAGTATCAAACAAACTGTTAGACCACATTAATAGTCCAGGAAGAAAATTATTAGATCATATTTTGTAACAGAAAATATATAAAAACACGTTGTGCCACTTAGGGGGAAGTCTCCTAGTGGCGGACATCTAAGGTTATTTATAAATAAATCAAAAAACATTTTACGAAATGTTTATTAAATTATGATTTATTTAGATAACAAAGTTAGAAATCAAACTAAATTAACAAAACCGCAATCTTTGATGAAAAATAATTAATAGTATCAATCAAACTTTGGTATCAAAAATATGATTTTAAACAGTGGCACCTAGTACCGGACATTTTAAAATAACCTGCATTGATGACATATGTAGCCATCTCAACACTTTGAAATGTCTGCACATGTGTCTATGACGAATATTCTCAGCTATTGCAAAAAAGTCACTATTCATCTACCCTTTTGGGCCACACCGATGCTCTCAGCTTGTGCATTCACCGAAGCTTTTCATTCTTTGACTAGGAAATACGGAAAATGGGGGTATGTAGTGACCGTTAGCTCTCATACAGAGCAAAATTAAATAATTGGAATAAATTACGAAAATTATCACAAGAAATATCAATATGTTTACTGTCCGGCACTAAGGGACGACTTAGTGTTATAAAGTACATTATCGTTCATTTGGTGGCGCCTACTAAAATTGGTTAAAAGATCTAACAATCTTCTATCATTTTATGGATAACAATAAAGTAGAACTTTTATCTTTGCACATTACTCAAATGTAAATGCATAAATATGCTAGAATTACTTCCATTGGTATTTAGGTGACGTCGTGATTTTGCGCTTAAAACAGGAAAGGTTTGCTCTCGCCCTGGCCGTGTGCGTCACAGGCGAGGCTTGGCGCGTAATCCTGTACCTGTGCGCCCCCCATGCTGCTTTCACTAGTATTTTGAAATGAAAAGATTTATACTCACTTAAATAATTTGTGTTAAATAGAGTGTCCGGTGCTTGGAGCCGTCCGGCGTTACGGGACTTCATGAGTTCTATGAGCTATAGAACTTAATGAGATCTATGAGCTATAGTGCTAATTTCTTAAACGAGTGGTATTTTTATAGGTGGCAAGCCAAACGGTTATCTTATCTCTTGTGATGAGTTTATTATAACAATGTATGTAATAGTGATGATTTTTTATTGATTCAGCAATGCGGGGTAAAGGCTATTTGGACTTAGAATAATATTACTATCTATATTTTGAAGTAAAAACTGATGTCACTGCTGCTTTGGCATCAGGCTGTTCGAGGCGGATGAAGAATCTAAAACTTTTGATTTTCTCTTTACCTATATTACATAACCTGCTTTATGTTATATTTACATTCGTATGGTTTAAAACTGAAAATTAGATAAATATAATTCCCTGAATAAACAATGAAATAAAAAGCGTAATAACTTCTATCTATATTTCTAGAACAAATGCGATGATAAAGATATCACAACAATAGTGTGTTCCTCTTATGAAAAACCATATATTCAAAATTCTCCGCTAACTGCTACGGGTTCCCGTTATAACGCTCTATTGTGTTCGCTGATTGCGAGCGAATGTATGGCGTAACCATAAAGTTTATTCCATATCGCGGGCTTACGAAACAATGACATATATTGATTTGATGTGATAATATTCGATGGTAGCATTTACTAATGTTCTTATTTAAGCGACAAGGGGAGTAGTCTAATAATAGATTACATTGATAGATAGCATTTTTTAACTTCCCGTAGGGTAAATTATAGTAATCGCAAAAAACTCGAAAATCAATTTTTTTATATATCTTTACGTTTCAGAGGTTTCTGAACATTTTGGCATTTCTTAGAAAAAATGGATGTATGTGTGTATATGCGTATATATGTATGAGTGTATACAATTTTTGAATGATTCAAAAAGCATTCGATTTATATTGATAAAGAGACGTGCTAGTTTTTGGCAAAAGTTGGCCTAGCCGTTTTGGATATAGGGAACAAAGAGTTTAGGAAATGGAAGACAACGGAGCATCCTATTTGAATGACTCAAACAACATTTCACTTGTATTGAAGTAATTAAATATTGATTAAGTTTTTGCAATAGCTGGTCCAGAAAAAAAAGTTGAAAGAAATACCTTTTGGCGGTCAAAAATCAGATACTTTGTATTTTGAATTAACCGTTATAAATGTGTTCAAAAGCTTTAAGAAAATTTAAAATATTCATGATTTTCCAAAAAAACTAGGGGAGTGCATGGCATGGTGTTTTAAGGCAAATTGCTGGAAATTTCCGTTCCGTAATTAAAAATCGTAGTACGGAACCCAAAAAAATACACAAAATTAAATTAATTATTACATACATTAATTAAATATCTGATGATTTGATGTACACATGTCCAATAAACATTTTTGATCACCAAATGATATTTTTTTAACTTATTTTTATTGAGAGTCCGTAACCGCTGGACCTTCCTTACCAAAAATTTAATCAGTTCTTTATCTTGTCAATACAAGTAAAATGCTTTTTGAATTATTAAAATTGGACGCTCCGTTCTCTTAAAAACTGAGTTACCGTTTTTGATACTTTTTGTCCCTTATCTTCGGAACGGCTAGACTTGCCTTCGTCAAAAACTAATCAGCACGTCTCCTTATCAATACGAATCGATTTTTTTTTGAATTATTCAAATCGGTTGATCGGTGTTCCCGAAATTTTTGTCAAAAATTTGCATTTGCACCACACACACACATACACACATACACATACACACACATGCATCCATTTTTTCTAAGGTATGCCAAAATATTCAGAAACCTTTGAAACGTAAAGATATATAAAAATCTTCATTCTTCGATTTTTTTTGCAATTACTTTAACTTACCCTACGGGAAGTTAAAAATTCAATAATTCTAGTTTTCAAAAAAATTCTAAGTTTTTAAAAATATCAGCATTTTCAAATAAGCATTCAATATTAACCCTTTTAGTGCCAAGCGAAATATAGGTGCCTATGCGAAAAGAACCGGTCGAATTTCAAATTTTTACAAGGGTTCAGAAATATGCTTGTAAAAACCAAACGAGATACAATATTTACATGATTCAAAAAGCTGCATGTTATAGATGAAATACAGAACTACACAATGATACTAGTTTTTTAGAACTCATTTCTTTAGAAATCTCCAGCAATGCAAGTGGTAAAATGCAATAAGGCGCGAGCCAATATATAGGCTCTGACTCTTTTCGCAAGATATATCGGCTTCTGGCACTGAAAGGGTTAAAATTTGTTCAAAATTTTCAAAAATTTTGAAAGAATTCAAAATTCTCAAAAAAGTCTTTTTTTTTCTTTTATAAATGATGATTTTTTCTTTAAAAATGATAAATTATTATGCGGGAAATTTCAGCATTTTACTTAAGGCACGATGCATAACTACTTTTTGAAGCATTCAGCAGTAAAATTATTTAAAAAACTATAATATTTTAATTGTTATGCAAGAAAAACACTAGATCGGAAATTTTATCGTTTTTTTAGATTCCTGTCACTGTAGTTTGACAAGTAGTTTTTTCTGAACCTGAGTTATCAATGTTGCTTATTTTAGTTTATTTATAAAAGGTAAAGCACTCACAGTACATTGTTTTTATTTATAATAATTATCAATGCTGATTGTAAAGATTTTTTAATAACGTGCACTAGCCTGCCAACAAGGCAGTCATTGTGCAACCGCTAACCAACAGTTCCCTCGCCGGTCGCCGGTGGAGCCGCCCGCTGAACCGCATTCAAGTGTGCACATTGTTCCTCGTAGCTTTTGTTATGTACCTTGTATTTTCTCGGAGCTCGCGCATACCTTCATTTATTTGTGCAGCATTTGTATATTTGTCAGGTCGTTTCTACATTTGCTTGTACGCCGTGTACTTTAAAGCTATGCAATATATTCCCATACACATGCATACATACATATACACACACAGACACACACACACACATATATATATATATATATATATATATATATATATATATATATATATATGTATGTATGTGTGTGTTGATAAAACTATAAATTTTTTGAACGGGCTTCCATCCAGATAATAAAGATAAAGAAAGGTAAATTTTGTTTTTTAAAAAAGTGATTTTAAGGGTCCATATATTTTGAGTCCCAATTTGACTCTTCTTTAGTGGAAATAAAACTACAACTAGTGGTGTGTATGGCATCTTGCCTTAAGACAAATTGCTGGAACTTCCCGTACCGTAACTAAATGTTCGAGGAATATTGAATGTTTTCAAATAGATTATTAACAAATATTGTAACATTGTCTAATATTTATAAGAATTATATAAACTGAATTGCAAAGTTGAAACTATTTGTTTAAAGTATATTTCGATATATAAAAATTTTTTTTTTGAAAAAAAAATTGAAAAAAAAAAATGAAACAATTTTTTTTTCAAGATCAGTTATTTTGTTAAAACAAGCAAAAAGTTATTTGAATCATTCAAATCTGACGCTTAGTTCTCTCAAAAACTGCCATTTTTTGCACATTTAGCTTTGTATCTTCGAAATGGCAAGGCCTGCCTTTGCCAAAAACTAATAACCACTTCTCTCAATCACTACTAATTAAATGTTTTTAGATCATTCAAATCGGATGCTTCGTTCTCTCAAAAACTCTTATTTACTGCACTCTTTGTTCTTTATCTGCGTAACTGCTGGACCTGCCTTTGCCAAAAACTAATCAGCACATCTTCCTATAAATAGGAATCGAATGTTTTTTGAACCATTCAAATCGGTTGATCCGTGCGTCCGAAAACGTCGAGAAATGCAAAAATTTATAATTTCGATTTTTGAACTATTACAATAACTTACCCTACGAGAAATTGAAAAGTGACACAAATATAAAATACAATAAAATAAATCTAACATAAAGAATATATAAGATCAGAATATAATGAACTTTTGTATTTTATGTTTGTGGTATTTTATATTTGTATTATATTAAATTCTAATACTCTTCTTTTGTCACTATTTTTAATTTTAGAGGGATTTCACAAAATAATAGCTACATTATTTAACCAATGCAATGTAACAATTTCATATGGACATTTATAACAGAGTATATATTACCATGTATAACACTGTATATAACCTTAACGTAGTATTTCATCAGAAATATTCATCAGCAAAGTTGGAATAATTATTCATTTACTATTTTTTATTATTTACACCTTTATTCAGAGTAAAGTAAAGATTTAGTTGGTCTTTTTTACCCCAGCCACGTGTAAGCTTTTACATAGGTTGTATGAAATAAACTGTTGAATCTAGCTCAAAGACAACTACATCTCATAAAACAATTAAATAAAACGTACTTGAAAATTATATCAGAGTTTCGTAAATTAAACAACAGTGCTAACAAACAAAAAACCTGACAACGAAAGAAAATACTTTTATTAAGTATTTTAAAAATTTTCCATTTATTTCTGAATAGAAAAATCGCTGGGCACCTATATATACATTTTGCTCATTTGCTATATTGCTGTTAAAAAATCCTTAACTTTGCTTATTCTGAGATAGCGATGGACCTTTTTACCCGCGGCCATTTACCCTATATATGTGAAAGGAGTGTTTAACAAAAATTATGTGTTGTGACACAAATTATGATGGTTTATTCAGGAAAAAACATGCCTCATGTAATTGTTTCTGGGGCACATTTCTTATAAATTGAATTGATACATTTTGATATTGAAGGGTTTGATAATAATACTGAGATTTTCATTAATTTATTGAGTTTTGACTCACGAAGTAAAATTATTTGGCCTTGCATTACGGAAACATAGGATACAAGAATTCTGCAATCCAACATATCTTTATTAAATTATGCAATAATTTCATTTTAATAAATAATATTACGAAATTGGTGACTCCGTTTACTACGGGTGCTACGGTTCGAGCAACAACATAACAGTTTTCACATTTCGACACTTAATAACATGGATTTTGTAGAATGCCCAACAGTTGACCTATTAAATTTAAAGGGTTTGTTATTATAATAACTCAATTTTGATATTTTTTATTGGATCCAGCATTGCCAGGAAAGATTTATTTGCGCTTGCAAACATACTTCTAAGAATCAATAGGTTTTATAACTAACTAGCAAACCCGACGAACTCCGTTTTGCCACCAGCGGAAATCTTTTGGATGAAGAAATTTTTTGTTTGTTTCATATTTGAAAAGGAACAACAATAATTGGCGGCAAGAATTGCTCGTTGACTTAACCAAGCATAATTCTGATAATTCTCACTAATGTCATTACTCGAATTTTTAATTACGGTGCGTGAAGTTGCAGCAATTTGCATTAGATGCCATTAACCATTAATTTGCTATAAACCTTGGGAGCCCGAGACCTTTTCAACGAATGCAAAATTGTCGAAATCGGTTTGTGCGTTCTGGAGTTAAATCTTCAGGAAGGAAAACCCGACTTATTTTTATATACATGTAGATTAATAAAATATATACAAGTATATTTATAAAACTACGATAAAAATATTAAGCAACGTGTATTGTTTGTCCAACATTGTTGTGTATATTCCGAAATATAACTCCATTATCTGATACGTTATATTCTCACAGTTTGTAGTGAAATTCTCTGTGCAAAATATTTGAATTAGTTCTTGTACATTATTACGTAATTCGCTGGCAGTATATTTACTTGTGTGTCGGCGCATATGTGTCGGACGGATAGAGCGGGTCCCGACCTTTGGCCGGTCGCGACTCCGGGGCCTAGGTCGCGGGCAGGAGCGGAGAACCGTTGGGGGCGACCGAGTCGTTGGAAAGGGTTCGCATCTCCCGTTCTCTATTTTAACAAAAACATTTTACGACTCGTGCGTTTATAGAGATTGTTTCTTTTGTCTGCATTAGATAATAGTTAGGGGTAGGTCACATGAGAGTTGTTCGACGAGACTTTTTTTATTTGATTCGTTTTTTTGGGTCTGAGTTTCTGGAACGAAGTCTGTGTTAGTGTATAAATTCTTCTTATTTATATATTTTCAAACAATTATGTTTGCGGTAAATGTGTTTTTATAGAACGTTTCTCTTGATGTCGATTCTCTATTTTATCTAAGATTTTTTTATTTGTATTAACTAGAATTAACACATTATATAGAAATATTTTATGGAGTTTTGCAAACCAGCACTTCAACGATCACAATAGAATTTCATCAAAATACAAAAAGACTTATCTTGATGTCACCTTTCTATGTGTATTATTTTAATTCACTATATGTATTATTATTTTACTATATGTATTATTATTGATCTTAAATGCTTGAAAGCTCTCAAATTAGATCGGCAACTGTATATCCCAATTTGATTAACTTCCTGTAGGGTAAGTTAGTGTAATCGTCTAAATATCGAAATTGAAAATTTTTGCTTATCTCGACGTTTTGAAAGTTTCTGAACATTTTGGCATACTTTAGAAAATAGTTGTGTATGTGTGTGTGTATGTATGTATAGATACAATTTTTCGTCCACGTTTTCGGGCGCACGGATCAACCGATTTAAATCGTTCAAAAAACATTTGATTCCTATTGATAGGGAGATGTGCCGATTAATTTTTGGCAAAGGCAGGTCCAGCAGTTACGGAGATAAAGAGCAAAGAGTGCAGAAAATAGAAATCGAGTTTTTGAGAGAACGGAGCATCCGATTTGAATGATCTAAAAAACATTCAAGTAGTAATTATTGGGAAAACTGGTTATTAGGTCTTGGCAAAGGCAGGCCCAGCCACTTCGAAGATACGGAGCTAAATATGCAAAAAATGGCAGTTTTTGAGAGAACTAAGCGTCTGATTTAAATGATTCAAAGAACTTTCTGCTTGTTCTAACAAAATAATTAATTTTGAAAAAAAAAATTTCGTATATCGAAAATAATTCAGATTTATTTTTAATTCTGACTAAAGTTCTAATATACTTTAAACAAATAATTTCAACTTTGCAATTCAGTTTATATAATTCTTATAAATATTATACAATGCTACAATATTTATAATAATCTATTTGAAAACTAGTTTCAATTATAATTTTTGGTATTTTTTATTTATGTCGATCTTTTGAACCATACAGCCATTTATTTATATACATAACTTCATTTACATTTTATGTATTTATAAATTATTGTTATATGCACACGTATCGTTTTTTTTGCTAGATATCAAGATTTGCGCATTTTCTGAAAAAAAAAACGACACTTTTCTTCTGCAGTGTCTGGTACATTATTTACCTTTGTCTCCGATAGCTGATTCTTCTTCACACTGGTACTATTATTCTGTAGTGTTTCTATTATCCAAAGATAAATGTAGCACAATTAGATTATTATATCATTGTGATTTTTTCGCAATTTGTATATTAGCAATTTGTTTAATTTCTTTACATGATTTAATTCATTTATATTTATTTGTATGCATCTAATGTGAGCACATCTTTACAAATAAGCTCGCTTGGCTTCGATCGCAAATAATGCGAGGACTGTTGCCAAGATAAGGTCGGAAAACGCGTACGTGTTGAACGCGGTGTAAATTTAAATATCTTATAAACTTAATATAATATAGAACGCTAACCATATATTTACAATGTGTTGTATAATAGCAGACAAATATTTTAGGCATACGAGGCGATTAGGAAGCCCCATATGCGCCTTTTGTATCGTTCTATGTCTGTTGAGAATAACACATGCCTATATGGAGATAAATTTATGTTTTTGGTATTTCAAATACCTAAAGGTCTAGTTATATTATGAAAAAGTAAAGTTCGGTATTTATAATTTCTCAAAATCATCATAAAATATACTTTCTAAGTATATTTATTTCATTCATTTACACGTTTTTATTTTCATTTACTTTACTTTTAATTTACTATTTATTCTCTTTATTTACCTACAACTATTACTATCTTTAACTTTTTAATATTAGTTAGTACTTTCAATAATTAAGCATTTTTCCAAGAAACAGCTAGCATTAGAAGTTTAAGTTTCAATCAATTTACTTTAAATAAAAATATAATATAATAATACGGATTCATGAGTACTCTTTAGTATATACTTTAGAGCAAGGTCTGGTTAATTAAATATGATATAAGTATCAAAAAGCCATCGAATAGAATTATATAATGTTTGATACTTGACCGTGCCTGCATTAAGGCAATTTTGAAACTATTTATCACACTTATTGTACACAATTTATATTAATGCTTTAGACTCAACACTGACTGGTCTAATGATATTACATTTATATATACTAGCAATAAAAAATCCTAATCTACTACCCTAATTACACGATTTTAAAATATAAAAGTATCCGCTATTGTAATAAATTCTGTCCATAAATACGAGTAATTCTTCAATCATAATCCGGCTTTCTAAGAAATTAGGTTCCTTGAACCCTCAGTAATCACAGGTCAACATCCTGTTTGGATAAGGAATGTAATAGGCAATCGCTTGCAAAGAAAATGAAGCAATCAGAAAAATAATATAGAATTATTAAAATTTGTAACGTAATATTTCAACATTCTCAGCATTCATATAAGTAGCATCAGAATTAACTGAATATACATCATTATAAACTTTAAAATATGTAGCATATCAATCATCTATCAGTTGGATTGTAGAATCTTAAGTATTTATAAGAAATATTATTAAGAACTAAACAAGTATTTTTTCGAAAAGAAAGCATTTTAATTGCGGTGTTTTCTTATGCACATAAAAATATAAATAATATATGTATATAAATTAAAAATATCAATACGAATATCAATGTGGATATAAATATAGTTTGTTATAAACATTCGAAAATGTATGAATAACAAACCATTACATAAAGAAATGAGAAGTGATTAAAAATATTTCGAGTGGATTTATTACACATAATTTAAAACGAACAAACACGTTAACTCGGAGTATTTTTTAAAAGCAAATATAAAAAAAAATTAAATTATACTACTTGTTGTAAGGCCGTAATATTTCA
This sequence comes from Ctenocephalides felis, assembly GCF_003426905.1. NCBI lineage: Eukaryota > Metazoa > Arthropoda > Insecta > Siphonaptera > Pulicidae > Ctenocephalides > Ctenocephalides felis. The sequence continues at coordinate 4,777,104 of NW_020539725.1, read as the reverse complement.
GTAAGTTCTATAAGACCATGATATATATCGACAAAAAAAGTTCCATAAAAATCGACTTAAATTTTTTTTCAACAGTTAATTGCAAGAAAACGGCTTGGTAGATTTTCGCCTAAAGCTGATCAGATTCGGTAGTATAAGCTTAAATATGGATGAAAACTTTAACATTTTTCTTCAAATTACAAAGAAGACTCGGCAGATCGTCACACAAAACTGACAAATGATAGTCCTCATTGAGAAACATCAAATGTGTTTAAAATTTCTGAAATCGGTTCAGGCGTTTTCGAGAAAACGTCAATCGAAAGTCTAATTATGACAAATGCCAAAAAAACGATACTAATTTTTGCAAACTTTGACGATTTTTTTAAGTTCAACGAGTTGTCTGTCGTAGGGCTGTAATATTTTACTATGATCTATGAGACTATGGTATCTACCGTCAAAAAAAATCATAAAAATTGCCGAAAAAACACTTTGTTACAAGAAAACGGCCCGGCCGATCTTTACCAGAAGTTAATTAGCACGATTCCCAACCAATATCTTTCGAACAGATTTTGAATTTTCAAAATCGATTCAGATTTGCGGGCTAAATCGTGGACAAAATTTTTTTCACTTTTCTACAATTTACAAAGAAACGGCTTGACTGATCGGCGCGGAACATGGAGATACATTGAAATGGCTTTTAAATTTTTTAAATCGGTCCAGCCGTACTTGAGAAAACGTCGACTCACGGCAAAAATCTGTTCACATACACACGCACACATACTTTTTCCAACGTTGGTTTTATTCGATTCAGAATAGTTTGAAACTTCGAGAAAACATAAAATTGGCGAATAGTCTATTTTATCCCATAAATTTTTAAAACATAAAAGCAAATTTATCACATAACTACTAAGTCCGTCCAGCCGTCCGTCTACGTATCACAATGTCCTTCCAATATCTGTCTAGAGTGGCGCAGGACGTTGACAGAAGTTTAGCCTACGAGGCGCTACGGGATTGCTACGGGATTTTGCTCCGAGGTCTACGGGTTATGGCCGACGCCCGTGCGCTCGCTCAGATTCAGAACAATGCATGTTCGTCGTGACAGTTAATGTTGCAGAGTCACTTTTCTTGTCAGATATATCTTGTAAGTTCACTGATATATATTATTCACTACATTCGTTGGAAAAATAGTGCTTTGGGAAAATCTAATATAGCGAACATATTATTATACTCTTCGGCAACCACTGTTTTCTTTTACCATTTCAAATTATGGCAATGGAATTTCAAACTCTTGAATTCATGCATTGTTGTTCTGGTATAGTTAGGGTTGTAGTTATGATTTTTTTTAAAGCCTTACTTCTAACGAGCTTATTTCTATAACATTTCTATCATGCCTTAAAGCAAATAATAAACTAGTTGTAAGTAATATTTTGCCTTAAGGCAAGTTACACGAATCAATTTATATATATATATATATATATATATATATATATATATATATATATTGGTCCTCAATATGAACATATTCGAATTTTTTTGCTCCAAGGGCTGAAATGGTTCCAAATTGATGAAAAACAATTCTCTGAAAGTTTTAGCTTTTAATACTAACTTTTAGATAGTGCGCAATTCAATCTTATATTTATCTTATTATATCCATATATTATATCTTGATATACAATTAGATTTGAAAACGTTTATAATTTCTGGTAGTCTAGCGTTTAGTTTTAAATCATTATTTTTACGATGTATACAAAAAATACAGAAATATACTTTTTCTCTAAACCCTCATATTCAATAGTCTTAAAATTATAATTAGTGTATAGTTTCCCCGTCTACGTATTTGAACACATCATATATTTTAAATGCTCCAACATTCCTTCTATATTGAAATAAAAATATACACAAAACAATTATTAAAGACAGCAATAAAACACCTGCCTGGCAGCAATATAAAAGTGCAGTACCTACTACCTCTAGAAATGTATTTTCCGCTTGGTATTTTTATCATGATAATTATTATGAATAATTAGAGCAGAGATGCCTGAGTAGAGAATCTGGATGGAACTAATTGCTAGAACGCGCATTGTACTAAACCTACAAGTGTACTTCGATAATTAAACCCTTTGTCCCTACAGGTATTCATTCCATTTCGTAATTTCTCTACTGGAATGGACATAGTTCTATCAACTCTGAATGTTTTGTAATATGTACGAGTATAATAAAATCTACATCAATATTAATGAACATTTCTATTTTAATGAATTGTTTGACAAAGGAAATGGTACTGGATTTATATTAAGTTGCTTGGGTAATATTTTGCTGGTGTATAATATGACCTTTTGAGTAATTATTTAATGAAGTTCATAATATTACAGATTAACTAATTATAAGATGTGTGAACATGGCTAAAGCCATAAATTCAAAAATATTTTTTTATTTATTTTATGTCTTGTTTTTTGGTCAGTGGCAAAAGCTTTTTGCATATTAACTAGTAGCGCATTGAAGTATCGCTCCGAAGAAATAAAATATTATTTCCATTAAAAACAAATAAGATAGAGCGGGCCTGAAAGCTCCGCTCCACTAATATTTCAAAAACATGTAAAGTAGTTTTTTTTTCATCCATTTATAAAAGTAGAGTATAGATGAGTTATTGTCATATTTGAAAATCTACAACAAAAGTATTTTTTTTAATTGTTTTTTTTTTTTGGTTGTGAGCACTGTTGTTTAGTTTACGAGTTTAGCTATTATTTCGTTAAATTTCCTTTGAATTAAAAATAAGACTTTGTATCTGATTGCCCCATAGCTGTCCCTTTTTATCTGTGTAGTAAAAACATAAAGATCTCACAATTTTGGAAAATAGCTAAAAACATATTTCTGTAATTAGAAATTGACTGAGAATTTTGCTGAACATAGTTCTATAGTAGTTTGTTTGATACGCGTTATGTCTTGTGATGTAGTTTATTTGGTTTAGACAGTTTTTACTGAAATTAATTTAAACCTATGTGCCCTGCCCTATCCTATATCAAAATTAGAAACCTTTCAAAATGCCACTTTCCATTAGTTTCAGATTTTATTCCGTATATTTAAAACTTCGCAATATTGTTGCCAGTATGGAGGCATTTTAATCGTTGAAATAGGTTAATCCGCTCTATTGCAAATGTTTAGCAAAATTATATTTAAACTAGGTGTAAGTAGCATTCTATCTGAGGCAAATTACATGAACTTTCCGATACGTGCAGTAATTGACTTATTCTATCAAAATTGATATTGATTTTTTTAATTATATTGCACAAACACGTGCTTGTGTGTCCTAAAAGGTTATTTTAAATATTATTGAGTTTGATTGATGATTCAACTAATTTTTGTAAAACTGTTGAGTGCACGAGCTTTATTGCCGGGTTGAATTTCATTAAAAACGTTAAAACAATTTTTATAGAAACTCAATAAATTATTTTGTGAAATAATGCATATGCTATATGCAAATTCTGGTATGACTACGTATATCATGTATGTAATCCTTGATATTATTGGTAACATTTTTTTCACAACTAGATCTAAAAGTCTTCTAAACTGCTTGTTAGGTGACATAAACGTAAAGAATCTATTAAGATGATTATCAATTAATTTTGTGAACAATGCAAAAATTCATTAACTTCTGATAGCAATTTTTGCAAAAACGGTTACAAATAAACTGTTTTCTTACTAATTGCAAACGAACGGCTTGAAACTTTTATCTTACTAATTGCAATCGTCTCGCTAAAAGTTTAATCTAATGGCTTTTCAGCTGTTTTTCGTGACAAAAGTAAAATTTTGATACATCATATCCCAAGAGCGACATTTCCCACAAATTTTGATCACTATTTTAAAATTTGATTAACTTTTAAAATGAAACCACATGATGTAGTGGAATGTTATGCGAGGCTAGTTGAGCAAATTTTTACTTAAACGGATGTAGCATCTCAAGGAAAAGTCTCAATAACTTGCTATATGACTTAATGGATTTGTTGTTTATCGCTTAACAAAAGTGTTAATACTATTTTTTGGTAATAAGTCAAATTTAAAAGCTACAGCTGTTTAAATGCAAAAAGTCAAGTATGCTCAATGTACCCCATAGGTGAGGCAAGTTGAGCACTAAGAAAGTATAATGAAATCACAGGTTCAATGTCGATTAGTGATGAAATAAAATAAGTTTTTAATAACTAGTTCTATATTTATAATCTTTATTGACAGAGAAAACAAAACTTATAGTAATTTGCTTTGAATAATTAACGAAAAGTAGAATCAACAGAACAATATCGTATCTTAGGAATTATTTTACCATTATATTCAGTATTTTTGTTTAAAATCATTATTTCTTTATATTATTACTCATAGACTTAGCTTAAATCTTAAAAATAATAATCAATTTCTGGAAGTTAATGATAATTGTCTTAGTGACAGAACAAGTTTAGCAACTATGCTCAACTAACCCCAACTCGGAATTTCAAAATAAAAGTGAGTTTATAAAAAAAACGTGAGAATTATAGCCAGAATCTCTGTGCATATTAAAAGTACTATAATTATATTGAAGAATAACATTTACCTGATTAAAAATAAATAACATTTCACTAAACCAGACGAAAACTCGTGATGAATTACGTTTTTACTTTTTGGTCTCACAATAAACAAAACGCCCGTGAGCCTCACTCATTTGTCCAGCGGCCACTAGCGATCGCGGGATGTTTATTTCTCCCAAACCTCTATCTTTCCGCCATATAATGCCTAAACGGACGGTGAATAGTTTTCGAGATATTTTGATTGCTCAACTTGCCCCTATGCTCAACTAGCCCCGCTCTACCCTAAAGATCGACCTTTACTAAAAACAAATTAGTACGATTCCCAACCAATATTTTTAAACAGTTTTTGAATTTTAACAGATTCAGGATTGCGGACTAAAATGTGAATGATTTTTTTTCAATTTTCTGCTTATTACAAAGAAATGACTTGGACAATAATTGTGCAGAATTAATCAACACGAATTCTTATTGATATATATCGAATGGTTTTTGAATTTTTAAAAACGGTCCAGCCGTTCATTAGAAACCGTGGTCGAAAGATTGAAAATGGGCTTACATACACATACACACACTTTTCCGAAAATTTCTCTCAAATGCTTCAGAATGACTTGAAGCGTCGAAAAAACGTACAATTAGCAACTCGGATATATTGGTGAAAACATAAACTTTTCCTTCGGGAAGCTCATATAAATATATTCATAAACATACAATTGACAGATATTTTGAAGTCGTTTTCATCCTACTATGATTTTAGTGATACAACTTTTTCCAAGTTAATGAACAAAAAGTTATATCTATGCTTTTTAGAATTAATAAATATATATTGCCACAGTGTTAACAATAGATGGCAATGCTATATGCAAACATTTTGATCTTTTCGCAGAATTTGTCTTTGCTTAGAGAATGTCAACACCGGCTCTACGATCAAACGTTACAATGCAATACAGAAATAATATTATAAGCAATAAAGTTAAATATTCAAAAGTTCCTATCATTCTATTTCTTACAGTGAAAATTTTCTTTCATTGTACACGTGTGTGTGAAAAGATGATACCATCGCCTCTAGTATAAATGTGCATATTTCACATTATATTGAATTTATGTCATATGAAATTACATTTTCTACCTGCAATGTGAAATATTGCAGAATTAATGTATATATAAGGCAGACACGAATATTTGTATGCGAAGGTAATAAAACTCTCGGAGTATCAATCTTTAACGTTTTATTGGGCAATATATAGAAGAGCTTTTTACAAGAGAATGGAGTTCGAGTTATATTGAGCTAACTTTTGGGAGCCATTAAGGAACTATTCTTACTATTCTGACGGGTTCTGATTATTTATGGGTACTGAGTGCAAATTACTACAAACTGAATATAAAACTGACGATATTTCATCTAAAAAATAAAACGAAATTGATGGTTAATGGATTTTCAACTTCTGAGGAATGGTAATTGTTTATGCTGTAAAACAGAAATTCTACACAGAATGAGAATTCCTTACATTCGATTTTGGAGTGTATTATCATACAGTTTTATGAAAATATGAAAATAGCAACACATAGATTTGAATATAAATTAATGTTATTTTCCGATTTCATAATAAATATTTTGAAAACACGATAAAACGCTTAGTCCGATACGTAATTATCTTTGTATAAATGTGTTAAAATATAAGATCATTCAAGTGAAATTACCTGTTATTTTTAACTTCCCTTAGGGTAAGTTATAGTAATCGCAAAAAAATCAAAAATGAAAATATTTATATATCTTTACGTTTCAGAGGTTTCTGAATATTTTGGCATACCTTGGAAAAAATGGATGTATGTGTGTGTGCGTGTGTGTATGTGTGATCGGATACAAATTTTCGTCGATGATTTCGGGAACACGGATGAAGCGGTTTGAATAATTCAATAAACATTTGATTCGTAATGATAAGGAGACGTGCTGATTGGTTTTTGGCGAAGACAGGTCTAGTCGTTTCGAAGATATGGGGCAAAAAGTGTCAAAAACGGACACTCAGTTTTTAAGAGAACCGAGCGTCCGATTTGAATAATTTGAAATTTGAAACATTTTACTTGTATTAACAAGATGAAGAACTGATCAAATTTTCATGAAGGTAGATCTGGCGGTTTCGGAGATCTAGTAAAAAAAGTAACAAGTAAGATCATTAGACATATGCACATCAAATTGTCAGATTTTTTATAGAGTTTTTAACAATAAGTATAAATTTTATTTACATTCCTATGGGTTCCGTACCAGTGTTTATCCGTTAGACGGCGACGCGACGCTTACGCGCTTCGATATTTCTTCTCTATGCAGTTAAAGCAGTACGATTGATTTGAAAAAAAGTTCAGAGTTTCCAAATATTTCAAAATATTTTTTTTTCAAAAAGTATTTTTTTTTTCAAAAAAAAGTAAGTTTTTGTCAAAAATTTATATTTTCTCAAAAATCTAATTTTTCCAGAGTAAATTTTTTTCAAAAAATATTAATATTTAGAAAAAAAATAATTTTTGTTACGGGAAGTTTCAGCAGTTTGCCTTAAGGCACGATGCCATGCGCCCCACTAGTTTTTTAATATATGTTTAAGAATTTATATTTAAACTGGTAATTTGGTGTGCATTTTGTTCAATGACCACAAAATGAAATGAACTGTTTTAACTTTTTTTTCTAACAAGTAAAATATTTTTAATCATTCTAATCTTTCTCTCAATAAATGCTTATCTTTCGCTTATTTTGCCTCGTATATCAGAAATTGCTAGACTTGTCTTTGCCAAATGCTAATGAGCTCGTCTCTCCGTTAATACAAATCGAACCATTTTTTGTTATTTGAATCATTCAAATCGGTTGATCCATGCTCCCGAAATCGTGGACGAAATATACAAATACAAAAATCTAATACAAAATACAAAAAATCTAAAAAATCAAATGCAAAAAATCTAAATTTCGATTTCTAGCGATTTCTGTAACTGTTGCAAAACGATTAGTTTTACATGAATATTTTTACACGTACAAGTTTTTATATTGATATATGTCAGATGCTTTAATGTTAATATTTTTTCTTACAAATTCATTTTAATTCTCATAGTCTTTAACAATATTTAATTATTCCAAGTGTATGTCCAAGTATTTTAGTGGTTCGTTGTTTCCTTAGTGTATCCATTGTGCTCGGCTAAGTAAATTACATTTATGCATCACTTAAGTCTCGAGTAATTTGGTAGTCAGATAAGCTCTTTAGGTAACTTATGCATATTGCAGATTATAATCTGTTTTGCATTCACTAGATTATAAAATTTACCTTGTTCTAAAGCTGATCAGAATCCAAATCTATGCAGGACTGAATTATTTCCGCATGAGTTGCTGGCTTTCGCATTTGTTAGGTTGCATTGGAATTTCATTGTTGTGAAATTAATATTAATTAAAATGCAAGATTTAATTTAGTTATTGATTTCTCAAGGATAGTTAGAAAGGAAGAAACAGTGAATGATATATTAAAAATACTTCATATTTGTGTTCTTAAATTTAATGATGATCTGAATTACATTGAGAATTGCTTCAGTATGACATTCAATATGTTAAGGGAATTGAAAGGAAAAGATGAAAATATTCAACTTTAATTTTTCATTTTTAATTTTTTAACTTCCCGTAGGGTAAGTTATTGTAATCGTCCAAAAATAGAAATTAAAAATATTTGCATTTCTCGACGTTTTGAAGGTTTCTGAACATTTTGGCCTACCTCAGAAAAAATTGATGTGTGTGTGCGTGTTTTGTGTGTCCGCATTTTTCGTTCACGTTTTCGGGCGCACGGATGAACCGATATGAATGGTTTAAAAAGGATTCGACTCCTATTAATAGCGAGATGTGCTGATTAGTTTTTGACAAAGGCAGGTCAGTTACGGAGATAAAGGGCAAAGAGTGCAGAAAATAAAAATCGAGTTTTTGAGAAAACTGCGCATCCGATTTAAATGATCTCAAAAGCATTCAATTAGCAATGATTGGAGAAGTGGTTATTAGTTTCTGGCAAAGGCAGGCTCAGCCATTTTGAAGATACAGAGCTGAATGTGCAAAAAATAGCAGTTTTTAAGAGAACTAAGCGTACGATTTGAATGATACAAAGAACTTTCGGCTTGTTTTAACAAAACAATTGATTTTGGAAAAAAAATTGTTTCAATTTTTTTTTTATTCTTTTTTTTTAAATTTTATTGTATATCGAAAATAATTCAGATTTTATTTTTTATTCTGACTAAAGTTCTAATATACTTTAAACAAATAATTTCAACTTCGCAATTCAGAGTATATAATTTTTATAAATATTAGACAATGTTACAATATTCATAATAATCTATTTGAAAACATGTAATATTCCTCGAACATTTCGTTACGGTACGGGAAGTACCAGCAATTTTCTTTAAGGCACAATGCCATACGCCCCACTTTGTGATCTGATTTTAGCTTTCTGCAACAAAATGCTTAAATAAATGTATGTGAGTAAAAACTTTTTGCTAACAGGAAAGACTAGGTACGGTTGTGCCACCTTTTAATGATAAGTAATGATTTTATTGATTTACCAGTTAGGTGGGCGAAAAGCGAATTTTATGGTGATTTGAACACAGTTTACGCTAAAATGCTGAAATACTGTCCTTAAATAGGATGGAGTACTCATTAAATAAAATTAATCATTATGATATATAATTAAAACCAAACTATATTAAATCGTAGGGGAAAACGATGATTTTTTTTCTTATAAGTGTATATACATTTTGATATAGCTTGTAAAAACAATAATTTTTATTTTTAACTAAGCAATATTAGTATAGAGCATTAAAAAAATTGAAACCTTCGAATTGTAGATGTGGGTAGGACAACATATGTCTGGTCTAGCTAGTGTATATATATATATATATATATATATATACTCACATCCTAAATCTATAAATAACCGCAACCGACCCAAACTCTTATAATATATTCATTAAATGCACGTGTCCGTATTCAAAATAAAATTTTCATTTATTCAGGTATCGGAATAATTTAAATTTCAGAATCTTTTTCAAAGGTTTCTGATACTTTCCACAATTTAAATTCAATGCATTTATTTTACGCTTGCCCAAATAATTGTATTCAAAACAACGAGACCGAATTTCCATACAGAATCTGGTAACTTTTCATCTAATTATCTTTTACGCACTCACGCATCGTTTTAGAGGAAACGGATATCTAAAATAAATATGTAAACATGAATGAGTAAATAAACAATTTTATAAATAGACTTTCATATAAATACTCTTGTAATACATTGGTTGAAAATATTGGGATAATTGTAACTTATTATATTTATATGAGCTTTCTTTTATGGTAATAAATAATACTTTCAAGTGCCTAATTTAGTATTTCCATTCAATTCAATAAGTATTTTATTTCAGAAGTCAAATAGCGGAATTGGGATAAAAGGAAAACAATGAACTATGATTGTTTGAACAAGTTTCTATTATCGCAATGATTTAGTGCCCTATATTAATATGATCTGTCGACCAAATTGTTTTTAAAAAGTCAAAAAATAGGTTTTGGTTCGATTTCTTAAAGATAACTGTTACATACTTGCATACAGATAGATCACTGTGTTTGTTATTTTGCTGTAAGTTGAACATTAGTAGTTAATTACCAGCAATTATCATTTGCATTGATAATTTAGTCAGTCATGACTGTGATTGGTTTTCAAAAGATTGCGTTGGATACGGTTGTGACATACATTCCTCGACTTTTTCGGGTGTATAACGTAACTAAAACCACACACGAAAGATAAAACAAAGGAAAATTCACATATGAAAAAAAAAGATTCCACAAAGATTTCTTGTTTTTTAGATTCTCAAAAATATTTAATTTCAACTTTATAAATCATTAGTTTTAAATACTAAAGCATGAAATTGCCAAAACTGAAATAAAAATAAAATGAAATTACCAAACTATGATGTTTGGCAAATGTTTTCTTTGATGATTTTTCTAAAACTTTGTGGCTCTCTTAGAAGACAACCAAATGATGTCATATCTATATAGAATGATTATCAATACTGCTTGATATCAGATTAACAAGTTTTATATAATTTGTATATAGTTATCACTTTGCACGTAATTTGTATTAAATTTTATAGTGTTTTTGTATTACTTTGTATATTTTCATTCTCATTTTCTTGTAGAATACTTGATAATTAGTTGTATGTAAATATATTATTACATTTTCCTTTCAAATGATAGTTTCTATTTTTCAATTTATCATTATTGTATAGAACCCTATATTTATTATTATTAGTATACTAGCCGACCCGACGAACTCCGTTTCGCCACCAGATGGTTTCGTGAGAAAGATGAAGAAATTTTTTGTTTGTTTTATATTTGAAAAGGAAAAATTTGATTTTATTGTACAACAGTGATGAATTTATTTCGATTACAAAAATGAAGTGTTTTTTAGTTGAACTTCTCTAAGTAAATGAAAGTGAATCCGCAAATTATCCGTTTCATTGAACTGCTTTTGGTAAACCACATTTTTCGTTTTTTGGTCTGACGTTAACACAAACAAAGCGGATGGTTTTCCAACTCGTGAACAGGCAACGTATAACTGCCCATGTGAAAAACAATGATTTTCTAAATAATCCATTTGAAATTTATCCCGCAAACACTAAGCGATTGGCCTTGCGACTTGTTATTGCGAACGCAAGGTGAACTAAAAATTGCAATCGTTTGAAGTCAAAACGGAAGACCAGTCGGAATCATTGGTATGTCACCAAATCGCCAGCAATTTTTGATTGAATGGCGATATTCAGAGCGTGTATATCATTATTCTTTGCGGCAAGAATTGCTCGTTGACTTAACCAAACATAATTCTGCCACTAATGTCATTACTCGTATTTTAATTACGGTGCGTGAAGTTTCAGCAATTTGCATTATGGCTTTTCTTAGCTATAAACCTTGCGGAGCTCGAGACCTTTCCAACGAATGCAAAATTGTCGAAATCGGTTCGTGCGTTCTGGAATTATTTTGTCAGGAAGGAAAACCCGACTTATTTTTATATATATAGAAGATAACCCTATTTTTAGCAAAACAATGCTTATATTGAAAATTTTTCTATAAAAGTTGATGTTTAATTACGAATAGTTAAAATGTTAACTCAATGTGGATGGAATGGTAGGTCTATAACATGTAACTTTTTAAATATTTATGAGAATGTATATGAATTACTACGGAACTCAATATTATATCTGTATAGCTCTATTTATATTCTGTATAACGAATCTCATAAATTAATGTATACAAAAACTATACTTTTTTGTCTTCTAGAAGACAATTTTGTTATTGTATATTGTGTATACAATTTATATTTTTTATACGCAGAAGCTGGTGAGTACTTTTTCGGAGGAAAAGTATTCACTAGCTTCTGCGTATAAAAAGTATAAATTGTATACACAATATACAATAACAAATTGATTAATAAATTTTCAAATTATTGATAAATATTGATAATAAATTGATTTGTTCGAGTTTTTCTAAATATGCTGGACAAAGGATAACATGTACTCTAATATAGCAAAAGGAGTTTTTAATATTCAACTTATACCCTGCGAGTTAATCAATTATTAACGATTTACTTCCATAATACATAAAAATGGGATACATGAGAACAATTTACATTTCAATATGCAAATCGTTTACGTTCGACACACCTGGCTGCACCTTCTGTCAGAATAGTCTTTCTTCATCTCGGTTGTTCCTCGTTCCCGATTCCGGGTCCTTTTATCCGGCTGTAAAACCTAACGAGTATCCAGTGATCTGCCGTCATAAAGCTCGACTTGCGAAAATAACAGAAGGGAAGCAATGACGTCACGTGCCGAGCTTTACGTAAGAGCTTTCAAAATGGACGATGACAACTGTCATCGCGCCAAAAGCGGCGAATGGCCGATCAAGTGAGGCTGTTGCACAGCATCGTCTATTAGGATGAATTTGGGATAGAAAATAATATTTATATTGCATTTATTTATTAATTGTATATACGAGTATAAACACACACACGCACACACACACACACATATAGGAATGGTTAGGCAAGGAATGGCTAGGCAAGCTAGTATATATATATATATATATATATATATATATACTAGCTTGCCTAGCCATTCCTTGCTGTAGCTTATTATTATAAAAAATTCCGTATATATTATTGAATATTGCTCAACATAGGTTCAGCAATTGTGATATTATGGCTGAAATAAATTTTGATGTGAGCGAAATCAATTTCCATATACAATATATGTTGCGAATTTGATAATGCTATTTGATAATAATAATGTATAAAATGTATGTGAAAAATTATTGGGCTGGACCAGTGGCTATATCTATATCTTAGTAACATATATATGTTAGTAATTTCTTTTTCGTTGAATATGATTCCGTTAGTTCTTTGTTAGGTTTACCGATTTAGTAAATTTATTTATGAGAATGAAATTATTGTAAAAATGCATAAAATGTATTCGAAACAAGTTCGATTTTTTTTTGTTAATTCATGTAAACATGTTTGGATACAAATTTGCAATATCGTTTGCAAAATGTCCAAATTTCGTCACGCTTATGTTTTTGTAATTATCTAACTAGTATAATCCTCATTCAGTTTGAAATAATTAATATTGAAGTAGTGAATAGCAACATGCACTGTGACACATATAATTGAAAATACAAAAGAATTGCAATAAAGAATCTATAACACATAGACTTTTATAAGAAAATGATAACAATATGTATAACCAAAAGCTCAAGAAACACCAATACTAACAATTTTATCATTAGGTCTCAATTATTATAGATATATCTATAGTGAAATTATGTACTTGTGTACAATCATATTCATTATTAATAATAAGTATCATCATTAATAATAATATAAGGCATATTCTTAAGTTGCTTTATGTCAGCTATTGATAATATATATGTATATGTAGATATATATATATATATATATATATTGTAGAGTTTCGAACAAGAATCCAAAAATAATACAAAATAAAAAAACAAGAAAAGTTTTTAATAAACAATTTCTTTATTTAATTATTTTTTTACTGTCAACGTTTCGGAACTAGGTACGTTCCATCTTCAGGACATCTGTCAAGAAACATGATCTTGATGAGATTTAAACAAACAATATGCTTAGGAATAGAAAATAGATTTTTCTTGAATAATAAATTAATTGTAAAAAATAATAATGTACAGAAATATGATA
>NW_020539725.1:4742850-4762309 GCF_003426905.1 Ctenocephalides felis | reverse complement strand
TAAGGCTAAATGCCACTTTCAACTAGTTATGAATATGAATATAGGGCATAAAAATATATTGTGAATTACAAAATAAAAGCAATAAAACAAGTTCGAAATAGTCGTAATAGAGTTATATGAAAATCTAAATAAGAACTAAATATTACAAATGCATAGATATATGAAATCTATAGTCCGACCTGCATTTTACATTTCAACAATGTTAATCACCATTGTCGAAATAATCATAACTCTCGCTATAAATTGGCGAATTCGGGGCGATATAGGGGTGCCATCACGAAATTCATACACAAACCACCCTGGTCTTAGGGAAGGCACGTATTGCCGAAGTTGTCGAAATATCTGGAGCAGGAAATTTATGTAGAACATCAATATTCTTATAAAAAAATAATATAATATAGCTCGTTATATAATTCAATTCAAGTATATGAATTTAAAAAAAATTAGCTTGTACAGTGTGTTTTTTTAAATATGTGGTATTTTTACTGTTATCTATTTATACCCTGTAATAAAAGATAATAAAATCCATACTAACATCACTACTGTTTATATATTTTATGTTCCATCATTTTCGCTCTTAAACCAGATCGATAGTGTTAAAAATATCATAAAATAATCTATATAATCTCATTGCGTTATAAAGTTTGAATTATACTGGTGAAGTATCGTATAGTATTTGTATAAATTTATCTAATGCACAAATTTTAGCAATTCCATAAAATGAAAATTGTTAATAAAATACGCTTCAATCATGATTCTAAATTGAACCTTATTTTCAAAAACAATTTATAAGGTAACTTAATATTAAAGTAACTGCATGTTAATTTCTAAATCTATTTTTATAAAGCTTTAAAATCACATAATATACCATTATCTGATTTTGTTGAGCCTCAAAATCGAATTTTCCTCATTCTATGTATCTATTAGACAGATAAAATAATATAAGAAGATAATTAATTATGTATAGCTCCCAAATCAATGGCTAAATAGATAAAACAGAATAGCAAATTGGTTCAAAATTTGAAAATTGCAGGATTTTCAGAAAAATGAAGCTTACGGTTTGAAGAAACATCTGTAGAAATCCAAAGAAATATAATTATTTATAAAAAAATAATAATTTTTATTAATAAAAATATTTTTTCTAAAATAAGTTAGTCAGTGTATTTTTATAAAATAGTTAAAAAGATAGTTTTATATTTGATTAATCAATACAATAAGCATTTACTTCTTAAAACTCAATATCATCAAGATGAATATTGGCAATTATAAAATAAAAATATAAATAAGCTAAACTTCCAAATTCTTCAAGAACAACATTTGTTAAACGAATACCAAGACTTTATGATTGTGTTTTTCATAAATTGTTCGAAATATAATATCCCCAGCTCGTTCTCGGTGAGGTTTGAATATCACCCCGCCCTGGAATGAGTTTTTAAGCGGGCCCCCTAAATTGGGGCGGTGTTGGTTGTGACAACATTAATTCGAACGTGCCGCGAATACGAGATCAAAAGTCATAGGAAAACGGCATTAAAGGAACGAACGAGCCAAATGTATATTCCTATATACAAGCAGAAATAAGCTCTTGTACACAAAACTCAGTTTTTTTCAATATGCCTTTTGCAATCTCCTCTTGAATGGATTTGTTTTCACTCTTTCGGATCTACTTCCCTCTAGTCGGAGGGCTGAAGTTAATGTGCCATTGGGGTAGATTAAAGATTTTATAAGCTTTTTCATATTTACTATTTTTGTTAAAATTGTAATATAATTATAAAAGGAAAGAAAGTTTACTTTAATTAAGATTAAATAGTTAAAGGTCTACCCAACCATGATTCTCCAATTGATATTTTTTTTAGGTTTGATTCAATTTATTTTGAAATCTGTTAGATAAAACAACGGACAATTTTTTTTAGCATTATAAAAAGGGATAACAATATAATTTGATTTAAATAGATTATAATTTGGCTCCCCCCGGAGAATCTATTAGAAGAATTGGTGAATAGAAGACAGTTTAGACAGGTAGACTTGTAGACAGGTAAGCAGGTAGACAGGTAAAAAGTAGAAACCAAACAAAATTTTAAGGTAAGCAGGTTCGACAGGTAGGGAGGTAGGCAACTAGACAGGCAGTCAGGTAAACATGTAAGTAGGTAATAAAGTAGAAGAAATGTAGAGAAATAAACTGGTGAAAATAGACAGCTAGTTAGCTATACTGACAAATAAGTAGACAGGTAGAGAAGTAATATAGAGTAAATGTACACATGTGAATAGCTAGACATGTAGACTGGTTAACAGAGGTAGAAAAGCAAAAAAGTTGGCAGGGAGATATCTAGATACGTAGATAAGTGTACAGATAAATAGATGGATAGGTAGATAGGTAGATAGGTAGATCGGAAAAATTAAAATTACATTTGATTAAACCAGTTATTTACACATATCGGTTAGTTCATGTAACATGCCTCAAGGCAAAATGCACCCGACAACTGATGTATTAAAAGTTATAGGACTAGTTTACGATTTAGTGAGTAAAATAAAAATAAATTATCACGAATTTTAAATAAAAGAGATTACAATTAGTTGAGAAGAATCAATTGATGTACTTATTATTAAACAAATTTAAAAATCGTTTTCTGCAAAAGTGCGTTGAGATTTTTTTGTAAAAAGTACTTTACCGCCCCGTTAAATTTACATTTATATAAAAATAGCTACGCCGATCCATTCTTCAAACTTATAAATATCCTGATATATTTTAAATAATTTTCAAATGGACTTTGAAATGAAGTAATTATTTGCGTATAAAAAATACGTATTTTGTGGTTCCGTGGCAAGCAATTTAACTTTGTAAATCAAAGATCCAGGCTATCGACATTATAATTAGCAATATATCTTATAAAACAATTGGATAAATAATACTTAAAAATAATATTAAGGCTTTATGAACTAAACAACAATTCTCACAACTAAAAAACTAACAATGAAAGAAAGTACTTTTGTTATAGATTTTCAAACATTGCCGTCTATCTCCTGAGAGCAACGTTGCTTGATTTAAGGCAACTGCTGATTACAAATATTTTCCCTGCTACTATCAAACACTGTGGTTGAAAAATTCCTAGTTGTACTTGTTTAGCTCCTTTTATATAAAACAATAATTATCCCAATCTGGACATACGGTATTGAGCGATGGGCGCGCGCAAGCGATTCAAATATAAAAAAATACAAGTAGCGCAATCGAAAATTTTAAGATGCATTGTGAACGCACCCTGGTATGTTAGAAATGACACCCTACATACAGACCTAAAAATAAAAACTATTAATGAAATGATAACAGAAAGGAGCAAAAAATACCACGAAAAACTACCAGGTCACCCAAACATATATTTAAAAGAATTAAGCGAGAAATATCCCACACGAAGATTGAAGAAAAAATGGCCTTACGATCTTAAATAAAATGTCAAAAAATAAAAAAGAGAGATATCTCATAGGAAATAATCTCTTAAATGCATTAACATTACAGAACATTGTCTTAAAAAATGTATATTATTTTGATTGACAATAAAACTATGCAAATAAAAAAGTTGTACTTGTTTTTGAGGTGGTGGTCATTTTTACCCGTGGAATTTTAAATCTACAAATCGTGTCTACAATTTGACTTTCTTATGGCTTCACTCAGGTATGGTCTATATCAATGCTCCTCTTCAAATATTTGATAAATATTTTTGACAACCATCATAGTTTTCTCTAAACTGACTTTTCCTCAAATCCTACCGGCTCGTCGACCGCCTGTCTTATATCTGTTTGTTTAGCAGAATTTATATTAGCGTTATTGAATGCTCGAGAATATCTATTTTAGAGGCTTAAGAAGGGAAACAGTGACGAACAGAAGTCGCGGCTCTTGGCGCCTTATCATATTCCTGGGTGACATTCGTACACAATGGCAAACCACCGATAATGGGATTTTAACGAAGATAAGCAAAATGTTTTTCAAGGAAATTTCAACGAAGGGCCAAGAAGAAAACGAGATGGAATTGTATTCCGTGTTTATTCAGTTTGATAACAGACATTCAAATGAAGGTGAGTGAAATATTAAGGAATCTTTTGAATTTGTATATCGGGGCGGTTTTCTGTACAAATCCTTATTTAATATTAATGGGTTTAATTGTGCCACTTATGTAATGAGAAAATTCTGATTAATATTTGAATAATAGAATGAAACAATCATTTCTACAGATTTTTACTGTGACAATTTATATGGTTTTCAACGTCCATAAATACCGAGTTCATAATGTGCGAATCGTGGCCAAAATAAAGTGCTAATATTGATAGTCATATTGGTTCTACCTGAATTTCATGACCTTTGATTTATTTTCCGTGTTGCCTTTTGATCACAAAACTAATTATTAACTTCCCGAAAGAGAAGTTTATGTTTTCATCAAAAAATCCGATTGGCTAATTTTATGTCTTCTCGACGTTTCAAGCCAAAGTCGTACATCGACGTTTTTTCAAAACCGGCTGGACCGATTTCAAAAATTTAAAAGCCATTCGATGTATCGCAATGAGGACTAGCGTTTATCAATTTTGCACGTCGATCAGCCAAGCCGTTTTCTTTGTAAATAAGAGAAAAGTGTAACATTTTTCATCCACGTTTTAACCCGCAGTTTTGAATCGATTTTGAAAATTCAAAAACCGTTTAAAAAATATTAGTCGGAATCGTGCTGATTAGTTTTTGGTAAAGATCGTCCGTGCCGTTTTCTTGTAATAAAATATTAATATTTTTTTTTCGACGATTTTTATTATTATTTTTTGACGGTAGATACCATAGTCTTCTAGATTATACTAAAATATTACGGCCCTACGACAACTCGTTTAAAAATTCGTCAAAGTTTGCAAAAATTAGTATCGTTTTTATAGCATTTATCAAAATTAGACCTTTCATTGACGATTGCTCAGAAACGCCTGAACCGATTTCAGAAATTTAAAAACCATTTGATGTGACTCAATGAAGACTATTGACTGTCAATAGCTATTTTTTAACCTATATTTATCCTGTCACGACCGTTCTGAGGGTACGGTCGGTAGACACACTCGCCCATTTC
The DNA here is from genome assembly GCF_003426905.1 of Ctenocephalides felis. Lineage (NCBI taxonomy): Eukaryota > Metazoa > Arthropoda > Insecta > Siphonaptera > Pulicidae > Ctenocephalides > Ctenocephalides felis. The sequence goes on along the minus strand of NW_020539725.1, from coordinate 4,757,222 downwards.
TTGTATGATTTGATTTTATAATAAAACCATCATATTTAAGGACAGTATTCCAGAATTTTTTTGTAGACAAATGTTCAAATTGCCATTCAATTTGCTTTTCTACCAACTTACTGGTAAATTAACAAAATTATTGCTTATAAAAAAGTTGTACAACAGTACCCACTTTCTAAAACTATTAGTATAATTTATATATAATGCTGTTTTTCATTGATCTATAATTCTTACTATAAAATATGAATTATGACCGAGGCACGTTAATGCATAATCAAAATAGGATATGAAGACAAAATAGTATACTGCGATGTAGAAAGGCGATATTATACATTGAAGAGACGTTAGTAATGAATTTACTAATTAATGATTAAATGTAACCAATTTTTATTAACTTCTTGAGTAGATTAGAGTTTTATTTGGAATACTTAACGACGAGAATTGGAACATTTGTAGCTCTTCTGGAAGTGTGTGAATTCAAAGAATTTATTTAGATACAAAAGTTTATTTAGCGCTTTATTATAATATTTCAGTTGTTACTTTTTCAATAGTTCAGGACTAACTAACTTTATATTTTTACATTTTTGAAAATATTTCCAATATTTATAGTTTTATGATAGCTCGCCGAGGGTACATAAGCTATCATAAACTTTTATTAATTGTTGTCTGGCAGATGTACAAGATATTCGCAACATTTACCGTTACTTGGGATTATACATCGTTCAAATGAATTCACTTATGACTATCTTATATATAAAAATGGATCGCAAAATGTGTTGGTAAGCGCATAACTCAACAACGCCTGGACCAATTTGGCCAATTATTTTTTTAAAATGTTTGTTGAGGTCCAAGGATGGTTCTTACGGAGAGAAAAAATCGAATAATTTCCGGAAAAACCCTAAAAAGAACCCTTTACTTTTTCTCATACAAACATTTTCTAACTAAAACGTAGAATCAATTTGAGCTTTATTGCTATTATATAAAGTTCATATTAAATTACAAGTACTCACTGTAGATTCCTTCTGAACGATTATGCAGATTTTAATAAATCTTTCTGAAATTTGTTAAGGAAATTTCTAGGATGTATATAATTATAAAGTACTGGGATTTATGTGGAATATTGTAGAAATAAATGGAAAAAAACTAAAAACGACATGTCATTATTTGCATTGAAAACAAATGAAAACTATCGTCTTCCAAAAATTTCAATTTGCTTATGAACCTTGACAATATTAGAATATGTATAATGAATTTATGATTATGAAAAAGAAAAATGAAATGTCTACATTATTATTGCCAAAAAGCAGCTGAGATGTGCTAGAAATTAAAATAATATAAAATACAGTATATGTATGGCAGATTAAATGATACATATATGAACAGGATATGACAGATTAATTCATTGAAATATGAAATTAAGTATTAATCAGAGCCGGTTCTACTTTTAATGCGATGCATGCGAAAAATACGAGCTCCTTAATGCGAAAAATACGAGCTCCTTAGGGGCGCCAACACAAGATTCGGATATTAAATTTTGAATATAGTTTTTAATTAATATAGTTTATTATTTCTTTGCATCATTTACTAATCTTTCCACAATATTTTTAAAATTCGTAAAATTTTCACTTTATAACAACAAACAACAAATGGGAAAGTAAAGATGAATATTGGATTCATACAATTCGGCCCTCACGATATCGATTAGGAGAAGTTTAAGATGTCATTTTGGATATCTTGAATAATAAAAAATTAAATGAATTTAATCCAACTTGAGATACCAGTATTATGTTATGATTATGGTTATGGTATACCGTTTAAAAGACTTCCATTTCCAATATAGTGTGGGAATTGACACTCATCACTTTATTTAAAGCAGTTCTACATTTAACATGGCTCATATTATAAATGTATATGCATTTTGGCGTGAAGAGTAATTTGAAAAACAATAATTATTATTTTTAGGTGAACGGTAAATATTAGTATATTATATTAAAAAATTGTAGACATGGGTACAGGACAACGTCTGTTGGGTCATCTAGTTATTTATAATTATAAAGAACAACAATTCTCAACAACATATATGTATACATTAGAGTTTGATAAAAAATTATGATTAATTATCGCAAAAGGTATTTGCTCGTCACAATATCTCATTAAATAATAAACCAACTATTACATTGTAAAATAAGTAAATTTTATATGAAATATATTCCAATAAATGTTTTATATATAATCTAGCTAAGCTTTCTAGATAGATACCGGCATTATATTGAATTAATAATACAAACTGGATGATGAGATTAGGTAAAATAACTTTGTCTATCGCAAAATCTTCTTCCCAGTTTCGGTTTTCGCTTTAACTCATATGATATTTATATTACCTCGTTCATCTTAAATATCAATAGAGGAGATAGGGGCTAATTGTTCTATAAATAAAAATACATACAATAATTACCCTATATTTATAATTACTTTAAATCTTACCAATAATATAATACGTAATGTATAATAATAATATACACAATTAGTAAAATTCGAACAAACTCCGACAAGAAATTATAATAAGACGTATGAAAACCATTTTATAATTAGTTTAAATTTATACTGATATAATTCATTCCCATGAAAATAAGAAGATACTTTTTTATTTTGAATTAACTTTCCGAAAAAATAATATTACTCTATAGACCAAGAACCAAGCAGTTTTGTTAAATAATGGTGCTTTTGCAGTAGTGTTAAAAAAGTCATTATTTTTAAAATTTAAAATTAAATTAAGAAAAAGCAGAAGTGTGTACTAATTTACATTAGATTCAGGATAGTCATATTTCAGTGCTCTGATATAAAATGAAACTAGTGGTATATGTCATCGTCGCATTAAGGCAAATTGCTAGAACTTTGCGCACCAATAATTAAATTTTTTAAAAAAGAGTTTAAAGTTTTTTTTTTTTTAAACTTTTGTTAGAAAAATTAAATATTTGAGAAATTTTACATTTCTGAAAAAAATGACTTTTTGGAACAAAAACTTTTGAAAAAAAAGTTTTTTTTATTTTAAAACATTTTCGTAATTTTAAACTTTTTTTAAAGCAATCGCACTGCTTAAGCTGCATAGAGATGATATATCAAAGCGCATAAGCGCCGCGTCGCCGTCAAAATAATAAACGATGTTACGGAATCCATAGAAATGTGATCAAAATTGATAAATATTATTAAAATCTTCATAAAATATCTGATAATTTGATGTGCATATGTCTAATGATCATTTTTGACCGACAAATGACATTTTTTTTCATTTTTTTACTAGATCACCGAAACCGCTAGAACTGCTTTTTCAAAAAATTAACCAGTTATCATATTGTCAATAAAAGAAATATGTTTTTTGAATTATTAAAATCGGACGATCCGTTCTTTTAAAAACTGAGTAATCGTTTTTGACACTTTTTGTTCCGTATCTTCTGAACGGCTAGACCTGCCTTTGGCAAAAACTAATCAGCACGTTATCAATACAAATGGAATGTTTTTTGAATTATTCAAATCGATTGATCGGTATTCCTGAAATCGTTGACAAAAATTTGTACACACACATACACACATGCATCCTTTTTTTTCTAAAGAGTGCCAAAATGTTCAGAAACATTTAAGAAGTAAAGTTGCGGTAACAAACAACAAAAACCCTGCGGCAAGTTAATAAAAATATTTTATATAATTCATTTTATTTCGAGCAATAAGTAATAACATGTATTTAATAATTTTAATATTTTTTTCTTAATTTTAAAATCTATTTTCAATCATCAATAAGTACTATGACATAGCAAATGTACAAAGAATTTCAAATAAATATTTACTAAACAATTTTTATTATTGGATTACACAATGGCTTCAGTTAGTGAATTTAAAAATAATGCAGAACTTAGACATGAATAATTTTAAAGTTTTAAAAAGTCAATTGATAAAGATAATCAATACTCGTTGTAGTAATGAATTTTTAGCAATCGTAACTGAAAGAGTAGCATCTATTCGTACTGTAGAAGCAATGGAACCATAAAGCTAAAAAATTAACACCTCATCAATAAATCGCCATTCGCTTAGCACCAGTCTCCCGTATACTTGACGGTGCTCCTGTATTGCAGTATATATCTCAGAGAATTCACATAATCTTTAATCGCATTAATTAACCGAAACTCCTGGCTTAGAATAACTTCAGGATTTACTGCAGTTGATAAACATATTACATCTCGCGTGCAAAGGATATGCTAAGGCTGGGTACACATCATTTCAAAATGTATGAAATATTTATTTATTCACTGGGATATAATACTACATATATGATTTCCATACACTATAAAGTGGTAGGTATATGTTATTTTGATTTGGTCGAGAAATATTTGCTTAACTATTGTGGTTATAATTAGAATACCAGTGTAATTATTATATATTATTATAAAAAGCTAAAGTAATAATTAGTAAAAGATCTAAAGGCTTATTGTTACCTGGGCAATTTGTAAGAGACATTTTTCAGAAGAATTTTAAACAAATTTAAATGTTTTTTTGTCTCAAATGGACATACAAACCGGCCTGTCCAATTTTGTCTTTGTAAACAAAATTGCGCAGGTGAGTCATTTTTACAGGTAATATAACATTCAACTAACATAAAATTTCGGTTTTTGGTATTATTATCTAACCGACTTTTAACTTTACATGTCTGATTTAGTTTCGAATTGATCAATCTTTCATTGTGTAACAATTTAGGTGATTGATTAATTGTGAATAGATAAATTTTTGAAAATAAACATTTTTGATAAATTTAAATAGCCAATTCCTAATCATTTTTGATTCTCTTGAGTATTAACGCATATCGAACTATTCGCGCAAGAACGACTTTAGATGGGACCAGACGACATTTGTCAGAATCATACAATATTTTAGTCTCTAGCAATTCCGAAAAAAAAAGATTTTGGATATAAACACTAATCATGCGAGTTTAGGCTCTGTCTTGCTTGTCACGTACGCCGTTTTACTTGTGTATTCCGTATTAGTTTTGTGGTATATTTCCGAGTATTAGATGTTATTTTATTAAATAAATACATTATTATTCGCAGCCAGTGTTACTTATTTGTGTTCTTGGAGTTAATTTCTTCCTCAGCATCCAATTCCAAGTCGCCATCCGACTGGGCCGCCGACCAAGCAGAGAACGTTGAGATTTTTTCTTTATATATTCAATTATACAAAATCCTCGAAATAGCTATTGAATCAAATACAATAAGCTATTCCGAAAGGGTCTAACCAACCCCCATCCGTAACACGAACATTCTAACATTCTATTCTAACACGAACATTCTAATTCTAACTGGCCTTTAGGCAAAATGCCACCTGGTAAACTTCCCGAAGGAAAAAATTTGTTTTCCTCAAAAAATCCGATTCGCTAATTTTATGTTTTCTCGACGATTCTTGTAATTAACTGTTGAAAAAATAAATTAGGCCGATTTTATGGAACTTTTTTTATCGATATATATCATGGTCTTATAGAACTTACTGAAATATTACGGCCTTACGACAAGTAGTTTAATTCTAAAAAATTCATTAAATTTTGAGAAAATGAGTAGTTTTATAAATTTTTTAATTATAAAAATTATTGATTTTTGAAAATTTGCTTTTAGAAAATACTTCGAGTTAACGTGTTCGTTCGTTTTCAATTATGTATAATAAATCCACTCGGAATACTTTTAATCACTCATAATTTAATTTATTTTTTATTGATTAAGGCAATTATTTACACATATCAGGAAGTTCGTGTAACTTGCCTAAAATCAAAATTAGGATAGAAAATTCTTATTAAATTTATTTAAAGCAAATTATATGTCTACATTCATATGTCTATTACCACCAGCTTATTAGTTATTAACTCGCGTCCAGAAGTCCCTCGCCCTGACCATTTCGCACCTGCAAGGTGGTCGTCGTCACGTAAATTGGGATTTGTAATTAGTTTGTCTGAGTTTAAGATAGCTTCACACCTGATGCAATTATAATTTAGATGGACTGATGAATAGATACAGACTCACATACTGAGTCGAAGCATACGCGGATACCGAAATGAAGTAAATTTTATAGTGGGTTGTATATGGAAATATAAAATAAATTAATGAAAATTATTGTTAATCATTTGTATATAGGAAAAAGAAAAGTAAGAAGAAAAAAGATTGTTGTAACAGTTTTCTATGTTAAATTAATATATCTTGAGATTCACTGACTATATTTTTAGAGAAGCTAGATAGATGTTTTAAGTTGAAACATTTTTAAGTTAAAATTTTCAACTATTACTTTACCGAGTCATGAAAAAAAATCATAATTATTGACATTTAACATTTCACAATTAATCATTTTCTAGAATAAGTGTGATGTTACAATTTACTTCGTTTTGGGGTTAGGTAAATAAGGAGCAAGTAATAACGACGAAATAAATAATAATAATGCATCTGATAATTTATTCTTTGCTTATTTTTTAAGAAAATTAACATGTTACTAAAGTAAGTAATATTTCTCATTAATCATAATAAACTATGATTAATACAAATAAATATATAGTATCTCATACAACAAAAATTAGTATTATAAATCAACGTAGACTATAATTGATACAAATAATATATAGAGTGTCTCCTGTAACAAAATTTACATGTGCCCACAAATTACAAATTTAACATTACACAAAATCTTCTTCACTTAAATCTGTATATAATTTTATATACAATTTAGCAATCCCAAAAATTGTTACATATTATCACAGATTGATAAATTTGAATAGAAATATATAAAATTTAAAGTTAGTCAGTAATCATAATGCAACCAAAACTTTATCATAGTACAATTTAATATTATGTACATGTCAAATATGACCGACCTGCACAGTTCTGTATACTGCGTCGGTCTGCGGGACAATATCTAAGACAATCTACAAATTTCCAATGTGAATTTGGGACAATTCACCAAACCAATTATATCACAACAAATAAGAAATATCAAGCAAACAACTATCTGACTATGTTCAGTAACCATCCCAGCTAATTCATTATTATAGAAATGTTTTTTTTGTTTTTCAAAAAAAATTAATATGGTTCTTTTCACCTCATAGGTTAGGTAAATTAGGATGAGCAGATCCAATGTCTTATTTTAATTTTAAATGGATTTTACAAATTTAGAGCTAAATTATTATTCAATCAATGCAAAATGTAAATTTAATGGGTGCATTTTTTACAAAGATAACATGGTATATAACCTTGATCTGGTCAGAAAAATTCATCAGCAGAGTTGCAATAACGATTAATTTAATTTATTTCTTGTAAAAATTCATCTTTTAACTGAATTTACATTTTTATTTACTATTTTTTCTTGTTTACGCCTTTGCCAACAAATACGCAACCTTTGCTAAAAAAAATAATAATATGAATCAAACTTTGATAATAATAATATGAATCAAACAAGAAATATGATTTTACGAAGTGGCACCTAGTACCGGACATTTCAGAATTATCAGCATTGAATCCATATGTAGCCATCGTTATACTCTGAAGTGTTTGCACATGTGTTATTGATGAATATTCTTAGATATTGCAAAAAATCTCTATTTATCCACCCTTTTGGCTGGACCACAACGATGATCTCAACTAGAGCATTCATCATAAGATTTTTATTTTTTGACTAGGAAATAAGAAAAATGGGGCTATTTAGTGATCGTTAGCAACTCATACAGAACAAAATTAAATAAGTAGAATAAATTACGTCAATTCTCACAGAAATATCAATATGTTTACTGTCCGGCGCTAAGGCACGACTTAGTGTCCGGTGCTATAGGACAAGCATGTTCGTTCATTTGGTGGTACCTACTAAAATTGTTTAAATTTTACAGATAACAATAAGTACTACTTTTACCATTGAACGCCACTCAAATGTAAATTCATAATGCATAATGCAAAACTAGTATAACTTCCACTGATATTTAGGTGACGCCGTGATTTTGCGCCTAAAACAGCAAAGGATTGCTGCGGCCGTGGCCGTGTGAGTCACAGGTGAGTCTTGGCCTGCACCCCTTTCACTAGTATTTTGATATAAAAAGATTTATACTCGCTTCAATAGTACGTGTTAAATACAGTGTCCGGCATTAGGTGCCGTCCGGCGTTACGGGACTTCCCCCTACTTAAAAATTATATCAAGTTCTCAGAAAGTATAATACTTTTGTAATTAATTTTCAAACGTCTCTCGATAGGAGCGTCGTAAGAATCAAGGTGAGGGCTACATATTTTTCTTTCTACTTTCTAATATTATTGTTAAAAAATTCTTAAATTCGCTGGTTTTTGAAATATCGGTAGTAAACTTTTTCACCTAGGGACCTTTAAGCCCCGCTCGACCCTATATGTAAAAACTTATTCATATAATAATCATTATTGCATTATTATTATTTCTGATTAGTACATTATTATCATTTGTAGCGAGCTGCATTAAAACAACATTTAGATATGAATATAAACTAATAGAAAACTTGTTTGTACAATTGATATCAGCATGAATTAACAATGAAATCAGATGAACCCACAACATAATCAATAATACATTAATTATTTTCTTAGAATGTTTTAAGACCAAAAATATCAATATTTTCAAGCAATTTAAATTCATTATTTCTTTCATTTCAGTCTCAAATTAATTTCGAACATTATGTGAAAAAAGTAAAGTGATAAAGTCCCCAAATGTTACTAACGACGAGACGGACTAGTTAAATATAATTAGCGAGTACTAAACGTCGTGTTACAGTGTAAGTTTCTCTAATAAACTTTGCGTCTCCAAAGTTTTGCACGTGGATAGGTAAATAACATAAAATTAAGATTCATTAGTCATTCTCTCTACTCTTGGCGAATTTTATGGTTAAGTAAGAGTGCACACAGATGCCGTTTAATATGCTTTTAAAACTATAAAGGTAGTACCAGGAGTTATCTTCGTAATAGATTTTAGTTTAGTTTAGTAAAATAATTAGTGAAATTCAAACAGCCACATAAGTTCAAAGTAAAACTAGTATTAAAAAATTAAAAATAATCAGTAATCAATAAAATCTAATTAATGATGAATAACAATTATTTTAAATATTTGTATATTGTTGTAAATACTATAATTTCAAATATTATATTGCGACGATCTTATCACATAAAATACTTTAGTATGTTAACATTAATAAACAGAACTTAATCAAACTCAGCTTGAATGAATCCTTTCAGACTGAGATCCTTATATCATATTTTCAAGAATTATTTATATAAACGCAAATAAAATAGTTTTATAAGTGATCTTTCAAAGTTTTGAAAATACTTTGTATAATTTTTAAAATTTAATGAAATCTGCATTATTTTCGAAATTTTTTAAAAGTAGATAATTTTGTAAGTTGTAAAAATTTAGCATTTGTATTATTTTTTTTTAAATTTAGATTTTTTTCAGATTATGAAATCTTTTTCGTGAATTTTGAAATTTTTTGAAACTTTTTACATACTTCAAAATTTACTTTAAAAATACTTATTTTTTTTAATTTGTGCTTTTTTTAATTTTGTTAAGAAAATTGCAGTTGTGATGATAATTTAATCAAACTATATAACTTTTTCAGAAGGCAAACCAATATATAATTTCTTTTTGAAATTTTCAAATTGAATTGTTTTTTTTTGCTTTTTCAAAAAACTAATAGTTTCTTCATACTGATAATACAAGCCAAATGTGTTTTGTATCATTCAAATTGGATGCTGCGTTTTCTCAAAAACTAAAATTTTAGCCTTTTTTGCTTCGTATCGCCGAAAAGCCTGGACCTGTGTTTGCCAAAACCTAACCAGCACATCAACCCGTCAATATGAATCGAATGTTTTTTGAATTTTGAATGGAATGAATGGGTTGATCCATTCTCTTAATAACTTTCAGCACTTTTTGCTCCATATCTCCGAAGCCGCTGGAAATGTTTTCGTCAAAAATTAATCAGCATGTCTCCTCATTAATAGAAATTGAATATTTTATGAATCATTCAAAAAGGTAAATTCGTACGCCCGAAATCGTCGACAAAAATTGTTTCCACATATACACACAACCATTTTTTCTGAGGTAAAATTATGTAAAAATTTTCGTTTTAAATTTTTGAACGATTACTATAATTACCTTTCGGTAAGTTTAAAATAAATCAATTAAACAACAATCATTCGCAATTCTCAATCAATTTTTCTAATGAAAATAATTGGCTTAGCTTTTCTAATAATAATAATCATTTTAATATTTAAAAGTCGCAGTGTTTCGATACTTTGAATGTTTACAATGTGATTCAGAAATGAAAAAAAAAATCAGAATTCCCAAATACTTTATCATTTCTTCAAATCTACCCTACACCTATATTGCTAACTCGACATTTAATTTTTATTTCACAACCAAAGTTATTTTTTACTTTTACCGGTATGATAACTCGCAACTTCTCTTGTAATCAGAGTTATACTTTAAAATTTATTGCTCTGTCAACAGAAATTTCAATATACATCTAAAACTTTTCCCCGCGTTTGCTGTAAAAATTTCCTTTTTAATATATCTGACGTTTAATACCATATTTCAAGGATCAGCCGTACACTCACACAATACATCACAACAACAATATTTCAAAAAGAGAATGGAAGCCGAATGAAACAAGAAATAAAACGCGCTTTTTTCAATGAAATTCTTTTGGAATTCGCCACCTAACCGCCCCGTACATGCGGTGGAGCAAAATGAATATTTCGTTTCTCTTTCATTCACATCAAATTGAATGAAGAAGTATACATTTGATAATGATAAATCCAAATATATAATATATAATATATATATATATATATATATATTAATTTGGAAATATGAACAAACAACACTCTTTTTTGCACTAATTTATTAAATAATAATTTCGAGACTAGGTTTGTCTCATCATCAGTGTGTTATAATTTAAAATTTGAAATATGGAAACCAAAATTAGCGTTATGTGTTATCCGTTATAAGTCGTTCGATATACGTATATATCAGTATGACAATGAATGAATATGAAAATATAATCAAAATAAAAAATTGTAAAAATAAATGAGTGGATTATAAAACAAAATATTAAAAATGTTAAAAAATTTAGAAAGGTTTAGAAAGTTTTAAGAAAAGGTTATTGAAAAAAACAGAATTAATAACCAGTATGATTAATTTTTCACTAACACTCATTCACTTTTTAGTATAAAGTTTTTTGAATGATTCAAATCGGATGATTAGTACTCTCAAAAACTGCCATTTTTCCATCTTTAGATCCGTATCTCCGGCATGGATAGATCTATCTCTGCCAAAAACTAATCACCACTTCTCCTCATCATTACAAATTGAATGTTATTTGGATCATTCAAATCGGATTCTTCGTTCTCTCAAAAACTCGATTTCTATTTGCTGCATCTCCAAAACGGCTGGACCTGCCTTTGTTAAAAGCTAATCAGCACATCTCCATATCAATAAAAATCGAATGAAACGTGGACAAAAAATTGTGGATTTTCCATTTTTTCTAAAGTATGCCAAATGTTCAGAAACCTTCAAAACGTGAAGAGGAAATGCAAACATTTTCAATTTCGATATTTGGACGATTACAACAACTTACCCTACGAGAAGTTCTATTTTTCTTTTATAATATGTATAGTTATCTTTATGTTAGATTCAATGGTTTTCTTTATAAACTTTAATAAAAAAAGCTTACATGTGGATGAGATAAAGAGGAGCAACTTAACCAATACATTGGCAAATGCGTAAAATAAAATCCATACATACATACTTACATCATACATACATCTAATTTTTCTGAGGTATGCCAAAATATTCAGAAACCTTTGAAACGAAAGATATACACAAATTTTCATTTTCGATATTTTTTTCGAAAGATAATTAATCATAATTCCCACTCTGCTGATGAATATTTCTGGCAACGTACCATATCAAGGTTGTATACAATGTGAACTTACAATTACCAAAAATGTGTTTCACGTTGTTTAAATAATAAAGCTATTATTTTGTAAAATCCCATTAAAACTAATAATAATATATTAGATCTGATCTCCTAGTTGTCTCTTTTTACTTCGCCCAGGGGTAAAAAGAAATAGATAATAAATTTTTGAGAAATACCACAAAAATATTTCTACAGCCGGTAATTTCACTGAACACAGTTCGATAGTTGCTTGTTTGATATGTGCTATTGTCACAGTATAATTACTGAAATTCGAAATTGGTCGTTGTGCCCAATCATATCCTAATAGATAAATGCGCATGTATAGAGTGCACATTATAATTTTTCATTGACTCATATCTTGATACACACACTTTAAGTATATCCTCCATTTAAATGCAAATTCAGTTCAGGCAAAACATTGCTTCACACACAGTAGGCCTCCAACGTTGCGCAATTTTATATATTAAAATTTTGCGGAAACCTTTGAAATTTATTATTAAAGTTTACTTCATGCAATACATCTTGCATGGAAAAGTGTTTATTTATGAAACAAGTTGTTTTGTAGAAGTTATTTATAATGTTAGAAAACAACCTAGACAAAAAAGAAAAACATATTTAAGAAAAAAAAAATTGTCTCGAGTCCTAAATACGTCTCTGCACGAATAGTCAAATATTCAAATATACAAATATTTAAAAAGCAATTATGTCGTTAAATAAATTCAACAAAAAAATTTAAGCTGGTTGTAGTTTTCAATAAAATTATATACATTCATTTATATGCATTTGTTTTTGTATATATCAAAATATGCCTTTTTGTACTAGAAATATAACATAACTTTTTCTTTAAAAACTTAATTGAAGACCAGTTGTCTCCAAAGCTTTTGAAATTGTAAATGTTGTTATCTTCCTGTGTTTGATAATACAGATTCGAAATTATTAAAAAAAATTGTTTAAAATGATTTTTGAAAAAACTAATGGGAGCAGATGACGGAAAATAGGTGCTCGAAAACAAATAGGTAAAATCTCTGATTTACATTTCTAAAGGTTTTCAAATAATAAATAATTTTGAGAGTAATTATTTATTGAAGAACTTTGCAAAATTCATTTTTTTGAATTTCTTTTGACAATATATAGGAATTTTATGTTAGGTTCAAAAGTCAATAATAAAAAAACAGTTAGTTTGACTAATGAAGATTATTCCGATTTTTTTTTAATATTTGTATTGCAAAATCGGTTTTATAATATGAATGAAAGCATTATTTATGTATTTGTTTTATAAGTTTCTGAGAAGTAATAAAATATCAAACTTTATCTATGAATAATGAAACTTAATTCAGATATTTTTAGACACATTGCATATTATGTTCTAACTTTTATTAGGTGTTGTGTTATTTTTATAAAAGATTTTCCTTATAATTTCTTTATAAAATTATTATTTTTTTTAAAAAAAACTTGGATTATACATTAATTATGATAAAACATCAACAACAAAAATTAATTATTTGATTATAAGGTGTAAACCATTTCTATGTCGATTATATACCGGTACAAATTTTCTATCTTTACATTTTCCTAACAAAGTATTATTTCGATACATGTGTCGCAATAACTTCACGTCGCAGAAATGTAATTTGCAAGTAAAATTAGCTGAATACCATATTCTGGGTGGTCCAGAGAGGATTTTAGATATCCCTAGTGCCCTTAATTCGAAATATGAAATCATTCATTTTCGTTCGGCTCATGAACAGACTTATTATAATTTCAAGTCACACGTATAGAATCACATCGAATGGGAAATAGTTAATAGACTATAACTAACTTTAGGCAAAAAAAATGGGAAAACAATAATATATTTACCATTCTATTAAATCCTGAAAATGTAAGTAAATATTTTACATATCATAAGAGCTATATCTTAGTGATGTTTTTATCTCTTCAGAATAAATGTAGATTACTTATAAAACGATCAACGTGTCCAGAAAAACCCTAAGCTCATATACGCAACGAAAGCAATCGCAATGAGATAGAAAAATGTGCCTTATAAATATTTATTACCTCAAATCCGTGTAATAACTTTTTCATGTATGATGCGTAGGTCGTGCGCAATTCCTCGCTAATATCATATTTATATTTACCATGGAATAAGCAGGGCAGGACTTACCTAGAATAGAAAAGAAAAATCTGTTAATAAACATTTAATAATTTTTTATCAAGTTTAATTTGTTAAACATTCAAAAACATTAATACATAAAATTTATTTAGCTCCTTCAATATAATTTCGATTACATTACATTCGATTCTGATTCGAATTTCGAATTATTACTATAATTTATTGAAATTCTATAGTATAGTGTCTATTTTTATTAAACATAAACTTTTT